>NW_024881612.1:600000-1082913 GCF_019059575.1 Amphibalanus amphitrite | reverse complement strand
CGGCTAATATACCAAGAGATGGAAAACTTTTCGTTGGTATGGAATATGGATGCCTCGTGGTTCAACTGGTGATGTTCAAAACAACTGTACCGTGTGTCAGGTAGGTCTTACTCACTTTCCGCTTCATTTTTTTCTCGGCCGCGTAGGAAATATGATTTGACGGTAATCGTGGCGCTTTTGTTTCAGTGGCTGAATGACAGCGACATCTATAACTCAGGCTGCACTCAGAGCCCGAGTCTGAGTTTGGCTGAAAAAATCGCCCATAAAAAATTCGCCCATCGCCCGCCCGCCGCGAAACGGGTGATTTTGTTTTTGCGTCGTTTTCGGTAAAAGGTTTATTTTCGGTTGGCGGCGGCCGGGCGCATTTTTGCGGTTTTTGCGTTTGACGGCGGGCGGCCGTTTTTTGCGGCGTTTTGCGGTTGGCGGCGTAGAGTGCAGTGCACGTCAGTTCGTAGAACACGCACTCCGATCTGCACGTGCAAGGCTCATCCTCTCGTTTGGCGGCGGGCGTTTTTGCGGCGTTACAGAGGTGCTTGCTCAAACAACCTGCGGTCCCGCGATGCGGAGCCCAGCATCGCAGATGCTGGTAACCGCAGGTTGTTTGAAAAGACAAACACTATTCGTTAGAATTGTGTTTTTCTATTGAAAAACAACCGGAGCGGTCCTTCTCCGGGCTATGTTTTGCAAGTCTGGCAGCGAATTGGGGCAACTTGGTCGCAGCCTAGAGTTTTGCGTTTAGGATCGTAAAAATTTCAGGGTATAGACTTTTGCAGGTGATCTACCTGATGGTACCGGTCGCTACTCGCAACAAAAATCATTGCGCGTGCCACGTGCAATTGCATTTTCCCCATGTTAAGTCAACGGGGTTTTGGACACTTTTTGCGCGATCGCCAATGGCGGGAAAACGAGCCAAGAAGGAGGTGGTTTTCTTCCCAGCATTTTATGGCAAACACGTTCTGGTACACGCCAGTGTGCGCCGTATACCCGTCAGAATTCGTTAACTTGAGTTGCACGAGTTTGAAGTTGAACTTTTTTCGCTCCCCATGTTAAGTCAATGGGCGTTTTTGCAGAGGCATTTTCATTCGCTCATTGTACAAAATTATATGATACGATTTTGTTTAAACTTTCAGGACTTGTTGAGAAAAGACCATAGAACATGTTGTTATGCTTCGTTAAGCTGTCAGAATTCGTTTGCTCTTTTGAAGCTCGTTTAAAAATGAAAAATTTTAACATGGAAAGTCAATGGGAGCGTCTTTGCTGCTTTATAACTTTTTACGTTATAGATATATTTAAGTGAAAAGTTGATAGGTTATACAACTTTTGATGCTCTTTCCAATGATATATAGAACGTTATTGCACGTTGTACCGTTTTTGAGAAATATAGTAAAAAAGCACGACATTACCGAGATTTGAGCTCAGACCTATGTCGTTACGGTGTCAGGCGGACACGAGGACAGGTGGCGCCGCCGCCGCCCGCATAGCGGCGGGAATGTGAACTAACCTGTTTACCATCTATGGTATGGTACCATCGGGGGACCGGCCGCCGTCGGCACCATTTCGGGACTTTGCATCGCAATAAAAGGCTTATTTACAATTGAAAATGGACTAGCGAGAGTCGTTATGGAATCAGAATTTGATGCTCTACAAAACTAGGCTATTTTCATTGTGATGGCATCACAGACTACACCGCTAACCCCAATAAAGCAGATTTATGTCGCGTCATCGATGATTACATATAATGTTTCTTTGATATATTGTAGTCGGGTCTTTCAGCTGCGTCCCTCCCCTCCCTCGCCGCGCCGGCGGGTCGGCCATCCGCGGCTTGCCGCCCGCCGGCTGCTGGCCGGTCAGCTGGCCGGTCAGCTGGTCGCCCGCGGCTGTCGGTGCAGTGCGGGATGCCTACTTGCGGGGGGCCGTCGTGGCGGCGGCCCGGGTGGACTGGGCAAGCAGTGAGTTGGGGAGCGCTGCGCTGTCGGTGCTCTAGTTTGTATTGCGTTCGCATGATACGGCTTGAGCCAATACAGAGTGAACTGATTGAGCTGAGCAAGTCTTTATATACATTGAAAAGTAAAGCACTTTTTACTGCATCTACGGTGAGATGCTAGATAAAATTTATGGTCTACCTAATGGTACCCATTACTTAACAATTAAGTGAATCATTTCGTCGCTAAACTCTCGTAAATTCGTATGTCCGCCTCACTATGGAGTTTGGACCGTAACGTATGGCCTTTGCTCAGACAGTATACGAACAGGTGACGGGGATACCTCCCATAGAAGGATGCGACACGATTTTACTGCTAAATAGCGGCCGGCCGCCGTGGGGACGTTTTTGTACGACTTATATCTCGGCAACCACTGGGCTGATACACGTGCGGTTTTTTGTGTGGGGTAGCTTTTTCCCTTCTTTCACATAGTGTGCTACTCTCGATGCATATGGGTGACCCCTAACGCACGTTCCACGTGCAAAGCCAAGAGGTGCCTGTTTTGTAATAAGCGCAATAGCTCGCGGTAATTACTGGGCCGATTGCGCTAAAACTTGGCATGGAGGTAGACACTTTCCAGGCGATGCATTTCCATGTGTCTTGGTAGGGGTGCAACTGCACGTGCGCACGTGCAGGGTGACGCTTCCAGATCTCGAGAACGGCTGGACCGATTGTGTTCAAATTTGGCATAACGCTTGATACCGATCAGTAGGTTGCAGTCATTTAGTATGCATTTCCATGTGCCACGATTGGGGTGCAACTGCACGTGCGCACGTGCAGGGTGACGCTTCCAGATCTCGAGAACGGCCGGGCCAATTGTGCTCAGATTTGGCACACCGCTAGAGATCGCGTAGTAGGATGTCTTGCACAGGTCTGCTGGGCCCCAGGTTGCACGTGCGCACGTGCAGGGTGACGCTTCCAGATCTCAGGAACGGCTGGGCCGATTGCATTCAAATTCGGCACACCTTTAGAGACCGGTTAGTAGGGTGCTGTGCATAAGTCAGTTAGTATGTATACTCATGTGTCTCGGTTGGGGTGCAACTGCACGTGCGCACGTGTAGGGGTCGCTTCCAGATCTTGAAAACGGCTGGGCCGATTGAGCTTAAATTCGGTACACCGCTAGAGACCGGCAACTAGGGTGCCGTCCACAAGTCATTTGGGACCCAGCTTGCACGTGCGCACGTGCAGGGTGAGGCTTTCAGATCTCAGAAACGGCTGGGCTGATTGCATTCAAATTCGGCACACCTTTAGCGGCGTTACAGAGGTGCTTGCTCAAACAACCTGCGGTCCCGCGATGCGGAGCCCAGCATCGCAGATGCTGGTAACCCTGCTCACAGTGGCGCAGGAACTATTTTCTGTCTGGGAGGCTCATTACGCGCCGCCGGAATGTAACCGCAGGTTGTTTGAAAAGACAAACACTATTCGTTAGAATTGTGTTTTTCTATTGAAAAACAACCGGAGCGGTCCTTCTCCGGGCTATGTTTGCAAAGTTGGCCTGAGATTGGGGCAACTTGAGCGGGGCCTAGACGAATCGCTCAATTTCCGTAAAAAGTTCAGGGTATGGGCTCCCGGGGGCGATCTACCTGATGGCATCGGTCGCTACTCGCTTAAAACCTCGTGGCACGTGGCACGTGCGATTCCATTTTCCGCATGTTAAGTCAACGGGGTTTTGGACACTTTTTGCGCGATCGCCAATAGCGGAAAAAATCGCGGAACAAGGTATGGTTTGCTGCACACCATTTTATGACCGACACGTTCAGGTACACGCCCGTGTGCGCCGTATACCCGTCAGAATTCGTTAACTTGAGATGCACGAGTTTGAAGTTGAACTTTTTTCGCTCCCCATGTTAAGTCAATGGGCGTTTTTGCAGAGACATTTCCATTCGCTCATTGTACAAAATTATATGATACGATTTTGTTTAAACTTTCAGGACCTGTTGAGAAACGACCATAGAACATGTTGTTATGCTTCGTTAAGCTGTCAGAATTCGTTTGCTCTTTTTATGCTCGTTTAAAATTGAAAAATTTTAACCTGGAAAGTCAATGGGGGCGTCTTTGGTGCTTAATAACTTTGTACGTTGAAGATATATTTAAGTGAAAAGTTGATAGGTTATACGACTTTTGATGCTCTTTCCAATGATATATAGAACGTTATTGCACGTCGTGCCGTTTTCGAGGAATTTGGTAAAAAAACACGACTTTACCGAGATTTGAGCTCAGACCTATATATGGCCTTGACTCAGACAGTATACGAACAGGTGACAGGGATACCTCCCATTGAAGGATGCGATTTAATACTAAACATTAGCAGCCGGCCGCCGTGGGGACGTTTTTGTACGACTTATATCTCCGCAGCCACTGGACCAATACACTTGCGGTTTTTTTGTGTGGGGTAGCGTATACCCTTCTTAGAAGTATTTTACTACGGACGATGCATGCGGGTGACCCCTACTGCACGTGACACGTGTAATACGGAGAGGTGTCAGTTTTGTAATAAGTGCAATAACTCCGTAATTACTGGGCCGATTGCGCTGAAACTTGGCATGGAGGTAGTCACCTACCAGGCGATCCATTTTCATGTGCCACGGGAGGGGTGCAACTGCACGTGCGCACGGGCAGGGTGACGCTTCCAGATCTCGAAAACGGCCGGGCCGATTGAGCTCAAAATTGGTACACCGCTAGAGACCGGTTAGTAGGGTGCCGTGCGCAAGTCAGTTAGGACCCATTTGGCACGTGCGCACGTGCAGGACGACGCTTCCAGATCTCGAGAACGGCCGGGCCGACTGTGCTCAAATTTGGAATACCACTAGAGACTGGGTAGTAGGGTGCCGTGCACAAGTCAGTTAGTGTGTATTTCCATGTGCCAAGGTTGGGGTGCATCTGCACGTGCGCACGTGTAGGGGTCGTTTCCCGATCTTGGAAACGGCTGGACCGATTCAGATTAAATTTGGTACATCGCTAGAAACCGGCGAATAGAGTGCCGTGCACAAGTCAATTGGGGCACAGGCTTCACGTGCGCACGTGCAGGGTGTCGCTTCCAGATCTCGAAAACGGCCGGGTCGATTGCACTCAAATTTGGCACACCGCTATAGACCGGCGAATAGGGTGCCTTGCACGTCAGTCCGTAGCACACCGACTCCGGTCTGCACGTGCAAGACTCATCCTCTCGTTTGGCGGCGGGCGTTTTTGTTGCGTTTACAAAGGTGTTTGCTCAAACAACCTGCGGTCCCGCGATGCGGAGCCCAGCATCGCAGATGCTGTACACTGTGGCAGGTCTGGACGCTTCTGTCTTTACATCGTGCTCCTTACCGCTGAATGCGTTTGATTCGCGTCAAATCTTGTGTGAAGACTTAGAACTGTACTAGCAATCTTATGGTCAAAGAATTTTAGAAATCGACTGATAAAAATTTGAGTTATGAGCGTGTAACCGCAGGTTGTTTGAAAAGACAAACACTATTCGTTAGAATTGTGTTTTTCTATTGAAAAACAACCGGAGCGGTCCTTCTCCGGGCTATGTTTTGCATGTCTGGCCGCGAATTGGGGCAACTTGGGTCAGGCCTAAACTTGTGGCTCGATTTTCTTAAAAATTTCAGTGTATGGGCTCCCGCAGGCGATCTACCTGATGGCTTCGGTCGCTACTCGCTTAAAACCTCGTGGCACGTGGCACGTGCGATTCCATTTTCCCCATGTTAAGTCAATGGGGTTTTGGACACTTTTTGCGCGATCGCGAATAGCGGGAAAACGAGCCAAGGAAGAGGTGGTTTTCTTCCCAGCATTTTATGGCAAACACGTTTGGGTACACGCTAGTGTGCGCCGTATACCCCTCAGAACTTCGTAACGTGACTTTGCACGAGGTCAAAGTTGAACTTTTTTCGCTCCCCATGTTAAGTCAATGGGCATTTTTGCAGAGACTTTTTCATTCGCTCATTGTACAAAATTATATGATACGATTTTGTTTAAACTTCCAGGACTTGTTGAGAAAAGACCATAGAACATGTTGTTATGCTTCTTTAAGCTGTGCAAATTCGTTTGTTCTTTTTAGGCTCGTTTAAAAATGAAAAATTTTAACATGGAAAGTCAATGGGAGCGTCTTTGCTGCTTAATAACTTTTTACAGTTGAGATATATTTATGTGAAAAGTTGATAGGTTATACAACTTTTGATGCTCTTTCCAATGATATATACAACTTTATTGCACGTGGTGCCGTTTTTGAGAAATATAGTAAAAAAGCACGACATTACCGAGATTTGAGCTCAGACCTATATCGTTACGGTGTCAGGCGGACACGAGGACAGGTGGCGCCGCCGCCGCCCGCATAGCGGCGGGAATGTGAACTAACCTGTTTACCATCTATGGTATGGTACCATCGGGGGACCGGCCGCCGTCGGCACCATTTCGGGACTTTGCATCGCAATAAAAGGCTTATTTACAATTGAAAATGGACTAGCGAGAGTCGTTATGGAATCAGAATTTGATGCTCTACAAAACTAGGCTATTTTCATTGTGATGGCATCACAGACTACACCGCTAAACCCAATAAAGCAGATTTATGTCGCGTCATCGATGATTACATATAATGTATCATTCTTTGATATATATGTAGTCGGGTCTTTCAGCTGCGTCCCTCCCCTCCCTCGCCGCGCCGGCGGGTCGGCCATCCGTGGCTTGCCGCCCGCCGGCTGCTGGCCGGTCAGCTGGCCGGTCAGCTGGTCGCCCGCGGCTGTCGGTGCAGTGCGGGATGCCTACTTGCGGGGGGGGGGGGGGCCGTCGTGGCGGCGGCCCGGGTGGACTGGGCGAGCAGTGAGTTGGGGAGCGCTGCGCTGTCGGTGCTCTAGTTTGTATTGCGTTCGCATGATACGGCTTGAGCCAATACAGAGTGAACTGATTGAGCTGAGCAAGTCTTTACATACATTGAAAAGTAAAGCACTTTTTACTGCATCTACGGTGAGATGCTAGATAAAATTTATGGTCTACCTAATGGTACCCATTACTTAACAATTAAGTGAATCATTTCGTCGCTAAACTCTCGTAAATTCGTATGTCCGCCTCACTATGGAGTTTGGACCGTAACGTATGGCCTTTGCTCAGACAGTATACGAACAGGTGACGGGGATACCTCTAATAGAAGGATGCGACACGATTTTACTGCTAAATAGCGGCCGGCCGCCGTGGGGACGTTTTTGTACGACTTATATCTCGGCAACCACTGGGCTGATACACGTGCGGTTTTTTTGTGTGGGGTAGCTTTTTCCCTTCTTTCACATAGTGTGCTACTCTCGATGCATATGGGTGACCCCTAACGCACGTTCCACGTGCAAAGCCAAGAGGTGCCTGTTTTGTAATAAGCGCAATAGCTCGCGGTAATTACTGGGCCGATTGCGCTAAAACTTGGCATGGAGGTAGACACTTTCCAGGCGATGCATTTCCATGTGTCTTGGTAGGGGTGCAACTGCACGTGCGCACGTGCAGGGTGACGCTTCCAGATCTCGAGAACGGCTGGACCGATTGTGTTCAAATTTGGCATAACGCTTGATACCGATCAGTAGGTTGCAGTCATTTAGTATGTATTTCCATGTGCCACGATTGGGGTGCAACTGCACGTGCGCACGTGCAGGGTGACGCTTCCAGATCTCGAGAACGGCCGGGCCGATTGAGTTCAAATTTGGTACACCGCTAGAGACCGATTAGTAGGGTGCCGACTGCCGTGCGCAAGTCAGTTTGGACCCATCTTGCACGTGCGCCCGTGCAGGGTGACGCTTCCAGATCTCAAGAACGGCATGACCGATTGCACTCAAATTCGGCAAACATCTAGAGATCGATCAGTAGGGTGCCGTGCACAAGTCAGTTAGTATGTATTTCCATGTGTCACGGTTGAGATGCAACTGCACGTGCGCACGTGGAGGGGTCGTTTCAAGATCTTGAAAACGGCTGGGCCGATTGAGCTCGAATTTGGTACACCGCTAGAGACCGGCGAATAGGGTCCCATGCACAATGCAATTGGACACAGCTTGCACGTGCGCACGTGCAGGGTGACGCTTCCAGATCTCGAAAATGGCCGAGCCGATTACACTCAAATTTGGCACACCGCTATAGATCAGCGAGTAGGGTGCCGTGCACGTCAGTTTGTAGCACACCGACTCCGGTCTGCACGTGCAAGGCTCATCCTCTCGTTTGGCGGCGGGCGTTTTTGCTGCGTTTACAAAGGTGCTTGCTCAAACAACCTGCGGTCCCGCGATGCGGAGCCCAGCATCGCAGATGCTGGTAACCGCAGGTTGTTTGAAAAGACAAACACTATTCGTTAGAATTGTGTTTTTCTATTGAAAAACAACCGGAGCGGTCCTTCTCCGGGCTATGTTTTGCATGTCTGGCCGCGAATTGGGGCAACTTGGGTCAGGCCTAAACTTGTGGCTCGATTTTCTTAAAAATTTCAGTGTATGGGCTCCCGCAGGCGATCTACCTGTTGGCACCGGTCGCTACTCGCTTAAAACCTCGTGGCACGTGGCACGTGCGATTCCATTTTTCCCATAGTAAGTCAATGGGGGTTTGGGACACTTTTTGCGCAATCGCGAATAGCGGGAAAACGAGCCAAGGAAGGGGTGGTTTTCATCCCAGCATTTTATGGCAAACACGTTTGGGTACACGCTAGTGTGCGCCGTATACCCCTCAGAACTTCGTAACGTGTCTTTGCACGAGGTCAAAGTTGAACTTTTTTCGCTCCCCATGTTAAGTCAATGGGCGTTTTTGCAGAGACTTTTTCATTCGCTCATTGTACAAAATTATATGATACGATTTTGTTTAAACTTTCAGGACTTGTTGAGAAAAGACCATAGAACATGTTGTTATGCTTCTTTAAGCTGTGCAAATTCGTTTGTTCTTTTTAGGCTCGTTTAAAAATGAAAAATTTTAACATGGAAAGTGAATGGGAGCGTCTTTGCTGCTTAATAACTTTTTACAGTTGAGATATATTTAAGTGAAAAGTTGATAGGTTATACAACTTTTGATGCTCTTTCCAATGATATATACAACTTTATTGCACGTGGTGCCGTTTTTGAGAAATATAGTAAAAAAGCACGACATTACCGAGATTTGAGCTCAGACCTATATCGTTACGGTGTCAGGCGGACACGAGGACAGGTGGCGCCGCCGCCGCCCGCATAGCGGCGGGAATGTGAACTAACCTGTTTACCAGAGGGGTGTTCACGGGCACCGCACACTGCTGCGTGCGCTGTGTGCGGTGCGTCCAGCAGGCGTGGGGGTAGGGGATGGGTAGGCGGTTCTGACGTCACGGCTGCGTGCGGTGGACGGTCCGCTGTGGCCAGTCCCGACCGGCCACAGCGATCGCTGTGTGCGGTGACGGAAGGCTGACGTAGGGACGCAGTGGGCGGAGCTTGGAGGCTATGTGCGGTCCGACCGCACACAGGGCCCGTGAACAGCCCTCTGATCTATGGTATGGTACCATCGGGGGACCGGCCGCCGTCGGCACCATTTCGGGACTTTGCATCGCAATAAAAGGCTTATTTACAATTGAAAATGGACTAGCGAGAGTCGTTATGGAATCAGAATTTGATGCTCTACAAAACTAGGCTATTTTCATTGTGATGGCATCACAGACTACACCGCTAAACCCAATAAAGCAGATTTATGTCGCGTCATCGATGATTACATATAATGTTTCTTTGATATATATGTAGTCGGGTCTTTCAGCTGCGTCCCTCCCCTCCCTCGCCGCGCCGGCGGGTCGGCCATCCGCGGCTTGCCGCCCGCCGGCTGCTGGCCGGTCAGCTGGCCGGTCAGCTGGTCGCCCGCGGCTGTCGGTGCAGTGCGGGATGCCTACTTGCGGGGGGCCGTCGTGGCGGCGGCCCGGGTGGACTGGGCGAGCAGTGAGTTGGGGAGCGCTGCGCTGTCGGTGCTCTAGTTTGTATTGCGTTCGCATGATACGGCTTGAGCCAATACAGAGTGAACTGATTGAGCTGAGCAAGTCTTTATATACATTGAAAAGTAAAGCACTTTTTACTGCATCTACGGTGAGATGCTAGATAAAATTTATGGTCTAATGGTACCCATTACTTAACAATTAAGTGAATCATTTCGTCGCTAAACTCTCGTAAATTCGTATGTCCGCCTCACTATGGAGTTTGGACCGTAACGTATGGCCTTTGCTCAGACAGTATACGAACAGGTGACGGGGATACCTCCCATAGAAGGATGCGACACGATTTTACTGCTAAATAGCGGCCGGCCGCCGCGCCGTGGGGACGTTTTTGTACGACTTATATCTCGGCAACCACTGGGCTGATACACGTGCGGTTTTTTGTGTGGGGTAGCTTTTTCCCTTCTTTCACATAGTGTGCTACTCTCGATGCATATGGGTGACCCCTAACGCACGTTCCACGTGCAAAGCCAAGAGGTGCCTGTTTTGTAATAAGCGCAATAGCTCGCGGTAATTACTGGGCCGATTGCGCTAAAACTTGGCATGGAGGTAGACACTTTCCAGGCGATGCATTTCCATGTGTCTTGGTAGGGGTGCAACTGCACGTGCGCACGTGCAGGGTGACGCTTCCAGATCTCGAGAACGGCTGGACCGATTGTGTTCAAATTTGGCATAACGCTTGATACCGATCAGTAGGTTGCAGTCATTTAGTATGTATTTCCATGTGACACGATTGGGGTGCAACTGCACGTGCGCACGTGCAGGGTGACGCTTCCAGATCTCGAGAACGGCCGGGCCGATTGAGTTCAAATTTGGTACACCGCTAGAGACCGATTAGTAGGGTGCCGACTGCCGTGCGCAAGTCAGTTTGGACCCATCTTGCACGTGCGCACGTGCAGGGTGACGCTTCCAGATCTCAAGAACGGCTGGACCGATTGCACTCAAATTCGGCAAACATCTAGAGATCGATCAGTAGGGTGCCGTGCACAAGTCAGTTAGTATGTGTTTCCATGTGTCACGGTTGAGATGCAACTGCACGTGCGCACGTGGAGGGGTCGTTTCAAGATCTTGAAAACGGCTGGGCCGATTGAGCTCGAATTTGGTACACCGCTAGAGACCGGCGAATAGGGTCCCATGCACAATGCAATTGGACACAGCTTGCACGTGCGCACGTGCAGGGTGACGCTTCCAGATCTCGAAAATGGCCGAGCCGATTACACTCAAATTTGGCACACCGCTATAGATCAGCGAGTAGGGTGCCGTGCACGTCAGTTTGTAGCACACCGACTCCGGTCTACACGTGCAAGGCTCATCCTCTCGTTTGGCGGCGGGCGTTTTTGCTGCGTTTACAAAGGTGCTTGCTCAAACAACCTGCGGTCCCGCGATGCGGAGCCCAGCATCGCAGATGCTGGTCTAACCGCAGGTTGTTTGAAAAGACAAACACTATTCGTTAGAATTGTGTTTTTCTATTGAAAAACAACCGGAGCGGTCCGTCTCCGGGCTATGTTTTGCAAGTCTGGCCGCGAATTGGGGCAACTTGGGTCAGGCCTAAACTTGTGGCTCGATTTTCTTAAAAATTTCAGTGTATGGGCTCCCGGAGGCGATCTACCTGATGGCACCGGTCGCTACTCGCTTAAAACCTCGTGGCACGTGGCACGTGCGATTCCATTTTTCCCATAGTAAGTCAATGGGGGTTTGGGACACTTTTTGCGCGATCGCGAATAGCGGGAAAACGAGCCAAGAAGGAGGTGGTTTTCTTCCCAGCATTTTATGGCAAACACGTTCAGGTACACGCTAGTGTGCTCCGTATACCCCTCAGAACTTCGTAACGTGTCTTTGCACGAGGTCAAAGTTGAACTTTTTTCGCTCCCCATGTTAAGTCAATGGGCGTTTTTGCAGAGACTTTTTCATTCGCTCATTGTACAAAATTATATGATACGATTTTGTTTAAACTTTCAGGACTTGTTGAGAAAAGACCATAGAACATGTTGTTATGCTTCTTTAAGCTGTGCAAATTCGTTTGTTGTCTTTAGGCTTCTTTAAAAATGAAAAATTTTAACATGGAAAGTCAATGGGAGCGTCTTTGGTGCTTAATAACTTTGTACCTTGAAGACATATTCAAGTGAAAAGTTGATATTTTATACAACTTTTGATGCTCTTTCCAATGATATATACAACTTTATTGCACGTGGTGCCGTTTTTGAGAAATATAGTAAAAAAGCACGACATTACCGAGATTTGAGCTCAGACCTATATCGTTACGGTGTCAGGCGGACACGAGGACAGGTGGCGCCGCCGCCGCCCGCATAGCGGCGGGAATGTGAACTAACCTGTTTACCGTCTATGGTATGGTACCATCGGGGGACCGGCCGCCGTCGGCACCATTTCGGGACTTTGCATCGCAATAAAAGGCTTATTTACAATTGAAAATGGACTAGCGAGAGTCGTTATGGAATCAGAATTTGATGCTGTACAAAACTAGGCGCCTATTTTCATTGTGATGGCATCACAGACTACACCGCTAACCCCAATAAAGCAGATTTATGTCGCGTCATCGATGATTACATATAATGTTTCTTTGATATATATATGTAGTCGGGTCTTTCAGCTGCGTTCCTCCCCTCCCTCGCCGCGCCGGCGGGTCGGCCATCCGCGCCCTGCCGCCCGCCGGCTGCTGGCCGGTCAGCTGGCCGGTCAGCTGGTCGCCCGCGGCTGTCGGTGCAGTGCGGGATGCCTACTTGCGGGGGGCCGTCGTGGCGGCGGCCCGGGTGGACTGGGCGAGCAGTGAGTTGGGGAGCGCTGCGCTGTCGGTGCTCTAGTTTGCATTGCGTTCGCATGATACGGCTTGAGCCAATACAGAGTGAACTGATTGAGCTGAGCAAGTCTTTATATACATTGAAAAGTAAAGCACTTTTTACTGCATCTACGGTGAGATGCTAGATAAAATTTATGGTCTACCTAATGGTACCCATTACTTAACAATTAAGTGAATCATTTCGTCGCTAAACTCTCGTAAATTCGTATGTCCGCCTCACTATGGAGTTTGGACCGTAACGTATGGTCTTTGCTCAGACAGTATACGAACAGGTGACGGGGATACCTCCCATAGAAGGATGCGACACGATTTTACTGCTAAATAGCGGCCGGCCGCCGTGGGGACGTTTTTGTACGACTTATATCTCGGCAACCACTGGGCTGATACACGTGCGGTTTTTTGTGTTGGGTAGCTTTTTTCCTTCTTTCACATAGTGTGCTACTCTCGATGCATATGGGTGACCCCTAACGCACGTTCCACGTGCAAAGCCAAGAGGTGCCTGTTTTGTAATAAGTGCAATAGCTCGCGGTAATTACTGGGCCGATTGCGCTAAAACTTGGCATGGAGGTAGACACATTCCAGGCGATGCATTTCCACGTGTCTTGGTAGGTAACCGCAGGTTGTTTGAAAAGACAAACACTATTCGTTAGAATTGTGTTTTTCTATTGAAAAACAACCGGAGCGGTCCTTCTCCGGGCTATGTTTTGCATGTCTGGCAGCGAATCGAGACAAGTTGAGCCTCTCCTAAACGAATCGCTCAATCTTCGTAAAAATTTCAGGGTATGGGCTCCCGCAGGCGAGCTACCTGATGGCACCGGTCGCTACTCGCTTTAAACCTCGTGGCACGTGGCACGTGCGATTTCATTTTCCCCATGTTAAGTCAATGGGGTTTTGGACACTTTTTTGCGCGATCGCCAATAGCGGGAAAACGAGCCAAGAAGCAGGTGGTTTTCTTCCTAGAATTTTATGGCAAACACGTTTGGGTACACGCTAGTGTGCGCCGTACTATACCCCTCAGAATTTCGTAACGTGTCTTTGCACGAGGTCAAAGTTGAACTTTTTTCGCTCCCCATGTTAATTAAGTCAATGGGCGTTTTTGCAGAGACATTTTCATTCGTTCATTGTACAAAATTATATGATACGATTTTGTTTAAACTTTCAGAACTTGTTGAGAAAAGACCATAGAACATGTTGTTATGTTTCGTTAAGCTGTCAGAATTCGTTTGTTGTCTTTAGGCTTCTTTACAAATGAAAAAATTTAACATGGAAAGTCAATGGGAGCGTCTTTGTTGCTTAATAACTTTTTACATTTGAGATATATTTAAGTGAAAAGTTGATAGGTTATACAACTTTTGATGCTCTTTCCAATGATATATAGAACGTTATTGCACGTCGTGCCGTTTTTGAGGAATTAAGTAAAAAAGCACGACATTACCGAGATTTGAGCTCAAACCTATATATGGTCTTGACTCAGACAGTATACGAACAGGTGACGGGGATACCTCCCATAGAAGGATGCGACACGAATTTAATGCTGAATATTAGCGGCCGGCAGCCGTGAGGACGTTTTTGTACGACCTATCTCCGCAACCGCTGGACCGATACACTTGCGGTTTTTTGTATGGGGTTGCGTATACCCTTCCGGAGAAGTATTTTACTATGGACGAAGCATGCGGGTGACCCCTACTGCACGTGACACGTGTAAAACGGAGAGGGGTCACTTTTGTTGTGATGACAATAACACGGTAATTACTGGTGAGATTCTGCTGAAACTACATACACAAGGATGTAGGCACCCGCCGGACCATGCCTTTCCATGTGCTACGGCTGGGGTGCAACTGCACGTGCGCACGTGCAGGGTGACGCTTCCAGATCTCGAGAACGGCCGGGCCGATTGTGCTTAGATTTGGCACACCGCTAGAGACCGCGCAGTATGGTGCCTTCCACAGGTCAGCTGGGCCCCAAGTTGCACGTGCGCACGTGCAGGGTGACGTTTCCAGATCTCAGGAACGGCTTGGCCGATTGCATTCAAGTTCGGCACACCTTTAGAGACTGGTTAGTAGGGTGCTGTGCACAAGTCAGTTAGTATGTATATTCATGTGTCACGGTTGGGGTGCAACTGCACGTGCGCACTTGTAGGGGTCGCTTCCGGATCTTGAAAACGGCTGGGCCGATTGAGCTTAAATTCGGTACACCGCTAGAGACCGGCAACTAGAGTGCCGTGCACAAGTCAGTTGGGACCCAGCTTGCACGTGCGCACGTGAAGGGTGCCGCTTCAATATCTCGAAAATGGCCGGGCCGATTGCACTCAAATTTTGCACACCGCTAGAGTGGTTAGTAGAGTGTCCTGTTCGTCAGTTCGTAGCACACCCACTCCGGTCTGCACGTGCCAATCTCATCCTCTCGTTTGGCGGCGGGTAACCGCAGGTTGTTTCTTCATTAGACAAACACCATTCGTTAGAATTGTGCTTTTCTATTGAAAAAAACAACCGGAGCAGTCCTTCACCGGGCTATGTTTTGCATGGTTGGCCGCGAATCGAAATGTGTTTGTGATTGCAGTAGAAGACTCGAACAGGGAACAATCGGCGAGTTTGCTACCAAAACACATTAACCTCCGCCCGAGTGGGGCGAAGGTGTTTTTAGCCACACCTATTAGCTTTTTTGCGTTTGTTAAGAAAATCACTACGCGCATTGTTATAAAGCTTTGTATGATAGATCAATTTCAGCGGCATGGTTGGACCTCTATGTAGGCACACACCGGCGAGAACGGCTGCGCCAATTGCGCTTAAATCTTCATCCATGCGGCTGCATACAGAAGAGGTGGCACTCCGGCGCAACATGCTTTCAGGCGTTTGACACTTCTGCGTCATCTAGCGAGTAAAACGGAATGTTTGGCTAAAATGCCAGACGCATTTACCATACTCGATAATCGTCCTCAAAAGCTCCAGTCTCGTGCGAGTCATCAGTTCTAAAGAGATAGTGGTTTTCCCGGATCCCTCATTACTCCGCCATTTATTTAGGCGGTTATATACAATAGAGCCGGCATTGCGGCACAGCATACATTCAGGCGTTTGACGCTTCTGCCATCTAGCGAGTAAAAAGGAATGTAAGGTGTTTTCGACTGATATACAGATCCGTTGAAGCATCAATCTTAAACTTGATATTCGGCACAATTCAATGACTCTGATTCGAATGGTGACGTCGACGGCGACCGTGACGTCACCATTGCGTCAATATTGATTAACCCTCGCCGGCAGAGGGGCAGCACCCGCCTCTTCCCATAGGGTTTTTCGTGATAGCTCGGGACACGCCGGAGACAAAAGTGCTGAAACTTGGAATACCTAACCTATGATTTAAGCCGGATCTTATGACTTCGACCACATTTTCTGGTTACGTAAGGTCACTGACCTATGACGTCATAAGTGAACTTCTGCACTGTCCTCAGAGGTCGCAACTTCGCACCGCCCTCAGTACCAGAGGAACTTTCACAGAAAGATGAAACTTACAGGACGTAGTAGCCTCCCAGGATGTCCAACTTGTATAACTCGTATTTTTCAAAGGTCACATGAGGTCAGGTCGGTCATGTGACCTCACTATTATAAGTCAATGGGGAAATATGAAAACTGGTATTTTGGCGCTGGAAATGATCTAAAACTATCTCAAGCGCATGAAATCGTGATTTCATGCATTCCTTGCAAGGTCCAATGTTCTATTTTTAATTGTTGACATTGCGTAACGTCATTTATGACGTCACTATAGTCAAAGGAGTTTTCTGTCAATAACTCCTGCTAAAATTGAGCTAGGGAGTCGAAAAAGCTACAAATGGACTCTGAAAGACCTGCCGAATCAAATGGTATGCGATATGACCTCCTTCGACCAGCCTCATGACCTGAGGGGCTCTGACCTGCCCTTGACCCGAGGTCAATACCTTAGGTTGACCTAAACCAAACAAAAAAAATATCATTCGACGCGCCTTAGCAAGGTAAGCACGATGATAGCGGTTAGTAGTGTCGTGCACGTCGGTTCGTAGCACACCCACTCGGGTCTGCACGTGCAAGGCTCGTCCTCCGTTTGGCGGCGGGCGTTTTTGCTGCGTGCACGGGTGAGTGGGTTACAGAGGTTAGAGTGCAGTGCACGTCAGTTCGTAGCACACCCACTCTGGTCTGCACGTGCAAGGCTCATCCTCTCGTTTGGCGGCGGGTGTTTTGGCGGCGTTACAGAGGTGCTTGCTCAAACAACCTGCGGTCCCGCGATGCGGAGCCCAGCATCGCAGATGCTTAACCGCAGGTTGTTTGAAAAGACAAACACTATTCGTTAGAATTGTGTTTTTCTATTGAAAAACAACCGGAGCGGTCGTTCTCCGGGCTATGTTTTGCAAGTCTGGCCGCGAATCAGTACAACTTGGTCGCAGCCTAGACGAATCGCTCAATCTCCGTAAAAATTTCAGTGTATGGGCTCTCGGGGGCGATCTACCTGATGGCATTAGTCGCTACTCGCTTAAAATCTCGTGGCACGTGGCACGTGCGATTCCATTTTTTCCATAGTAAGTCAATGGGGTTTTGGGGCACTTTTTGTGCGATCGCGAATAGCGGGAAAACGAGCCAAGGGAGAGGTGGTTTTCTTCCCAGCATTTTATGGGAAACACGTTCCGGTACACGCCAGTGTGCGCCGTACACCCCTTAGAAGTTCGTAACGTGTCTTTGCTCGAGGTCAAAGTTGAACTTTTTTCGCTCCCCATGTTAAGTCAATGGGCGCTTTTGCAGAGACATTTTCATTTGTTCATTGTACAAAACTATATGATACGATTTTGTTTAAACTGTCAGGACCTGTTGAGAAACGACCATAGAACATGTTGTTATGCTTCGTTAAGCTCTCAGAATTCGTTTGGTCTTTTTAAGCTCGTTTAGAAATGAAAAATTTTAACATGGAAAGTCAATGGGGGCGTCTTTGGTGCTTAATAACTTTGTACGTTGAAGATATATTTAAGTGAAAAGTTGATAGGATATACAACTTTTGATGCTCTTTCCAATGATATATAGAGCATTATTGCACGTTGTGCCGTTTTTGATGAATTTAGTAAAAAAGCACGACATTACCGAGATTTGAGCTCACACCTATATATGGTCTTGCTCAGACAGTATACGAACAGGTGACGGGGATACCTCCCAATGAAGGATGCGATTTAATGCTAAATATTAGCGGCCGGCCTCCGTGGGGACGTTTTTGCACGACTTATATCTCCGCAAGCAGGGGACCGATACACTTGCAGTTTTTTTGTAAGGGGTAGCGTATACCCTTCTTACAAGTACTTCACTATGGACGATGCATGCGGGTGACCCCTATTGCACGTGACACGTGTAAAACGGAGAGGTGTCAGTTTTGTAATAAGTGCAATAACTCGGTAATTACTGGGCCGATTGCGCTGAAACTTGGTATGGAGGTAGTCACCTACTAGGCGATTCATTTTTATGTGCCACGGTAGGGGTGCCGCTGCACGTGCGCACGTGCAGGGTGACGCTTCCAGATCTCGTGACCGGCCGGGCCGATTGAGTTCAAATTTGGTACACCGCTAGAGACCGGTTAGTAGGGTGCCGTGCGGAGGTCAGTAAGGACCAATCTTGCACGTGCGCACGTGCAGGGTGAGGCTTTCAGATCTCAGGAACGGCCGGGACGATTGAACTCAAATTCGGCACACTTCTAGGGACCGATCAGTAGGGTGCCGTGCACAAGTCAGTTAGTATGTATTTCCATGTGCCCAGACTGGGGTGCAGCTGCACGTGCGCACGTGCAGGGTGACGTTTTCAGATCTCGAGAACGGCCAGGCCGGATGAGCTCAAATTTGGTACACCGCTAGAGACCGGCGAATAGGGTGCCGTGCAAAAGTCAATTGGGGCCTAGGCTGCACGTGCGCACGTGCAGGGTGTCGCTTCCAGATCTCGAAAACGGCCGGGTCGATTGCACTCAAATTTGGCACACCGCTATAGACCGACGAATAGGGTGCCGTGCACGTCAGTCCGTAGCACACCGACTGCGGTCTGCACGTGCAAGGCTCATCCTCTCGTTTGGTGGCGGGCGTTTTTGCTGCGTTTACAAAGGTGCTTGCTCAAACAACCTGCGGTCCCGCGATGCGGAGCCCGGCATCGCAGATGCCGGTAACCGCAGGTTGTTTGAAAAGACAAACACTATTCGCTAGAATTGTGTTTTTCTATTGAAAAACAACCGGAGCAGTCGTTCACCGGGCTATGTTTTGCAAAGTTGGCCTGAGATTGGGGCAACTTGAGCGGGGCCTAGACGAAATGTACAATCTTCGTAAAAAGTTCAGTGTATGGGCTCCCGGAGGCGATCTACCTTATGGCACCGGTCGCTACTCGCTTAAAACCTCGTGGCACGTGGCACGTGCGATTCCATTTTCCCCATGTTAAGTCAATGGGGTTTTGGACACTTTTTGCGCCATCGGGAATGGCGGAAAAACGAGCCAAGAAAGAGGTAGTTTTCTTCCCAGCATTTTATGGCAAACACGTTCCGGTACACGCCAGTGTGCGCCGTATACCCCTCAGAAGTTCGTAACGTGTCTTTGCTCGAGGTCAAAGTTGGAATTTTGCTGCGTCCCATGTTAAGTCAATGGACGGCGATGTCGAGTCTTTGCAGAGACATTTTCATTCGATCTTTGTACAAAATTTTAGAGATAGATTTCGCCCAAACTCTTATATCTTGTAGAGGAAAGAGCATAGTACTTGCTGGTATGCTTCGTTAAGGTGGCAAAACTCATTTTTTCTTTTAAAGTTAATTTGAAATTTAAAATTTTTAACATGGAAAGTCAATGGGAGCGTCTTTATTTCTCTATAACTTTTATCTTTAGTAAGATATATAGGTGAAAAGTTAATATAATATACAACTTTTGATGCTCTTTCCACTGATGCATAGGACGTCACTGCACGATGTGCCGTTTTTAAGAAAAGCTGTAAAAAATCAGGGCTCGACTGTGACTTGAACCCAACCACATTAGAGTATACGAACAGGTGACGGGGATACCTCCCGTGTGCGGATGCGACACTGACAGGGCATATTTTAAGGATTTTTCACTGCGTCCCAAAGGTGGCATAGGGCACACGCTTTGATCGAAAAGGGCACATTGCAAGCGAAATAGTATATAATGCAAGTGAGATAATGTCCGGATACATTGTGTACTGTGCTGGTGGAGGGGCACTGCAAGCGGGATGTTGGGAGCGGGCTGTGATTGCTTTTGGCCAGTCTCGAAATTCGCCCAGTCGTAGCGCGTTCTTTATCCGCATTCAAAGGGCGGACCGGCGATTTAAAATGACATTTACATTGTTGTTAGTCACTCGTTTTCCTGAACGGCGTTGGGCGTGTTTGACCTCCCTTGACGCACTAAATTGTACCTATGCTTAGAGAATAAAAATGAATATGCACATGATTAAAATGTGATACATACGTCTCTTCATGCGTTTTTCACCCTTCTTATCAATCGATTCAAAATAGAGGTTGACGTGTGAAACATGGCCAATTTGCATTGAAGATACTATGTATTTGAAATAATTAGATGACGTAAGGTCAAACAGTACCCACCTAAGTTGTGACAAAAAATCATCGGATTTTAAAGCTACATAAAAAAATCCATCATAGATTAATGCTTTGGATGAACGGATGCTTTGGATGCTTCGGATTTCGCTTCCTTACTGCCTATCATGTAATATAACCCAAACTTTTCCCAATGGAAGTTCCTTTGCTTAATTATTATGCCCAGAAATGTGTCGATTTTGTGCCATTTCCGGGCGCTTTGGGGGGGGGGAGCATGGCCCCGTGGTCCCCTCTATATCCTCCTATGGCCAGACGGCAATGACGGCCCTGATCTGACCGTATGCCATCAAATGTCAAACTTCGCAATGATGCGATATTTTTTTCGGAAAACGTGCCGGTATCTCAAAAACTATGATGGCTAGGAGGGCGCAATCGACAGGAGAAAAGCAATCGATATATCTTGAACAGCTCTTTCGTCAATATTTCGTCAGGATTGAGTTCAGATCAACGGTTAAGGCTCCATAGCCAAAAACGGGTAAAATTACAATTTTTGTCAATATAGGTTTCATGAAAAGCTTTTGAACTAAAAAAGGTAGAGAATTTTCGTTTGCACAATCGTTCTTCTCTCATTTTTACCTCGAAATGTCAAGGTCAGAAGAACTTGACCTCACATTAAGGTCATTTCGTGACCAAGATAGATCATGTCGCATATCAGTCGATGTGTTTCGATGAGGTACCTCAAAACAATGATACAATCCACTGTGCATGCCAAAGCCCTGTAGGGCCGGATTTTGGGCCAGGCTCCGGGCCTGCGGGCTCCAACTTGACATCTCTAAACAGGACTTTAGGGAAGGCAGGACACAGAGTCTGAGCCGTAAGGACAGGGCAGGCACAGGCCATGAAGCTAAGCTAAGACGGATACTTGAGGGCTGGGTAGGATGCAGGGTCCGAGGGCAAGGCAAGGCGCGGGTCTGAGGCTATCATTACACAAGGCTGGAGAGTAGTGCAAGACACAGGGCCTTAGAACACCTGATGATCAACACACCTGATGGCAGGGCAACACGCAAGATCTTAGAGCAGGGCAAGAAATAGTACCTAAAGGTAGAGCAAGACATAAGACACAGGTATGGCACAAGGCCCGAAACACCGCCCACGTCTTGTCATACCTTCGGGCCCCGAAGGTATGACAAGACGTGGGCGGTGCTTCACGGACGCTGCTATCAAATTCCGCGAGCTGACGTCATACTTGTGGTAGTGTTTGAGCAATGGGCCTGTTGATGTCTCCATGGAAACCCATTTGACACGTGTAATTGCAGCGTGCTGCTATCACCGGTGAAACAGGGCCAGGGTATGGGGCCTGAGGGCAGGGCAAGGCTCAGGGCATGGAGGCAGAACAAAGCACGGGTTCTGAGGACAGGTAAGGGCACGGGGCATGAGGACGGGAAACGGCACGGGACCTGAGGGCGGGAGACACCACAGGGCCTGATGACAGGGCAGGGCACAGCGCCTGAGAGCGGGCATGGGACACGAGACCTTAGGGCAATGCAGAATACAGGGCTTGAGGGCAGAGTAGGACACAGGGTCTGATGGCATGGGACGGCACAAGGCCTGACGACAGGGCAGAGCACAACAACTTAGGGCGAGGCAGGGCACGGGCCTGAGGGCGATACAACGCATAAGGCTTAATGGCAGAATAGGACACAGGGTCTAATGGCAGGGCAATGCACATGAGGCCTGGAAGCAGAACAGGACAGGACAGGGCCTGAGGCAGGGCAAGGCATTAGGCTCGAGGATGGGCGCGGGGCCGGGGCATGAGGACATGGGAAGGTACAAGGCCTGATGGCAGGGCAGGGCACAGTACCTGAAGACAAGGCAGCGGCACGGGGTCTGATGGCAGGACGTGTCACAAGGCTTGAGGGCAGAGAAGGGCAGGGGCCCCAAACTAGGGTAGGGCAGGGCACGGGGCCAAAAGACGGGAAGGCAGCGCATCAAATTTCCAGGCAGAATATATAAAGTATCGTGTTTGAGGGCAGGGCAGAGCGGGGCACAGGGCCTGAAGAAAGGGCAGGGCAAGGTACAAGACCTAAGGACAGGGCACTGGGCAGGGCACATATCCTAGGTATAGTAGGGAAGAACATAATAAGGTGTATGAACAAGGGTAGGGCAGGGCACAAGGACTGGAGAGGGCATGTATGTGCTTAGGTACATAGTAAATCAGGGCACAAAGCAATCGGAAAGCCAACATCTTTTACACAGTAAAAGACCGAGGCATGTTACTTATTTTTGCTCGCACTTTTCGGCTGAAACCGTGGCATTTCAGTGTGGGACGCAGTGGTCCAAATTTCGCGAGGGCTACGTCCCAAAGGCAGGGGGCTGCGTCCCAAAATGGGACGCAGTCAGTATGTTAAAATATGCCCTGGACACTGATTATTGCTAAATATTAGCATTCGGCCGCCTTGGGGGCGCCTTGCAAAGCTTCTATCTCCACAACTACATGACCAATTCACTCGCGGTCTTTTGTGTGGGATAGCTTCTTCCTTTCTTACACGTAGTGTGCTATTCTCGATGTGTATGGGTGACCCCTAATGCACGTGCCACGTGCAAAACGATGAGAAGTCAGTTCAGTAACAAGTCTAATAACTCTGTAGTTAGTTTGCCGATTACGCTGGTACTTTGCATGGATGTTGGCACGCACCCGGCAATGCATTTCCATGTGTCACGGTTGGGGTGCCGCTGCACGTGCGCACGGGCAGGGTGACGCTTCCAGATCTCGAGAACGGCTGGGCCGATTGTGATCAAACTTGGCACACCGCTAGAGGCTGGTTAGTAGGGTGCCGTGCACAAGTCAGATGGGACCCGTTATGCACGTGCGCACGTGCAGGCTGACGCTTCCAGATCTCAAGAACGGCTGGGCCGACTGTGCTCAAAATTGGCATACCGCTAGAGACTGGTTAGTAGTGTGCCGTGCACAAGTCAGTTAGTATGTATTTTCATGTGCCACGGTTGGGGTGCAGCTGCACGTGCGCACGGGTAGGGGTCGTTTCCCGATCTTGGAAACGGCTGGGCCGATTCAGATTAAATTTGGTACATCGCTAGAAACCGGCGAATAGAGTGCCTTGCACAAGTCAATTGGGACCCAGGTTGCACGTGCGCACGTGCAGGGTGTCACTTCCAGATCTCGAAAACGGCCGGGTCGATTGCACTCAAATTTGGCAAACCGCTAGAGACCGGTTAGTAGAGTGCAGTGCACGTCAGTTCGTGACACACCCGCTCCGGGCTGCACGTGCAAGGCTCATCCTCTCGTTTGGCGGCGGGCGTTTTTGCGGCGTTACAGAGGTGCTTGCTCAAACAACCTGCGGTCCCGCGATGCGGAGCCCAGCATCGCAGATGCTGGTAACCGAAGGTTTGTTGTCAATAGTTAAAACACTATTCTTTAGAATTGTGTTTTTCTATTGAAAAACAAATCTGAGTTCCCTGACAATTTGGCAAAAGCTGCCTGAGATCAGTACAACTTGATGCTCTTGAAAACGGCTGCTCCAAAAATTCTGATTTTTTCAGGATTTCTAGTGGGCCAGGTGATCTACGTTCTGGTATGGGTCTCCCCTCCGCGGACCATCTGGTGCACGAGCCACGTGACTTTGAAAATTCCCGTGTTAAGCCAATGGGCAAAATGAAAAAATGCGTTCCACGGCAGATTGCTCGAAAACGATCCAAACGACCCCCCATTTTCTTCCATGCAGATCAACCACCATTCGGTGCACTACCCATGGGTATGTCGCAAAGTGGCCGGAAAAGTCCAGAACCACGTGCCACGTGCCGTTGAAAATGACCCTGCACACCGGAAATTGGGACTTTTGGTCATTTCGGCGCACCCATGATGCATACTATGGCGTGGGTGACCAAACAATGGGTGTCATCCGGTCGGCAACTGTTTAAGGTGTCGTCCAGTGGGCCAAAGTGGTAGCTTCAAACTTTTGGGATCCACCATTCTGGGGATTCTTTTTGACAATATACTTGCGTTTCTTGGCGCAATGTTCATTCCACCCAGCCGGTCGTCAATGCGTTAGGTGACCCAAATGACGATTGACCTGAAGGAAGTTGGGGGCGAGGAACACGCACGTGCCATCCGTTTTTTAATCGGGCGCTTTCATCTAGGAGATTTTTTGCAGATATCTTTTTGATTTGTGAAAATGACCAGCCTGGCGGTATGCCAGTCGTTGATAAATTATTATCTTGCTGCGGCCGGGCGCTTATTTGCGGTGTTTGCGTTTGGCGGCTGGCGGGCGACTTTTAGTCGTTTTCGGTTAGCAGTTAGCGTCGGTACGGTGCGGGCGGTTTTATTTTTTCGGCGTTTCGGCGTTTTTTTCTGTGTGGTTTGCGGCGGTCGGGCGATTTTTTTTGCCGTTTGCGTTGGCTTTTCGGGCGTGCGTTTTACACGTTTTGCGGTGTTTACGTTTTGCGGCGGGCGGGCATTTTTTGTTTTTGCGCTGTTTGTCTTTGGTGGCGGGCGGGCGGGCGGGCGATGCGGGCGGTTTTCTTTTTTTTTTGCGTCGTTTGCGGTGTTAAATTTGTTTGCGGTTGGCGGCCGCTTTTTCGTTTTTTTGCGGTGTTTTTTTTTGGCGGCGGGCGGGCGATTTTTATGCGTTTTCGGTTGGCGGTTAGCGGGCGTGCGATGCGGGCGGTTTTATTGTTTTGCGGCGTTTTGCGTTTTTTATTTGCGGTTTGCGGCGGGCGGGCGTTTGTTTATTTTTTGCGACCTTTGCGTTGGCGTTTCGGGCGTGCGTTTTGCGCGTTTTGCGGTGTTTGCGTTTTGCGGCGGGCGGGCGTTTTTCACAATTCAAAGTTCAAACCTTCGGGCCACAGCGCTCCTTGAAAAGCGCTGCCCTCGAGTAAACACAAAATTGTGATTGCCGCGTTTCCTGCGTCGGCCGATCCCGCCGCAGCGGGTGACATATTCTTTGCAGGCTTATAAATGTCATACTGATTGTTGAATTAATTAGAAACTTATCATACATACTCTGAAATGTCTGCTCTTTCATAAAGTGAAAGAAATCAGAAAATTGGCTCGTAACTTTTTGAGTTATCTGCGTGTAAACGCAAAACTGTCGCTAATATGGCAATTTCGATCACATTGGACCTCAGCTTACCTTGAAGATAATGACCTAGGTTCATGAAACTCACACACAACAGAGTTCCCCATGGCGTCTTCCTACCCTCCAAATGTCGTCTTTCTAGCTTCAGTGGGTGCTGAGATCTTAGGGTGGAGGCGACATTCCCCCCCTCATTCCACTGGACTTAGTACTCACAACCCTTCACCTACCGCTAAAACCGTGACCTGTACGTTCCATTCTCAAAAGACACATTCGAAAACACCAAGGTAGCGCTCGTACGCATGCTCAATCTGCCCTGCACAGTTGACTTCACGATCGCTGATCAACAGACACATGTGGACTCAGAGACAATGTGGACTACAAACAACGACCCACACGAGGGAGCAGGACATGTCTGCGGAGCGACATACATCTTTGCATCTTTTGAGCCTTAAATGTTAACATTTTTTTTACTGATTTCTTGTAGTTCAGTTATATGTACCCAACTTGCTGGCTGCTGCAATATACATTGTTGTTCAGGATCAGTTTTTGTTGTTCTCGTTGTTGTTACGATATTTGGGCGCCGTCTCTGAGTGCGCCTCCGATTTTCTGACCTACTCCAACTCCGCCTCTGGGAGCTGGTGGGAAATTGCATTATTAAAGGTTTAAAACACTGCATTCACAATGTGTTGACTGCTCTAAGTGTCGCAATTACGGAGCGTGTGTATCTTGAGGCTTGCAACATGGTATTTAATGTGTGAATGCCATTTTTATCCCAGGTACATTTTGTCACCAGACGCTTACATCTACTTCCCTAAATTAGCTTCGGAGTTCGGACGACACCTACGCTACGGTTACAGGACAATTTACCGAACTGCGTTTGGCAGAATGCTTATTCGCCGAATGTCAATATGTCGAATGCATTTTGCCGACGTGTCAGAAAGGCGAAGTGCTAAAAGTCGAAATGAAATTTGCGCACATGCCTTTTTGCCGACGTGCAAAAAGTCTAATTACATTTCGACTAATCGACATTTCAGCAAGCTGCCAATTCGGCAGATTGACATTTCGGCAAACTTACATTTCTACTAATTGACATTTCGACTAATGGGTAAATCGCATTTCGGCAAATTTACATTTCGGCTAATAAGCATTTCGGCAAATTGGCATTTCGGAAGAAAAGGCATGTCGGGAAATGGCATTTTGACATTTTGACACGTCGGCAAAAAGCACATCGGCAAAATGACGTTCGGCAAAATGACATTCGGCAAATCGCCTTTCGGGAATTTGTCCGGACACCTGCGCTACTGGCAACCAGTAGCGGCGGAACACCTTCAATTAAGGGGGGGGGGGGGGCACTGCTGACTTTTGGTCCCATTTTTCCATGCAACGCCCATAGGGCTAATGTTAGAATGCCAAAATCAAAGGGTCTTTCACGCTAGTGACAAAAGAGAGCACGGTTCGGCCAATGCTGAAGCGGACCGGAAGTAGTTTTGCTTTCAGTGACACACGTAGGTAAGTGAGAGCATTTGGCCGGGTTTAGAGTGATGTGCCAAGCCTGGGACCAGGGGCCCGGGAACGATTTTCAAGTTGGGGAGGGGGCGAGCCTAAAATGCCTGACATGATGCATTGAAACAGTGACGTAGCTAGGGGTCTAAGGAGACACGTACTCCCCCCCCCCCCCAATCGGGATAAAAGGGACCCTCGGGACCGAGGGGCCCTGCGGCGCCATTTGACCGCTGAGGGTTAACGATGGCCATATTTCTACTCAGAAGGGCCCCATGGGGCTCGTTAGAGCACCCCATGGGCCCTAAATAGCCAAACTAAGATCTCCATGAGGGACCCACGCCAGCTTCTGAGGGCCTCTTGCGGCTTTTAAGGGCACCTCGGTTGTCTCCAAAGGCCCGTTACTGGCCTCTGAGAGGTCTTACCGGCTTATGAGGGGCCAGTTCTAGGGGCATTTCCCGCCTGTGATGGTCCCACACTTATTTTTCTGAGGGCCCCATAACGGCAACTATGGGGCCCTCGTCGGCGCCTATGAGGGCCCACACCGGTGTCTATGAGGGTTTCACACCCCCAACTCTGAGTGCCTACACCAGTACCTATTAAAGCCCTATATCGGCGGTTCTGAGGACCCAACCAACACCTGCGCATCTAAAGGTCACCCACTGGTGACTTTTGAGGGCCCCACACCGGTGACTCTGAGGGCCCCACCGGCGTCCGACAGTACCATGCCGGTCTCTTAGGACCCCACAGGACTTCTTCTGCCGGCCTAACGACACCTTGCCGGCCACTGAGACCCCCTGCCGGCTTGTAGAGAGTTCGCGTCAGCAGCTCTAAAGGCCCAACACCCGTCTGTGACGGCTCCACACCAGCGTCTATGAGGGCCCAAAGCTACGCCTGTAAGGACCCTCATCGGCGCCTCTGAGAGAATCACACTAGCACCTCTGAGCGCCCACACCGGCACCTGCATGGGGGCCCCACACCGGTGCCTCTAAAGGCCCCTTACTCGACGGCTCTGAGGGCCCTACGCCGGTGATTCTGAGGGTGCTACCGATAACCCAAGGCACCACAGGGGCATTCCACGTCAAGTGGGACAAAAAATGATCATTTTGAACCTCACCTCCTCCGATTTTTGCGAAACTTTGTGAAACTACTCATCTATATGTGAAAAGAAAGGGGACATATTTTTGTCAAGATATGACGTCACGTTTCCGAGATACACGTCATCAAACATTGACTTAGGCAAGGCACATTATCATCTTTAAAGCGTCATAAGTATAACCATTGAAGTTTTCGACATATCACCACGAGACAAAGTGTGAAATGGAGGGAATAGGTCAGGCTTTAATTTGAGGATAACAATATTGACGTAATTAACTAATTAGTGAACTTAATTAAAATTCAAAAAATAAATTTTAATTTTCTGAAAAATGGGTACCCTTCGATTTCGCTGATTTTTACATATTTTATTCTCCTATACATTAGCTACATCATATAAAAAATCCAGAATGGGCCGACGTCTACGTAACTGTCTTTTGGACTTCGTAATGTCTGGCACTCGCGTGTTTCGTTTTAGCAACCAAGTAGAGGCGCTACCTGGAGATGCTTCTTTTTACCTACCCCAAACCAAAGCAAACCTAACCTGACCTGACGTGACCTGACCTAATCTAACATGCGTAAATATGTACAGCCCTCACGGCAGTTGCCGACTGGTCAAATGCTACCTAGATCCGAACATTAGCCCTCACAACTTTGCCGGCTGGCCAGATGCCACAAAAACAAAGGACGCCATTTAATTGCGTCCCAGAAAAGCTATTTCTGGCACCTAAAAGCTGACTCGCCCCAAAATTGGTCCTCAGCACCTATTTGGTGGATACCAGCACCAATCATGGAAAATGACCTTAATTAGCTGTTTCTGGCACCTATTCATCGGTACGCCTTACTCTTTTTTCTGAATCTGGCACCTAAAGGCTGAGCGTAGCACCAATCTAGTAGAAGAATGAACTACTGGCTGGTAGAATCATGTTGTTCTGGTATAATGACCCCTGGAGTCTAGCCTAAAGGTTGCCAGTGCAGCTACACTCTAAGACAGCCCCGTAGTGATCTCAGCATTGTATATGACGTTTAAGTAAGCAAATAATATTGATTTGTTCGAAAAAAAACAATGTCATTTAAATATTTAAAAGAATTTATTTGTAATGCTTAAAGGGAAACATTTTTGTGAGTAATTGTCTCGATTTTGACCATTAAAACGGGTATTGTATTTTTTGACGTCATCAAATAGCTCCAAAAAAGAAATGTAATGTTTTCATTCCGTTCAAGGCCGCTGAAGAAACGCGAGATCTTGCGTGGGACACTGTCCGTTGTTTGCCGCGCAGAGTTGTGCCGTGGTTGTGCCTTTTTCATCCGTTTCTTACTTATGTCATTTGTGTGCATGAAGCTTTGATTTTGTTTTTGGTTATTGTGTGGCCGGTCAGTCAAACACCCCTGTAGAAACCGGATGCTGCGTTTGATCGAGATGGAGTCAGACGATGATTGCAGAAAGCTAATAATATTGAAAAGAGGGCCGGTTGCATGGCATGTATGTTCAGAGTTTACATTTTGCTTTACTCCAGTTTATGACCTGAGAGCCTGGCTGGAAGTGACGGATCCAAACTTTTCACGTTAAAATGGCTGAGGGTGCAATAATCTCTAGTCTCGACATAGCGGGCTGGTATAGGAGCGTCTTGCTATGCTGCACCATAGCTGGCTAGTGATTCTCTTTTGGCTAGAAATGGCATTAATCATTATCTCCACTGGCGAAAATGGCACTTGACATCACCGAATGCAACGTTCATGTTTGTTAGGATACATAAAATCAGGAAGATTACGCGAATTTAGGTAGGCAAACGTGGAATAAAATAGGTGCTGGAAGTTTTGGTTTTGGTGCTGAATCAGCAAACAGCAAATACGGAGTTCAACTAGACGATCTGGCAACTTTAGGCTGTGTGGAAGCAATTAGGTGCCAGATTCAGATATTAGGGTCGAATAAGCATTTTGGGGCTGATCAGCAATTAGGTGCCAGAAACAGCTTTTTAGGGACCAGAAACAAATATTCCCCAAAAACAAATGTGTGTTAAACACTTCAGGGCTCAGGCTGACCCGCGCTGCGAGCCAGCGACCTTTAGATTTCGAGGTGGGTACATTCGGCACACTTACTACTAAGCCACGAAAATAGCTGGTCATCGTAAGCCAGTTTTTTGATGATGAAATTGGGCATTCTCCGGGCAGCGCCTCTCTTTTGTTGCAAAAAGAAAATACGCCAGACTCTCCCAGCGCTAGGGGAGAAAAGCCCGGTTTAGACAAAATAAGGTATTAAAAAACGGAATTTGAATTGCAGGTGGGGCGGTGGGGAACTTTATCGTGTGCCATTTTCATGGCCCTAGATCAATACATTCAAGATCAAATGAGGTTAAACGTGATCAAATTTGCTATAGTGACTATTCTGCGTTTATACGCCCATAGCTCTAAGAGATACTGGCCCATTTTCCTATTCCTTCCTTTATACGACATTTGTAGTGTTATGAGAATCTCTAGTTAATCTTACCATAAATTTGGCAGTTAGTGGCTTGCTAAGAGTAAGATGTCGCCGGCAGAGGCGGGGATCGGCCGACGCGGGAAACGTCATAGTCACATATTGTGTTTGCACCCTAATGGCTAATAGTTTAATTTTACCAGTTGATTTTCGTATTTATTTAAACATTAGATTGCCTGTATATTTTTAAGCCTTCACACAAAATTTGACACGAATCGATCATAATCAGCGGTAAGAAGCGCGGTGCAAAGATGGAACCGTCCTGCGCCGGCACAGTCTACCACTCAGGCGGCAACGGCCGGCGCCGGCCGCCGAGCCGCTCCGGCAGGAATGGTTGACTTTACACCGCTATAACTAGAAAAGTTGTGGACCGATTTACCTATTTCTTGCGCGGGAGGATTTGCAATTCGATTTTGGACAGATACTGAAAGTTTGACGCTAATATAATAATTATGGCGTGAGTTATTGGCGATAAACAGGTGGAGTTAGCGAAATCGGCCCCTTCCAACGCCCGTGCTACGTTGCACTACTTGTTGCTATATCATCCAAAGTTATCGTTGGCCCACTCTAATTTTCTCAGCACGTGTGCCTTACGTGTAGTGGAAGACAATATCTAAATTTGAGCAAAATCGAAGGGTACCCATTTTTCACAAATTACATTTTAAGAAATTAATTCAAAATAAAATAGATTCAAAATCACCAAAGAATGTAAAAATTGTCAAATTTTACTAGCATAACTCCTTATGTACCCGTTTCAGTTTGTTTGAAATTAATAGCTTCAAAAATGTTGAAGCTATAGATCTTTCAAGATTGCAATACACGTCCAATTCTGCTCAAAAAGCAGAAGTTTAGCGACTTGTATCTCTGTAGCCCGAGGGCATATGACAAAATCCTTTCACCCTCAGAGGTTTTACCCAATAGCGAATAAGTATACCAACTTTGAATAAAATCGCAGAGGTGACCGATTTTGGCTGTCCCGGTTGACATGGAATGCCCCCACACAAAGCCCTTAGTGTCACTGAGCTTCAATCCCATACCGGCCCTCCGAGGGCGCCACGTCAGTGCACTCATTGCCCCACACCCCTCCATCACACCCGGAGCGGGTAAACTGTGTTATACCTATAGCAACGATTTTACTGCACCGTTACTTGTACGTTATGTATTTCTCAAAGTTGACTCAAGCTGGTGCAGTATAAAATCTGTCCTGCCAAACTTATGGCCAAGGTCAGGCCCAAATCAAAGCGGGATGACAATAGCAGATGTTGTCAAATCGATACTGTATCAGCAGAAACCATTCAGATGGCAAGGAAAATGCCGTGTGTTGATGTGTAGATGCATAAAGGAAACAAGAAGGAAAGAAGTCCGGAAAAGGGAGGAAATTTCTTTTCTCGCTGCCTCAATGTTGAGGGGGTGCCGCCCCCTCGGCTCCCAAGTTGGGGGCAAGCGCCCCCCTGCCCCCCCCCCCCCTGTTCCCGGGTCTATGCCTGGCACCAAGAATGTAGCCGGAACATTTTGTTACTTGTTACATATTTGAGGGGGGGGGGCTGATTTGCCCCCACCGGCCAGTTTTTCTTCTCTGTGCGAAAAAATGGCATGAGCTGACGGCATTGAAATTGTCGACGTTTTCGTTGTCAGTCATTGAGTGTATTGGGTCAAAATGATTAGTTTGTATCGTGTTCAGAGGCGTCTCCACGGTCAGTTTCTGGGAGACATGTTTTCGGCAGACCTCATCAGTCATCCCCGCCGTCCTCGGTGTCTCCACCACCCTCGGCTCCACCGGCCACGGTGTCTCCACCACCCTTGGCTCCACCGTCCACAGTGTCTCCACCACCCTTGGCTCCACCGTCCACGGTGTCTCCACCACCCTCGGCTCCACCGGCCACGGTGTCTCCACCACCCTTGGCTCCACCGTCCACGTTGTCTCCACCATCCTCGGCTCCACCGTCCACGGTGTCTCCACCACCCTCGGCTCCACCGGCCACGGTGTCTCCACCACCCTTGGCTCCACCGTCCACGTTGTCTCCACCACCCTCGGCTCCACCGGCCACGGTGTCTCCACCACCCTCGGCTCCACCGGCCACGGTGTCTCCACCACCCTCGGCTCCACCGTCCACGTTGTCTCCACCACCCTCGGCTCCACCGGCCACGGTGTCTCCACCACCCTCGGCTCCACCGGCCACGGTGTCTCCACCACCCTTGGCTCCACCGTCCACGTTGTCTCCACCACCCTCGGCTCCACCGTCCACGTTGTCTCCACCACCCTCGGCTCCACCGGCCACGGTGTCTCCACCACCCTCGGCTCCACCGTCCACGTTGTCTCCACCACCCTCGGCTCCACCGTCCACGTTGTCTCCACCACCCTCGGCTCCACCGGCCACGGTGTCTCCACCACCCTCGGCTCCACCGGCCACGGTGTCTCCACCACCCTCGGCTCCACCGGCCACGGTGTCTCCACCACCCTTGGCTCCACCGTCCACGTTGTCTCCACCACCCTCGGCTCCACCGTCCACGTTGTCTCCACCACCCTCGGCTCCACCGGCCACGGTGTCTCCACCACCCTCGGCTCCACGGCGGTTAAGCATTGTGATATCCCACACAGGCCACACACCAGATCATAGACATTACGCCCTTGTCCTTGCCTTGTCGCCAGATTGATCGTGTTAAAAGATCCTACATAAAGTTTCAACTTAATATCTTGTATAACCAGGGCTCCTGTGATCTGCAATTCGTTGCAAGATCAATTGGGTTGGGATCATTGATGTCACTTACATGTCTATGCACTTGTTTGCTGATCGCTAACGTTTGTAGCGTCAATCAATATATGCAAATGTGCTCTCCAGGTTTTGGTGGCACTCTTCAGTGTCCCCACTGCGACTTCAGCTGTTTGGGACAACATCGTCTGGACAGACACTTGAAGAGACGACACGGCCAAAGCGTGAACGGCAGATACAAGTGCAAGTGGTGTTCTTACGTCACCGACCACTCCGGCAGCATGACGCGGCACCGAAGGACTCACGCGAAAGAACGGCCGTACCGCTGTGAAGTGTGCGGCAAAATGTTTTCTCAACAAGTCGGTCTGACCGCTCACCGTCGTGTGCACACCGGTCAGAGTCCGTACAAGTGTGATATCTGTGGGAAGGCGTTCACACGTTCTGGTGCTCTGGCGATGCACAGACGTGTCCACGCTGGCGAAAAGGTCCGGCAGTGTGAGCAGTCTGGTGCCGCGTGTTTAGCTACAACTAACGGCAAAGAACACAAGCCACCCGGTGTCCGTGTGAAGCCGCATCAGTGTCATGAATGTCGAGCCAGATTTGTTACACGCGCAGATCTCACTGTACACATACGAACCCATACCGGGGAGAAGCCGTACAGCTGCTCCATTTGCCCGGCACGGTTCGCTCAGCGGTCAAATCTCGTCAGACACACGCGGACCCACACAAAGGAGAAGTCGTTTGGCTGCTCCATTTGCCAGGCAAGATTCGCTTATCAGTCAACGCTCACCAAACACATGCGGACCCACACAGGGGAGAAGCCGTTTGGCTGCTCCATTTGCAAGGCACGGTTCACTCAGCGGTCAAATCTCGTCAGCCACATGCGGACCCACACAGGGGAGAAGCCCTTTGGCTGTTCCATTTGCCCGGCACGGTTCACTCATCAGTCGCATTTCATCAGGCACATGCGGGCCCACTCAGGGGAGAAGCCTTTTGGCTGCTCCATTTGCCCGGCACGGTTCACCCAGCGGTCAAATCTCGTCAGCCACATGAGGACCCACACAGGAGAGAAGCCGTTTGGCTGCTCCATTTGCCCGGCACGTTTTGCTCAGCGATCGGCTTTCACCGTACACACACATGCGGACCCACACAGGGGAGAAGCCTTTTGGCTGCTCCATTTGCCCGGCACGGTTTGCTCTTCGTTCAAATCTCACCAGGCACATGCGGACCCACACAGGGGAGAAGCGGTTTGGCTGCGTCATCTGCCCGGCACGGTTCATTCAGCAGTCAGACCTTATCGTACACCTGCGTACGCACGCACACGAGTAGCGCCCGCACAGCTGCTTCATCTCCCGGCACGTTTCTCTGCTGGGTCAGATCTCCCCAAACCCATGAGGAGCCACTCAGTATAGCGACCGTGCGGCTGCTCCATCTGACTGGCACGGTTCGCTTTCCGGTTAGGCCTCACGGGGGAGCATGCGAATCTACACAGGGGAGCGGCAGTTCGGCTGCTCCATGTGCCGGCACGATATTTGGATTCATCACATCTCAAAAGTCACCCGCTGTGTCATACGGGCGGCGGCTTAATTGTCGTCCATCATAAACAATCCTGCTGAAAAAGGTTCACAAACGCATCAGCTCTTACCGCACACAGGCAGAGGCATAATAAACAACGCAGTCAGAATCTTTTTCGGCTACGATAGATTTTGCAGTGCCTCGGCTATGTATGTGTCTGAAGGTCTCGATAACTTTGATGTCATGTTCCGAAAAGCAGCGTGGTGTTTCGTGCAGCGTTTATATGATTCGAAAAAATATCATTATCAGTGTTTTGGTTAAATGTGACATAGGGTGGCACTCACCCTTTAGAGTGGCATGGAACGCTGCTCTGATAGCGCCTTGATATGTGATGTTTGGTAGAATTGGACCAAGTGTCTGTAAATACAAAGTTCTCTCTATCTCTCATAATACACAGGGGAATGGCCGTACCATGGGCGTCGGAGACGGGGGAGGGGCTATTCGTGGGGGACGTCCCTCCCCAGAAAAAAACATCCATGGATATCTAAAAAAGTAACCAATTGCATCGGTCGTTCGCAACGAGTCGTTGCACATGTAGCACGCTACATCTTGACCATCTAACGTAGTAGCTTTTCGTCACGGCCGGCCCGGTGACGCGCAGCTGAGCAGAGCGCTGCCGCACGCTTCCCTCCCTTGTCATTATTCCCTCCTTCCTCCCACCAGTCCCCAGGTCCACCCTCCCCAATCATTTCTCACTGTCCGCACAGAATGGGCCGCCATTAAACTCCAATTAAGACAAGCACCTCTGAAGACAGTCACATCAGGATGAGTCATTGGTAGTCATTACAAAGCAGCTGAAGCTACAAGCAAACGTCGGCACACTGTGAGACCACGCGCAGGCTTAAGGCACGTAGCACATTGGGTCTCACGTAGCCGTGGTAGCACAACAGTGCGTCACCCTGCAACGGAATCTGATGACCTTAGCAAACAGCCTCCGAAACAGACGTAGTTCAGGACGTCTCCACCGCGGACAGAAAGCGCTGTTGTCCAAAACAGACGTAGTTCAGGACGTCCCCACCGCGGACAGAAAGCGCTGTTCTACGGACCCTCCCAACCAAGATGACGTCAGTGGGCGGAGCAAGAGTGACGTCACAAGGGGCGTTGCCGGCAGACGAAACGGAATTAAACAAAAGTTTGAATAAAATGAAATTGAAGAATCAAAATTAAAACTCGAAAATCACCAACCTTTCGGGGATTGGTTTATGCCAGCGACTACTAAGATGATAAAGCACTCAACACGAAGACGATTCGACGGCCAAAAATTGCAGACACAGAGGAGCAAGGGACTAAACAGGACAGAGGGCGCCATCTTACGGGCCCACCCACAAGAGGAAGGCAGAGGAAGATGACGGCGTAAGGGCGTGGCAGTCACCCCCCCCCCCCCCCCCAACTATAAAAGGGTGCGCCACCCAACCAGAGGGGGAGTCACAGTCGAGCAGCGGAGAGTCACAGTCGAGCAGCCGAGAGTCACAGTCTGCAGCCGGAGCCGGAGACGCCACCTGGAGGCCGCCGTCGGTCCGGGGTCACCCGCGAGAAGCCTCTTCAGTTCGACCGACCAGAGCCGGAGGACAAACGCCGACGCTTGTGACCACACTGAGAAGCGGAAGCGCAGAGAAACTCCAGAATGTGAGTGTTGTTGAAAAGTCTGCTGATCCCTGCCCCCTCCCCCCTCTGCCCAGCTTGCCGTGCCCGTGACGACTGCCAAACATTTTTGGTTGCCATAAAATGCACTCTCAGTTGGAATTGGAAAACTTAAATTACTTTGAACTTATTGGTCCAGACACCCTAGTAGCACATTAGGATCTGAATTTCGAAGTCATGTCAGAGCCGCCAGTAAATACGATATTGTCAGCTGGAGTGCGGGATACATCGCGATTAGGTCGAGAACGGGATGCTAAAATTTGAATAAGCAGCTCAGTGTCACGAACGCTGAAATTGATGACCGGATGCGTGACAGCGTTGAAATGTCTTCGTCTTTGGTCAAACTGGTTCGTTTGATTTATTATCGGCGGTGGCCAGGTGCAATTAGAGGTTGGAACGTTTGTGAAATTAAGGGTTTAGATTCGTGCTGTACTCACTAAAAGTTGCATTGCGAAATCAATGGTAATATTGCTGTAGGAATTAATTGCGAAGTCGAAATCAATTATAGAACAGGTAAATTAAATACGGTTGAAAAGGAATGTAATGTTTTAAGGTGGCGACTGATTCATGCAATCGATCTATGAATATGGCTATGAGTTATGATTTTCGACAGATACGAATGCTTGAGCTTACGGCGGAATTTCTTCTGTTACTTAGGTGCAGAGTTGAGAGTAGTGGTTTGAGGTCAACGGTCTGACACTTTGCGACTTGAGATGGTCCTTGTAGGTACTTTGCGTCATTGTAGTTGCGAAATGTCGAGTAATAGGTAGATGTAGAATTGTTTGTGGTTAGTACTAATATGCGACTAATATAGGTAACGGTCGTGATGCTTTTGTAGAATAAATACTGGAAAAATCATATCTTTTGGGAACAATCGAAGGGGTTACGGAGCTAGTTAGAAAACTTACCCTGAACAGAGCCTGTAAAAGAGTAGAATAGGTAATACTGCCACGTGTTCATTGTTTACCAGGTGCAACCGGTGTTGCACCAGCTTCACAGCCACTAGTCTATTCAGCAGTCAATAGGCATCATCCTCACCCGATTAATCAACGCGCAAACACAGAGAATCGCACCACGAGACACGGCGCGGTAGGTGAAGGTCATCGTATAGGAACATGGTTAGTTGTGGAAAGTTGCCACGGGATAAGAACGTAAACAGTTAATGTGTGATAACCGTTCAGACCAATCTGTGTAACTCAACCCACAGGTGACTCTTTATTGTCATCTTACTGAGCAGTGCGCATGCAGGCAGGTGCAGACGGGCAGACGCATATGAGCAGTAGGGCAAATGCAGTGCGCAGGTGCAGGCAGACAATCATGCCCTATGCTTAGGGGTCCATGCAGCGCCACTCGAAGCAGCCGTCAAGCCGATGCAGGCGTGCAGAGACAGACAGGCAATGCATATGCAGTGAGCAGACACCACGTGCAGTGGACACACCGCGTCCAATGGATAGACACCACGTCCGGTGGATAGACACCACGTCCGGTGGATAGGTTCCAACAATAATGGCGGAAAGATTATCACATAGTTTATATCTATCGGTCCAACCAAGATCCATAGACTCAAAGCCTCAGTAACATCAGCCAAGTTTTTGCGCCAAAAACGTCAATCCTCACACGACGAAAAAACCACATCCGGGCACTTCGAGCAAGAACTATAATAAAAACCTAACTCCTGAGCGGTTCCCTGTACGGTGGTGCCATCTCCAGGAAGGAAAGGAAAGCGATCACATGGTAGATGGCGCAACTGGGCTCACCGGAACGGTAAGTGCAGTGGCTGCGCTTACATAATGCATAATTCTAAATACGACATGCTATGTAATATATAGGACTGCAGTTCGTTTGATGTGGTATAGGTCAATAGTAGTCCATCAGAAGCTATCGAATGAGTTGCAATGAGTCAATTCCGTTTGAGCATTCAGTAATTTACTATGATACGGTGGATCACAACCAGACGGCAGATCGATGCGTGTTAATTGGTTCTAGATCATATGTCTAGAACCAATTAAAGCTCCCGGTTTCGTCGGTTGGGACGACCAGTGCCCTGAAGGCTCCGTGATTTATGCTAAACATTATGATATTTAGCGTCGCTTATGCTTGAAAGTGCATTCATTTGAAAGATAAGTAATCTTTCTACCAGTGGCCAAGTGGAAAACTTGTGAACTAGAAGGAGCTAGAAGATATAGGTGAATTATAAAAACCTATTTTTCCACAATTTTCGCTTTTTGATAGCTCCAGCGCCACTCGGAATTTTAGTCGATTTTTCGCGCGACAATCGTGACGCCCGACACTGTGATCCTCTACTTCGATATCGTCCATTGTGAAGTATTCATGATAGACAACCAAGCCAATGATAGACAACCAAGCTTACCGACTGAGAATCGGAATGTTCTACATTCGTGCGAGGTTAAAACCCAAATCAACAAGATCATTTCAACATAATTCCATTGCACTGGGGATAGCCTTGATCCTCACCCTTCTCGTCATAGGAGGTGTGGAGCAGAACCCGGGCCCTGATTCCTCGAATGAACATCCTGCTGGCCCATCCTTCTCTGGTGTAACGTTAATGGACGTAATGGAAGCAATTCGACTCAGCCAGCTCCAAATTGATCAGCTTACAAAACAAGTGAACAGCATGATGATGATGCTAGCAGGTACGTCAGGAGATGGCAAGCATGTAGCACCTGCGTCGATGACTTCGAATATGAGTCCCTATTCGACTCCTCACCGAACCCCGACGACTCCTCCCGACCGATCGTCTGCGAGACCGGCATCCAGCGCAACGAAAGAAACGAAGAAGCCGGTGGTCAAAACAGCTTCGCAATCACCATCTGCTGATGATCGAAAGACCCGACCAGTTTCCAGTCTGCGGAAAAGAGGCATGGACACCAGAACCAGTACGGTCCCGCGCGTTGGTGCAGTCATGCTCGGCTGTCAAAACGTGCGCCGTATTGCCGCGGCGGCCAGAGACGAGTTTCTTCTTGGAGCTCAGGTAGTGTTTGACAGCATCCGGGGAGGAACTGCTCGCAGCGCCCTGTCTGCTCTTCACGGCGCTGTGGCCGGCTGCAGGGCGATAACCGCTGACCTCGTCCTTCATCTGGGAGGAAATGATCTGTCGCGGCACAGCGTGGAGTATACGCTTGACTGCATAGTCGAGGTAATCAAGGCCGCCAAACAAGTCAAAAAGGTAAGAGACATTGTGATATGCTCGGTGCCTCAGGACATAAATGCGACAGAGAACTTTCTCACCATGAAACGCAGTCATTTGAATGATGAACTCGAAAGAATGTGCGTCAGCGAAGGTGTTCGTTTTATTGACCTGCGACCAAGACTCAATGAGTGTGCCCACAATGGATTAGATAGGTCGAGATTGAATTTGAACAGAGCAGGATGTAGAAACGTCTGGCAGATGCTGTCGAGCGAGGTAAACGGTTTTTTAGACTGAGGCCTTCCAATAGTGTGACCGATTGTAGCGACACCTGCTCAGCTAATTTTAACGTCTCGCACCATGTACATACTTCCAAATATGGGCTATCGATCGGCAATCTGAATGTCAGGTCACTGACACCATCAGCCGACCTCGTGTCTGACTATGTTAAACGTCACCAAATCGATGTCATGTGCTTTACTGAGACATGGCTAAGAAAAGGTGAGCCAAATGTCCCCATAGCTAATTTAGCGATAGCTGGCAGAGCTGATCGGGGACGCAAAGGTGGCGGTGTGGCCATTTACTGTCGCAGTGATCTGACTTTCAGTAAGATCACCGGCCCTAAAATGTCACAATCTGGGCGTCTTGAATTAATTTGGGTAAGCGTACAATGTGGACACAACCGGACATTGGTTGTTGGTTGTGTGTATAGACCACCTATATATGACTGTATAAAACAGGATCTCGAAGCACTAGAGCTCTCAGTCCAGACCTTGCTGTCGGAGGGCAAGCAAGTCGTTTTATGCGGAGACTTAAATTGTGATCTCTTGCGACCGAACCTCCCACATGTTCGACAACTACTAACTCTCATTGGCAATACTGGACTGCATCAGTGTGTGCAACTGCCGACCCGTATTGCTAGTTCCTCATCGACTCTCATTGACATTGTTCTTGTAAGTGATTTTTCTTTTGTGACAGGGTGCACTTCCGAAGATTGTATCGTATCTGATCATAACTTAGTAATAGTCAAAATGAAAGTTAAGAGGAAAAAGTTGAAACCGTTCCCAATAACGTTCCGCAGATGGAAAAATATTGATTTCCAATCCTTCTGCAGAGACCTGCATGACGCGATACCCTGGGCCCCCGGGGTTGATGTTTCTGATCCCGGCGAGGGTTGGAAATGCTGGGCAGAAGCAGTCATTCCAATCATTGATCGTCATGCTCCGTTTGTAACTGTCTCACTTAAGCACAAATCCGGATTTGGAATTTCAGCTGCCGCCAGGCAACTTATCCGCTTAACGACGGCCCAGTTACGTGTTTCGAGACGCACCAACGCTCAGTCCGATATCACCCTCTATAAGGATATGCGCCGTCAGGTTAAAAAAGTAATTTGCTTTGAACGACGAGCAAAATTTGAATCTAGTATCAGATCGCATAGGTCCAGCAGAGACACCTGGAATCTAATAAATGCAACGCTTGGCAAATCTAAAGTCGCCCAGCCATTGGATGAAAACACGGCACGTTCATTCAATGATTTCTTTTGCTCAGTAGGTGGAAACCTCGCTAGCAAAGTAAATATCAGTGCATGTGCAGGTGAGGTGTTTTTTGGTCCCCCAAGAGTATTATCAACTAGATTCGACCTTCGCCCAGCAACATTGGACGAATTACGCTTAGTTATTAGATCCTTAAAATCACACACGTCATGTGGGCCAGATAGACTCCCTGCTTTTTTATTCAAGTCTTTCTCTTCCAGGCTTCTTGGATCGCTTCTACGAGTGTTTAACTCATCCATTACCAGCGGTACTTTGCCATCCTGTTGGAAAATAGCGGAAGTAGTTCCCATTTACAAGGGAAAAGGTGACCCAAAGGAGGCGTCTAGCTTTAGACCTATATCCCTTTTAAGCGTCGCTTCCAAAATTCTCGAGAGACTTGTCTCTCTTCAGCTAAGTATGTACCTAGATGACTGCGATGTGTTGTCAGAAAATCAGTTTGGTTTCCGACCACGCTATTCCGTCGAGCATGCCCTGATTGCATTGACGGAATCCATCAGGGCTTCTATTGATAAGGGGAACATTTGCATTCTGGTATCGCTAGATTTGAGCAAGGCGTTTGATTGTGTAGATCATCGTATATTGCTAGCGAAACTCTCGCACTATGGTATTGAACACCCATGGTTCAAAAACTATCTTTCTGGCAGGCGCCAGTATGTGAGGGGTTGTAATGATGCGAAGGGTGATGTGCTGTCAGGTGTTCCACAGGGAAGTGTGTTGGGCCCGATGTTGTTTAACTTGTACATGAATGATTTACCCACCGTTGCGTCTGAATCAGGATCAATAATTCAATACGCCGATGACACTCAGGTGATGGTTTCGGGACCACCAAACGAACTAGATACTGTGATAGGTCGCCTTCAGACCCTTCTTCAAAGGCTTGGGGTGTGGTTTTCCCGGAACCGCCTTTCTGTAAATGCTGCCAAATCACAAGTCACTGTTTTTGGCACTAGATGTGTTTTGAAAAAGATTAATTTGAAGAGTGTACATGTATTTGATACTGTGGTACAAGTTAAGCCGTCTCTAATTAGTTTGGGCGTTACTTTAGACAGCTGTCTTACGTGGAGTAGCCATATCGACACTGTGGTTGGCAAATGCATAGGCATGCTGATACGCCTGAGTCACTTACGTCACATTATGCCCTTGAAAACTATTGCACTGCTTGTTAATTCGTTAGTTCTTCCACATATCCGTTTCTGTGTTTCTGTATGGGGGAATTGTGGCTTGACACAGGGGAAAAGGATATCTAAAATTGTAAAATTTGCTCGGCGTATCACGGGTCGCGAGAGTGCGAATGTGGCATGGCGAAGAGACTTAGCCTTCGAACATGACATTGCTGTATTGAATATAATTCGTCAGTGTCTGCTTTTTCCGGAGATTACAACACCATTGATATCCTCACTCTTTATAACGAGACGATCTGACCGTGAGACAAGACAGTCGGATAACCTAGATCTGGTTGCTCCGCGAACAGATTTTATGAAATATTCACTGTCATATCATGGCTCTAAATTGTGGAATAGTTTGCCCACTAGAATGAGGAATGCCTCAAAATTTGAACTGAAAAAGTACCTCCTAGCAAAAGCAAACACTGACAACTGATGATCACGTTTCACCCAATGTATGCGAATGTACTCGTATGTGCCCTGCAGTGTACAGTTAAACGTACCAACCATCACTGTTTACCGCATGTGAATTGGCAATGTTCCACTGTAACGCCCACCCGATGATCGTGGTTAGTGGAATAAACGATATAATAATAATAATAATAATAATGTCTGATTAAATCAAGAGCGGTTCAAGGTCTGCTAGATTGTATACGAGAACTGATGATTAGGTTCACGTGTGCAGCAGAAATTATGACTTGAGATTACGATTTGGTTTGGATAAATAATGCGTTTCTGTTATACGCGTTCTTGCGAGTTAGCGCCGATAATTACTCCACCAATATTGGCACAGGGCATTGTGAGGCACAGACGCATTGTTTGCCCGTCTCCTATGGCGTAACGTTTACCAGCATGACCGTATGAGACAATGCTCGGGGTTACATGAGCAGAGTTAATACGCATTACAAACGGACTACAATGGTGAGCGAATAGGAAAATCCGTTCCTGATACGCATTTAGGTACTTGCTCATGTAACCCCGGTAACAGATGCACTTCTCGAAACCCACGTCCAGACCGGAATAATAAGAGGGACACACCGTCACGTACGCAGGGCATATGCACGTTTTCCGCCAGTGGTACCGGCCACTTAATTTTCCCGCTTAGGTAACACTGGGTGAGAAGGCAGTGAGAGGTTTCTACGGCAGGGGGAAGGGAGAAGATTGGCACAGTGCAGTGGAGAGTAAGTATGCGAAAGGCAAGAAGCCGAGGGTCAGGGGTGAGTCACCCAAAGGGCGGATAAGGCGAGCCGTAGTGTCCCGGATAAGTCCTCATGCTTATTTCGTAAAGGTACTCTAATCGGTACTGGACAGCCTCAGGGGAGGGAAAGAATGTACTCCAGGACACGTAAGGCCTTGAAGAGTAAATCCCACGGTTTAAGGAGAGTTCCTGAGGAGAGTTCCAGGATATGAACGGTGGTCCCTGGGTCGTGAACGGAGGTGTTACACGCGTACCGGAAGAGGGCATAGGTAATCTCTCCCGGATAGAGAGATAACTCGGATATAAATCGTGTATGTGTGTACCATAAGTCTATCGGACGTGTAGTGAATCCCATAAATTAGTAGGGTGGATATTTGTGCAATTATTCTGGACGGCCCTGCAATAAGTATCTTTGTCGCCGGTTAGCGGAGCATGCATATGGATTTCGGAAAGAGACATTTATCTCGCCGGGGAGACCATGGTTTGTAAGACGCCTAACACTATCGGAGGGAATTTCGGGGGCTACCAATTAGATTTGGGTGAATACATGAAATGCGAACGTAATGCGAGCAAGGGTGTGTTCGGGTCTCGGCCAGACCCGTCGTCGGGCATGGCCGGACCTGCACTGCACCCGACGCGCGCGGCACTCACACAGATGCAGACACGTCCGTAGGTCGGAGCAGACTACTGCGCTGCCCGTTTATTGGCGCGCTTGGCACCGGGCCAAACGCGGCCGGTGCCGCCATCTCTTGGCTCGTACGGGAACTGCTAGTGCAGCCCCGCACACACCCTCACCAGTCGGTGGCCGGTCAATTACGCGCAGGTAAAACCGGTCACCGATTCAAACAAACATAGGGTAGCCTGGGGCAAGACGCCCCAGATAATTTATTTTGCTACATAAATTTTGTCCCACATCACCTGGAAGGCTAAATTTGTGCTCAATGCGTTCTTTGGACATTTTACTTCAAATTGCACCCCTCAAATTGATCCACTTATGATCGGACTCCAAGCTAGGAAGTGATTTGTGAAGCAACTGCAAATGGGGCATTTTGCCCCAACCCCAGGGCAAAACGCCCCACGGCCTGGGGCAAGTAGCCCCATACTTTATATTAAAGATTTAACATAGTAGTTGGCTAAATCTTATGTGGGAGGTCCGTTAGACCTCTGGAGGCACGGCACTGAAGTTAGCACATTCCATCCTGTCAGGTGCTCAGCTATGACACTATTGTATGAGCAGGTTTTTCACCTACCTCATAAGACCAAATAATAAATTATTGCAATGCAAATGTAAACAAAATACTTCCTTTGCCATCCAGTTGCTGAGAAAAATACACATAAAGGCATAGAAACTTACTGTTCGCCAGCTACCGAACATTAGAAAGTGGGTAGCCCGAACAACACATGAGGTAAAACGCCCCAGGGGCTTTTTGCCCCGCGACCTACTGGGGCGTTTTACCCCATCACGTAGTTCGGTCAGAGAACAAGGCCTTGCACTCCAGCAAGACATAATTTAACACGAACCAACCCGGCATGATAAGCGTTAGACAATAGTTGTTCAAAATACATAAAAGTCGTTAACCTAATGTGGACCATAAAAGAACGCCATGATACATAATCTGACAACAAAACATAAAAATCACTCAAAAAACACATTTTTGGCTATATCTCCCGAAAGAGTCATCACAATTTCTTTCCAGTCTGCTCATATAATGATCATATAGTGCACGTTTTATAGAAGAGATGATGTTTCCTTAGAACCCTGCCAGATCCGAGAAACATCGGTGAGGCGTTTTACCTCGGCGGGGCGACTTGCCCCGGTCTACCCTACAAACGGTGAATCGATGGCGAGCCCTTTGCACACACATGTTGCAGCTCGGCGCTGTGCAACTGCACACGCCACACACACACATGGGACATATCGCGACTAACTCAGTCGCGACTCAGCCCGTGCACATGTTACGCGGCGTTTCCGATCAATTGATTGATATTTCGATGTGATGATGCGATGTTGAGGTGTCGATGCCGATTTTGATTGGCATGTCGTGGTTTCCTTCCTTTCTCCTTTGGTTCTGGTCGTGATGCTCTCAACTAGTCTTCCTGTTTTCTTTGTTCGACATCATCGCCGCCGCGTAACGCCTCTCACGCTCGCCCGTCAGTTTGTCGGCAGATCATTAAGCAGTTTAGATTCCCAAAGCCCAAAATGCATAAAAGCAACAAGCTGTCGTGACTGACTAATTTTGTTAAAGTCTGAATTGTGTCAATTTGCACTCTCATATCTCGGTAAACGTTCAGTGCCTACGCATCATTGGTAAATTAAACCAAACAAAGCGCACCAATAATGCCAGGAAAACTCAATAGCCCCATTTACTGTTCCGCTACAAGCACGTTACGGAACTGTGAAGACAGAGGGAGGGAGAGAGAGGGAGAGTGAAAGAGAGAGAATAAGAGTGAGTGAGTGAGTGAGAGAGAGAGAGAGAGAGAGAGAGAGAGAGAGAGAGAGAGAGAGAGAGAGAGGGAGAGAGAGAGAGAGTGGGGTGGGAGAGAGGGGGAGAGAGAGAGAGAGAGGGAGAGAGAGAGAGAGAGTGGGAGAGAGGGAGAGAGAGAGAGAGAGAGTGGGAGAGAGGGAGAGAGAGAGAGAGAGAGAGAGAGAGAGAGGGAGAGAGAGAGGAGGCTGTTTAGTTTCGACAACTATCGATTCGGCGTTCATGCCATAAAACGGCTAGCGGACACGACGAGTGATCACGGCCACACTTGTCCAAGTACCGGTTTCCTCTCGAAACTTGTCGACTTTGGTGACCTGATGAGACTTTGTTAGACGCGCGGAGAGAACAGGCTAAAGGCAAGTTAATAATTCGTTCGTTCCGAGCTAAAGTTGTATCGGTCAAGTACGTGTGGTGACGCTTGTCAATTCTCTACTGGGTGGAACGAGACAACAATCACAATAAAATGACGCCTCGCCGGTCCTGCGGCGCGCGCGGCTCGGCGCGGCTGTAAAACTATTACCGATTTGGATTGTTACCAAGCGATGAGTGCAGTGGCACCTGCACACTGTCGGTCGGCTGTACTGAGAGCCGTGCTATTCTCTCTGGGATTGCGTATCGATTTCACTGTTCAGCGTCATAAACGAGCAGCTGGTGATGCTGTGCGACTGGTGGACACGCCCGGGCAATACAGGCCCACTCAGAGCGGTCATAAACAATATCGATCAAGGGTAGTTCATCTGACTTTTTGGCAAGTGTTTAATGGTCGGGATGGGCAGCTAGCGTCATTATCTCTGGGCTTCCGCAACTGACATTATTGCATGTATACACCTTTCGCTCATTATTTAGGTCATCCTGAAAGCAGCCTATGGCCAAAATTGACGACAGAGTTGGCCTACTCTGAAGGCAATTAGGAGCTTCCGGGACGAGCTAGTAATAACCACATTCACACAGCAACCATACTGCGGAAGTGGATCCCAGAAATTAGTAGCGCTCTCCATGCGGCTAATTATGGCACCACCATATAGCCCCGTTACATGCGATACCCCTTTGTCGTGACCTATTGCGGATCACGGAACTCTAACCACGCGGGACGTGACCGGAATGAATGATACCGCGGGACGCACCCGGAAAGACTGATACCGCGGGACGTACCCGGAATGAATGATACCGCGGGACATACCCGGAATGGATGATACCGCGGGACGCACCCGGAATGAATGATACCGCGGGACGTACCCTGAATGAATGATACCGCGGGACGTACCCGGAATGAATGATACCGCGGGACGTACCCGGAATGAATGATACCGCGGGACGCACCCGGAATGAATGATACCGCGGGACGTACCCGGAATGAATGATACCGCGGGACGTACCCGGAATGAATGATACCGCGGGACGTACCCGGAATGAATGATACCGCGGGACGCACCCGGAACGAATGATACCGCGGGACGTACCCGGAATGAATGACACCGCGGGACGCACCCGGAATGAATGATACCGCGGGACGTACCCGGAATGATAACCGCGGGACGCACCCGGAATATCCAACAACGGCGTCAACGTATCCTCACCCCCGTCTGGGCCAGTGAATGAGACACGCACACTGTACCGCCGCCCCTCACCAGCGGCAGCACAGGCAATCAAACAACGACGCTGGCCCGTTTCACTGCCGGCTCACGACAGTACGGGCCCCAGACTGGATCTGACCTTCAGCCAGCCAATAGCACGTCTCCAATCATTCGAAAATGTGTGGATGCATGCAAGTGGTATCTCCATGCAACGACCAACACTGCCTTGAGTAAAATTGCACTACCTTGACCAGGACAGGGAGGACAGCACTTATTTCTCATTCCCCGACAATTGAAAAAGTGTAATCCAGTCGATTGTGTATACCGTACCAACACGCTTCAGCTCGCTTCCATGGAGAGGTAATTACGGCCACGCATGGCCAGCCGTCGCTGTCTCATTTATGGGGGCAGTAAACCCAGCGCTCACAGAGCAGTCGGGAGATCTGGGCTGGTGCTGTAGAAACTTTACAGTAAATAAGCGTCACACACTATTACATGTGTCCTAGAAGTGTACTCGTCGCAGCTCTCACTGGTGCAGGGCATGATGCCAATATTGACTATTTGTAGTAATGATCTACCCTATTCGATATAATGGTAACGACTGAACTATTTTCCTGGTAAGGGCGGCCGGTGTAACGCCAGGCCGTTACGTCTCTCTTAACCACTACAATTGTTGTCCCGTAAATTAGTCGCTGAATAGAGGAATGGAGCCAACTGACAATGATTGTTTATCTTATTGACTTGGTCCCAAAATCGTTCGGTTATCTGCTGCACTTACAATTTACATGAATGATAACGATGCGGCGTCCCCCACCAAATGGCTGACGCTAAATAGGCGAACCGGCGCGCCTGGAATTCTGTTGAGTTTGGCGGAGTGATATTGACGTAGTTTACCAAATGTGCCAGACGCACTGAATGTCAATTAGGTGAACAGTCCTTAAGCAAGTATAGGACGTTACTAAATGATAATGATACGGCGTTCCCGAAACTAAGCGGCTGCGACTAATTGGGTGAACGGCGCGTCTGGAGTTTTACTGAATTAGGCAAAGTTATATTGACGTAGTTAACCAAATCTACCAGTCACACTGAATGACAATAGGAGGGTTCTTCAACAAAGACAACAGAACAGGTTGACAATAGAATAAATTGACTTCTACGTAATGCCCCTTTGGCATCAATTTCACTGCTGAGAGCTACTGTACCGAAATGTAGCATTCATCACAAAATTAAAGCTGGCGTCGCTTTACGTTTTAAGGGGAAGTTAACTAGTAATAAAACTAGACACTATATCTGTTCCTGATCATGCGTTTTCCATGCCTGGGTTTCATCTAGAAAACGTGCCTTTACCGAGAATTCTAGTAAGGTTGGAACCCAACGTACTCCGCACTTAACCATGCCGCATTATATGAAATAGAAGGCAAAACGTTCAGCCGCAAAACATTGAATGCGTGAAAGGTGTTCCATTTTGGACCTCCTTGAGCTGTAACTGATGAATAAGCGAACTGAGACCTACTAGCAAGTAACAACTATCCGGATTATTGCGACTGCATACAGGAGGACTACCGTCAAATGGCATGCTGAGCTCTGAAGATTTTTTTTTTTTTAACAAGATGTTGATTACTGAATTTATCTGGTATTGTCAGTTGACGTCATCCAAGCGTTAATATGAGCTAATGACGGCAGGTTAATAGCAAAGTAATAAAAGGACAACCCCCAGATCCTCAACGCTCAAATCGACCTACGCCCCTTGATATTTGACCAAGATATATCATTTGTTAGCCTTGCTACCCAATTATAGACCACAATTTCCGAACCCCGTTCTACTCTACTCATCTACCCGACCTCGTCAACCCATCGCTTCGATCGTTCCCCTTTCGTTATAGCCCCTCATTCACCATCATAGTCTAGTTTCGACAGTGGGTTATATTGTGTGTTACGTGCTAATTGCAGGAGGAGGGAGTAGGGGTGGCAGTGGGAGCACGACATATTTGACATGCACAATCCGCGTCATACACACGTGAATGCACACAGACATAAACTAACTTCAGAGCAAGCGAAGGCGTTATAGTGGGTACGAGATTTGCACAACTCTTTATGACGACGTTAACAGTACGCACACAAAAATGATGCAGAAGTCTGAACTCCACGAGTAAGTGACCATTTACCGAGATATTTGAATCAATTGACAGGTTCAGATTTTAAGTTAGTGGGCCAAAAATAAAGCATTCGATAGGCTGGAGAATCTAATGCCGCCGAATGACCGGCGACGCGCTGCCGGACTTACATGATAGTTGTCGGTCGCAGGGGGGGTCAAGAAGCCGACCAGTCAGCCCGGTATCGACGGCGATTCTCACATCGAACGATCACACACCGCGAATGACTGACAGTCCTCCAGCGTGAGTGAACGAATGCGTAGTCCCTAAGTGTCTTGACGTCCGGGACGAATGTCCCGGACCGAATGGTCCGGCGACCCACGCGGTGTACCGCCACCAGTAGAGTCCAGTGACGAGTGTCCGACTGAGAGACAGAGTGTGTGCGCGCTCGTGTCGCCGCTGCTTTTATATGGAGCAGCGAAGCGCATCGAGAATCGATCGGTCCACATGGCTCGGAGATAGGACAGCGTGTTACATGAAACTCGGTTCGAAAGAAAGTACGGCGTGTCACACACAAACGACTCACGAGTGTCGCCGCTCATTCCGAAACGGCGATAATCACGGTAGGATGGAGCACACACTCACTCTCCCACCCCTATGTCGGCGTCAGATCAGACAGCCGACACTCGGCGATCAGTCAGGCCCAGAGGTCGGCGCCGGTCGCGCTCGTAGCGGCGCTGGAGCACCGGCGGCGGTGGCGACGGTGGCGTGGCGGGCGGTTCTGAGAGCTGCCTGCCGACCAGAACCCCTCGGGGGCCACGCGAAAAATGCTGCGCAGCTCCTGCTTGAGCTGGGCAGTAGTGGCGGTCTTGCTGAGCGAGCGCACAACTTGCCACCCTGAGAAGGGGTCGACCGCTACCAGAAAGTACCGGCGAGAGTCCTCTTAAAGGTCGGCACACTGGTGCTGGAACGGCCGTGTCGGTGCCTCGTCGAGAGCGACGGGAGAAACGGAGATGGCCGGATCGTCCTCGGCCAGCTCGAGGTCGGCGGCGAGCGGAGATCCTGAGAGGACGCACTCCGGCTGCTCGCCGGGCGCCGGTCGCGCTCTGGGTGGCGCCGGCCGCTCGTGGCGCGCCGGTCGCGCGCTGAGGTGCACCGGCCGCGTGCTGGGTGGCACCGGCCGCGTGCTGCGTGGCACCGGCCGCGTGCTGGGTGGCACCGGCCGCGTGCTGGGTGGCACCGGCCGCGTGCTGGGCGGCACCGGCCGCGTACTGGAGGGCACCGGCCGCGTGCTGGGCGGCACCGGCCGCGTACTGGAGGGCACCGGCCGCGTGCTGGGTGGCACCGGCCGCGTGCTGGAGGGCGCCGGCCGCTCGCCGGTCGCCGGCCGCTCGCTGTGCGGCGGCCCTGCTCGGTGGGGCACCACCGCCGTTGGTCTCGGCGGCACTGAGGGCGGCGCTGCCGCTCGGGTGCCCACTTGGTCGGGCGTCGAAGTCGCCGATCTCGGGGGCACGGGTGGCGGGGAGGATCCCGGTTCGGACCTCGGCATCGCCGGTCGTGCGCTGAGGGGCGCCGGCGGCTCGCCGGCCACCGGCGGCTCGCCGGCCACCGGCCGCTCGCTGTGCGGCGGCCCTGCCCGGAAGGGCACCGGCCGCGTCGGGCGCCGAGTCACTGAAGGCGGCACTGCTGCTCGGGTGCTCGCTTGGTCTGGCGTTGAAGTCGCCGATCTCGGAGGCACTGGTGGCGGAGAGGTCACTGGACTGGTTCGGTCGCCTGCGCTGGTGCGGCACACAGCCGGAGCCCGCGCCGGCAGCTGCTGCGGGTACTGCTTGGACCCGAGTCTCGGCCCGCTCACTGTGCCGCGGGAAAGAGAGGCCACGGTAACTGCCGATGCAGTTTTTTCGCCGCGGCGGTCTGGGGCTTCCTGCGAGCGGCACACGATTGAAAAGTGTCCGGAGGAGCCGCATCTGTAGCACCGGCGGCCACGCGCCGGGCACTCGCCGTCTCGTCGATGCGCGCCCCGTCCGCATTTTCCACACGCGGCGGCCACCTGGCGGCCGCCATCTTGAAACCGGCCGGCCGACTGGCCGCCGAAGCCGCCATGTTGGCGGCGCCCGCGCCGGGCTCCAGCCGGGGCGCGGCACGCGGCGACGCTGACCCCCACAATGTCCTCAACGGCCCGGGACGAAGTTTCTTCAGCGCGGCACACGCGAACGGCCTCAGTTAGGCTTAGGTTCGGTATAGCACACAGCTTGCGCACAGTCTCTGGGTCGCGGAGGCCGACGACCACGCGGTCGCGCAACAGGGATTCACCGCAGTCGTCGCAAAATCCACATGAGCGGCTAAGGTCACGCAAGGCCGTCAAAAAATCGTCAAACGACTCTCCCTCGTGCTGACACCGCAGGTGAAAAGCTCGCCGCTGCAGTACTGGGTTGACTTGACCCACGGCGTGGGCCTCCAGGTGGCTCAGCACCACGGCGAGATCGGTGCGGTCGGAGGCGGATAGTGCGAAATTCGCAATCACCTTTACCGCCTCGTCCGACACGCACGAGCGGAGCACTGCCATTTGCACCGCGGGCGGCTGGGCAGCGAGGCCCGACAGCAGTGCGAAATCGTCCCATCGGGCCCGCCATGCCCGGAAGGACTCACCACGGTCGGTTGACAAATCGAGTCGCGGTGGCGCGAGCCTCGGCAGCATCGCGGCTATGGGAGTCGCACTCGGATTAGCAGTCGGCTGCGCCATGTTCGGGTCTCGGCCAGACCCCTCGTCGGTCATGGCCGGACCTGCACTGCTTCCGACGCGCGCGGCACTCACACAGATGCAGACACGTCCGTAGGTCGGAGCAAGGCCCTAAATACAGGTCGGAGCAGACTACTGCGCTGCCCGTTTATTGGCGCGCTTGGCACCGGGCCAAACGCGGCCGGTGCCGCCATCTCTTGGCTCGTACGGGAACTGCTAGTGCAGCCCCGCACAGGGTGTGAGAATGATGACGCATGAATCATATGGCCCTTTCACACGTAGCAACTTTTCAGTCGCCGGCGACAGCAGCAGTCGCCGGCGACCGCCAGCGACCGCCAGCCAACGATCGTGTGTGACGTAGGTATGACGTAAGCAAGTCGGTGGCGATCGCCGGGCCACGGCCGGGCAATCGCCAGCAACTGGTGACGTCAGATCCGCGTCACAGGCCAGTCGCCGGCGACTCTTCTCGAGCAGCGGACGCCGCCATGACAGTTTTGTCCTTGGTGAGTGGTTTAGGTGATTTGTGATGCATTTTTGGTTGGTGTGGCTACCTTAAATTTGTTGCACAGTAGCATAGGGATTATTATCTTGTAGTTTGCCTGTCGTGAAGCTGTTGTGACTTGAATTTAAGCTTGATTCGACAATATTGGAGGGTTTATGTCATTTGTGGCGCACTTGCCCATGATCACCCATGATTTTTATTTGTGATAAATATGCATTTTTTCATCAAAATTGAATATTTTAATGACATTGAAATTGACACTAGTTTCATAAGGTAATGAAAACTTGCTTGTTGTGTCACAAGAACATTGTTTACATTCAGTATCAGTGCCCTTGAGGACAAAGTGCCTACCTATCAGTCAGCTATTTGCCTACCTATTCGTGCGACACAAGGAAATATTTGATAGCAACAAAATATTATATTGCTGCTCATTAATTAGCATGATCAAAATCAAACAGGTAGCTTTGCAATTTTGTTATTGTTTCTGCTGGAGTTTTCCTTGGTACCATGGATAAACAACCCAGGCCAAACTTAATCCGCATTGGGTTCGCATGTGTGTGCGTGCTCACATGGCAAATGATAATCCATGGCTTATTAGTACATAAATAATTGCATTATGCACAGTAGGTGGTAGGTATGTCATGTATTTTGGCAAGGTATTAGGTGGTATGTATTTTGGCCCTGGAGCTGTTTCCTATTCATTGCAGCAATGCTGCCGGCATGGCTTCCCAGGTGAAAAAATCTTACAAGATCTTGCAAGAATCTTCTCGATCTTGCAAGATCTTATATGATTCTGAGGACAGTCTTGCAAGACCTAGGGAATCTTGTACAAGACTGTCCCAATCTTGCAAGAGTCTTGTAAGAATGCGGTGGTTTCCTTGCAAGAATCTTTCTTGCAAGATTCTGGCAAGTCTGTTGGTTACTTCATACTTGTAAGATTTTTTTACAGCTCGCTGATCGGTCATGACCATTGATAAGCCTCATACTAAAGTATGAGGAGTACCTTGGGATTGGGAGAAATGCCTCGCCCCGGTGCGTTGATAAGTTGGACTGGACATTTCTTCTCAATCTGCAACCTACCGGGATTTATTCACCTAGTCCTCAGGACGTCACATCTCATTATTAGAACTGGCGGGACATCAACATTCGAATGTTGTTGTCAACATTGTCCCGATATATAGGGAATTACGAATTGTGAATTGATCCCTATAAAAGAATCGATTCACTTCATAACTCCCAAATCCCTTCATAACATTCTCAGCTTAATTTGACGCATTACTGTATTGTATTATTCGGGGACTTGAGCGTGCATTTGTGCGCAGTGGTGATCTTTGGAGACTGTACCGACTGGAATTTAGCGACCGCTGACCGTTTTAGAGACCGTACGGTCGGCGGCGGGCGTCCCCTCCCAGTCCCGATCCTCGCCTGGGGCGAAGGCCGGAGACGCCGGAGAGGGGAGCGCGCGTCGCGCGCGCCCCCCTCCGCCGCATTCCATCCGTCCCATTCACTGCCCGCTCGCGATGTGCGGACGGCTGACGGGGGTGTCGAGTGTGTGCCGTGCGGTGTTGGTGTCGTCTGCCGTCTCCTCTTCCGACCTAAAGGTAAGGTTCTGCCATGCTGTATTGCTGTGTAACAATATTCTCAATATTTTCAGCATTACAGAAAAAGCCCCGAAACGTTCACTCAAAAATAGCTGATCGCCTGTCATTCTTGTGCATGCCACAAAGGGAATAGTGCTGACGGTAACGTCATACGGTGAAACTGGGCCCAGGGATAGTAGATACGTGAGGATGATAGCTATGATATGCTGAATTATCTTTAATCGAAAATGAGCCCCATCAATTCTAGTTTTTGACTGAGAGGTACTGGCTCACCTTTTCACATCTGGCTTTGGATATTACCTGATTATATAATGGCATTTCATTTCAGCATTCGAGAATCTCGGCTCACCAATAATATGCGATGCAAGGCTCGACGGGCGACATCCTCGCTCAAGATGTGTACGAGTATAGCTGGATGCAGACGGAACGTCGGCCTCGACAATCGTGACATGACGTGACGTCAACGGTGTGATGGTGTGATGTGACTGTGACGTGTGGATGACTCGAAAAGTAAAGGGCTGTTCATATGTGCATTCTCAGCTATACATTTTTTATGAATATATATTGATTTTGACGTTTACGCTGGCATATTATCCATTTCACTTTGCGGATTTCGTACACATGGGTCTCGACATGAATACAATCGAAACAATATCTTAGGGCAACGATGTGTCTGGAAGTCTTGCACAAGGCTTGCAAGTCTTCGATAAGACTTCCAAGTCTTGCTGAAGATTTGTCAGAGTCTTAGCAAGCCTTGTAGAAGGTTTGCAAGAGTCTGGTACAAAACTTGTTGAAGTCTTGTACAATACTCTTGCGACAGTCTGGTAAGACTCTAGCAAAAGCTTTGTACAAGACATGCAAGAGTCTTGTACAAGACTCCTGCAAGATTCTTATACAGTACACGTAAAGTCTTACAAGACTCTTGCAAGAGCCTTGTGCAAGACATGCAAGAATCTTGTACCAGACCAGCAAGATTCTTTATAAGAATCTTGTATAAGATGTGCAAGATTCTTGTAAAAGATTTGCAAGAATCTTGCACCAGACTTGCAAGATTCTTGCACAAGATTTATTAGAATCTTGTATAAGATGTGCAAGATTCTTGTAAAAGATTTGCAAGAATCTTGCACCAGACTTGCAAGATTCTTGCACAAGATTTATAAGAATCTTGTATAAGAAGTGCAAGATTCTTGTAAAAGATTTACAAGAATCTTTTACCAGACTTGCAAGATTCTTGCACAAGATTTATAAGAATCTTGTATAAGATGTGCAAGATTCTTGTAAAAGATTTACAAGAATCTTGTACAAGACATGCAAGATTCATACACAATATCTTACAAGAAAGTGGGCCAATTTCTTGCAAGATTGTCTTGCATAATAATGCCTGACAATCTTGTAAGATTTTTTCACCTGGGTTATGTGTACCATGCGCACACAAGCTCCACCAATGTAAAAATGTCATTTTCACACAAAACTCATAATTGGAGGAAGGTAGAGCAGACCAAGAATAAGCGGGCATTTGCTGCAGTGTGGAAAAAGTCACTAGAGGCTTGATACTTTTTTACATGCAGCAGCCGAGATGTCCACAGAGGCATGCCTGAGGATGTCCACAGAGGTGGATCCAGGCAATAGTTTTTACAATCTTCTCCCCTTGTGCCCGCTGTGTGTTGTGCTGACTGCTTGTCCCCCTTCTGGTGGTGCCTAGACTTGCCTCTGCATATCTCCCTGCAGGCTGCTGCATAATGTCTAAAAAAACCCTCAAGCCTCTAGTGACTTTAATCACTCCAGTCTCTACAGCATATGGCCACTCATGCTACAGCTGCCTTAATAATACCAAAATTAGTAACAATGGTCTCATAACCATATTCAGTAGGAATTGAATTACCTAGAAAATTATATTAAAAAATACAATTGCTTTCAAAAAGAATGAGCACTGCTAAAATGCTATTATTTCAAATAATGCTAGGTTTCTGAACCACAAATTCCAATTCTGTGTCACTGAATACTGATTGCCAATTGTACAAGACAAAAAGCATCAACAATGCTACATCAAGGATAATGATGCTAAGATAGTTCTCATTTTAGCCTGAAGTGTAAAAACCAAACCTAACCTGATTTGGGTATTTGGGTAAACCAAGCCTAACCTGATTTGGGTATTTGGGTAGTTTTTATGATGCTAAGCAATAGCCTATTCCAGGCTTCCTAATTTGCAGAGCTTTTGGTTAAAAAATGATTTTTAAAAATGTATTTGAGGTATGTTCTGACATGTCCGCCCTCTGTGCCTGGCAGACAAGTCACAGCGTTACCTGATGAGTCAAGAGGTTCTGTACCTGATGTACCTGATCAAGAGTACCTGATGATTCTGCAACACCACCTGATGGCCAACTCGACGGCATTGCTGACCCGAAAAGGAGTCTAGCAGCTGAATGTTCAACTTCTGCCGTTGACTCTGCCTAGAGACAGCATCTGCACCACGGCCCACAGACGATCTTCCGTGGGACGGTGTGCTGCGCACCAGTCACCACACTGACGGCGTTCACCTGTGTGCTGCACAACTTTCTGTGAGGTCAGGAGATCGACACTGACGGCCCCGGACGGTGTGCTCTGATTGCGCCGAGTGTGCTCCCTCGTGTCCGGGCCTTGATGCCAATACCGCACGCGAGGCGGCGCGCGTCCGCCAAGCCCTCACATACTGCGTCCAAGGTGCAGGTGGTGTTCGGTGACAGTGTGCAGCTTCTGCCGGCCCCGTGGACGGCACCGCGTGTGACCATGGCATGTGCAGTCGATTTTCTGACATAAGTGCAGTGAATTCATTTGTCATTTTGCTTCTGAATGCTGTCGCCGCTCGGTAGGGTCGATTCTGCCAGAGTAAAGAGGTCGCCACGATCGGGGGCAAGGAGCAAGGCACTCAGCAATCAGCTGCCGGGAGGTGGCGGCGGCGGCGGCGGCTGACGACTCGGGCCTCGAAAATCCTGTCGTGTGCGTTGCTGGCTATTATGCGTTGTTGGTGTGCGCTGTTTTGCAAGGCCTTTGGAGCGGCATGTCGAGTTTTGAGTTTTGGACGAAGGAGCCTTGGTGTTTTGTTGGTCTATTTTCGATAAAAACGGTCATGAAGAGTGAGCTGTGTCCAGGCTGATTTTAAGATTTCTGTCACAGTATTGTCACCTTTGACCTTTGACCTAGGCTTGTGTCTTCTTGGGTATCGGCATATTGTGCCACCGTCCTTGCCCCGTGTCCGCGCGTGCTGCATTTTTATGTGGTTGCGCGTATGGTGTCATATACTGTCACCTCGCCATGTTTAGTGATATCCACTGTGTGGAAAAATGCATTTTGTTATAAGGGGGGGGGGGGTACACTTGTGTTCCCCAATCCAGCGCTTTAGATAATACAGCATCTGTTTTTGACATAATGAAAGCCTGTGTTTTATGTGGGTGGTAGGCTTCGCCGTTCCTCAGGTCCGTTTCTGGCATTTGAATTTCTGCTACATTTCTAGAATGCCTTTTTTCTGTTTTTCACATACAAAGCACGGTTCAAATGTGTGACCACAAATCACTGTGATTGTCCCATGCTTACCACCAACCATTCCTTCAATGCTAATGTCGTTACAGCGAAGTTATTCATTTATTGAGAACAGGGTTGTAGTTGAATAAACAAGACAGGTGAGCAAAATCTGCAGCACTCGTAATCTTGGCTGATGCGTTAGGAAAAATGGAGGAACTGCAAGTACACATCACTTTTCAGTTTTATGCTTGAGTGCATTGAATTCCAATGTAGAAGAATCGCAGTTTGATTGTATTTTCATTGATATTATGTATTGTTTCAATAATAGATCTAATAAATATTATTCCAATATTACCTAGACGGTAGTTATCATCCTGCAAAACACGTCCAAATATTTAGTACCTTGAATAATGCAGTAAAATAAGCTGCGCCGCTGCATGTATCAGCAGCGCAATATCTGGTGCCAACTCAAGGTCAAGCGGGTCACGTGACAGTTGAGCGGCGGCTGGCTAGAACAGTCGCCGGCGACTTCAAAATGTTGGAAAAATTGAACTTTCTCGGCAACGCCGACAACTCTTCAATGATTGGCTGACACGACTGCTACGTCACACCCCGGCGACTGGTCAGCTGATATCGACAACTGCGGAGTTGCCGGCGACTGACCCCGGTCGCTGGCGATCGCCGGCGACTGACCCGGTCGCTGGCGATCGCCGGCGACAGTTGCCGTCGCCGGCGACCGGAAAAGTTGCTACGTGTGAAAGGGCCATTAGAGTAAGGCCGATAGGAATTTGGTAGAATTCGGTTACGGCAGTCGAACAAATGATCCTCTAGGGCAACTGAAAACTAGCAACGCTAATACGAATTAAGTGGGCAATTTTCTTAATGGGGAGGCCAGTGATATAGGAATGGGTAACTGGACGAATGATCACATTCAATTTATCAATGTAATTACCACCCATATGTTTGGCAGTGGTCATCGGGACTTCGAATGCCCTGTCCTTCACCTGCCCAACTGTGCCGCAAACCCAGCTGATCGGATCCCTCTATCCCTAATCCGAGCAGTGAAGAAGCATCTCGTGCATCATGGTCTATACAATGAACAGAATCATCAAGCCTCTAAATTACAAGCATCTTCCATCAGATGTATTTGTGCGAGGTGGATCTGGATCTACATCTCTCCCAGGTGGACGTCATCTCAAGATCCCTATCAGGTGGATCACATCTCCCTCAGGCGGGTCTTGAGATCTCTATCTGGATCCCTGCATCACTATCAAGATCCCTCTCTAAAGCTATCTCAGGATCTCTTCAACGACTCTCAAGCCCCCCTGTATCACAAGCTTACAGCAGCAATATGTTCTCTCTTCGGCTACAACAGCCAAATGACAGTGGACCGCGGCGTTTGATGAACTGCAAGATCTACCTTTTCTTTATTTTCTTCTTTTTTTCTTTAATTCCCTTGCTACACTATACACAGAAATAAAACTTCTTCGAAAGAATGTTGATGATGTTCAGTTCGACGGTAGGGTAAGGCGCCTAATTAGCGACACCCTTAATTTGAACCGTCATTGCTCACGCTCTGTGGGTGCCACTGTATTACTGGCTTGATTTTCGGAGAGGTCGTTCATTTTTCTATTAAAATATAGTCATTTTCTGCTCCAATATTCACTAACTTATTTGTAGTGAGCATTTTGGCAAACCATTGCAAAAAAACGCTAATAGGGAACTCTTCCCGATTAGCGACCGGGGAGGGTCGCACTCGCTAATATGTCTATGGGTTTCCCCATATTAAAAATGGCAAAAAAATGCGACGCCTGAAAAGATGAAATATTGTCTCAAAAAGGTAACCTGTACGCAAAGCACTCAATCACTCGAACAGGAACGTTTATCCAACACATGTATGTAAGTAAAAACTGATCACGTGATGCACCGAAGGCGATAAGAAGGCGGAAACCCAAATTTTGCGGGCTGTCTCGTATGATATTCGAGGTCCGCGCTGAATTCGGCACCCCTGCAGTCGGTGACGACATTTGACATCCCCTGCCACACATTGCAAGCTTCAGCAACACCTCATTTTCATTTCTCTCTTTTCCCCTTTCTTTCCCTTCTTGAGCTATTTGCGACCATGTCAGGCGCAAATAGGAAATATGAGTTGCGACACATTTTTAACCGCCATGCTCTGCACAGTTAAGCGATTCACTATGGGAAAACGGCAATCAATTGAAAAAGGAATGTCGATTGAGATTCAGAATAAAAAAGGTGCATCATCCTAATGTGCATCGCTTTTCATCAGAGAGGGCCCAAACACACACGTTTTGGATAAGAAACTCGTCATTTTCATTTAAACTCACCTGAAACGTCCCACCAGAAACATCGACAACCGTAAAATAATTTAATTTGATAACCAAAGTATGGCTGACCTTTTGACGACGTTTTTACCCCGTTTTCTCCCGCCAGTTTTTCTGTAGGGAGGTAGGTCGCAAATCGGAAAGGGTCCCTAATTACGCACCTTACCCTATACCCAAAACTCAGGTAAAATATAAATGTATTTTAGCATCTTGTGAAATTCGGACCCGTCGGATACCAGTGAGCAAACGTGGCCACAGAGAAGGACGGTGGACGGAGGGATATTGTCCCCAAGTAGACGGAATGTAGGCGTTTTCCCTTCCAGTTTTAGTAAATGCTTCTGGTCTATAAATGCTTCGCTTTTAATTCAAATGCGTAGCACCATGAGACCTAAAATTCCTCTACATATGGGTAAGATACATAATTAGCGACTCCCTTCATTTGAACCATCACTGCTCACGCTTTATGTGTGCCACCGTATTATTGGATTGATTTTTGGAGAGACCGTTCATTTTCCTATCAGAATCTATTCATTTTCTGCCCCAATGTCCACAAATTTATTTGTAGTGAGCATTTTAGCAAACCATTGCAAAAAAAGTTGGGGGCAAGTTGGGGGCAAGCGCCCCCGCTGCCCCCCCCCCCCCTGTTCCCGGGTCTATGCCTGGGACCAAGAATGTAGCCGGAACATTTTGTTACTATATAACATATTTGAGGGGGGCTGATTTGTCCCCACCGGCCAGTTTTTCTTCTCTGTGCGAAAAATGGCATGAGCTGACGGCATTGAAATTGTCGACGTTTTCGTTGTCAGTCATTGAGGGTATTGGGTCAAAATGATGAGTATGTATCGTGTTCAGAGGCGTCTCCACGGTCAGTTTCTGGGAGACATGTTTTCGGCAGACCTCATCAGTCATCCCCGCCGTCCACGGTGTCTCCACCACCCTCGGCTCCACCGGCCACGGTGTCTCCACCACCCTTGGCTCCACCGTCCACGGTGTCTCCACCACCCTCGGCTCCACCGGCCACGGTGTCTCCACCACCCTTGGCTCAACCGGCCACGGTGTCTCCACCACCCTCGGCTCCACCGGCCACGATGTCTCCACCACCCTCGGCTCCACCGGCCACGGTGTCTCCACCAACCTCGGCTCCACCGGCCACGGTGTCTCCACCACCCTTGGCTCCACCGTACACGGTGTCTCCACCACCCTCGGCTCCACCCTCCACGGTGTCTCCACCACCCTTGGCTCCACCGTCCACGGTGTCTCCACCACCCTCGGCTCCACCGTCCACGGTGTCTCCACCACCCTCGGCTCCACCGGCCACGGTGTCTCCACCACCCTTGACTCAACCGGCCACGGTGTCTCCACCACCCTCGGCTCCACCGGCCACGGTGTCTCCACCACCCTTGGCTCCACCGGCCACGGTGTCTCCACCAACCTCGGCTCCACCGGCCACGGTGTCTCCACCACCCTTGGCTCCACCGTACACGGTGTCTCCACCACCCTCGGCTCCACCCTCCACGGTGTCTCCACCACCCTTGGCTCCACCGTCCACGGTGTCTCCACCACCCTCGGCTCCACCGGCCACGGTGTCTCCACCACCCTCGGCTCCACCGGCCACGGTGTCTCCACCACCCTCGGCTCCACCGGCCACGGTGTCTCCACCACCCTCGGCTCCACGGCGGTTAAGCATTGTGATATCCCACACAGGCCACACACCAGATCATAGACATTACGCCCTTGTCCTTGCCTTGTCGCCAGATTGATCGTGTTAAAAGATCCTACATAAAGTTTCAACTTAATATCTTGTAAAACCAGGGCTCCTGTGATCTGCAATTCGTTGCAAGAACAATTGGGTTGGGATCATTGATGTCACTCACATGTTTATGCACTTGTTTGCTGATCGCTAACGTTTGTAGCGTCAATCAATATATGCAAATGTGCTCTCCAGGTTTTGGTGGCACTCTTCAGTGTCCCCACTGCGACTTCAGCTGTTTGGGACAACATCGTCTGGACAGACACTTGAAGAGACGACACGGCCAAAGCGTGAACGGCAGATACAAGTGCAAGTGGTGTTCTTACGTCACCGACCACTCCGGCAGCATGACGCGGCACCGAAGGACTCACGCGAAAGAACGGCCGTACCGCTGTGAAGTGTGCGGCAAAACGTTTTCTCAACAAGTCGGTCTGACCGCTCACCGTCGTGTGCACACCGGTCAGAGTCCGTACAAGTGTGATATCTGTGGGAAGGCGTTCACACGTTCTGGTGCTCTGGCGATGCACAGACGTGTCCACGCTGGCGAAAAGGTCCGGCAGTGTGAGCAGTCTGGTGCCGCGCGTTTAGCTAGAACTAACGGCAACGAACACAAGACACCCGGTGTCCGTGTGAAGCCGCATCAGTGTCATGAATGTCGAGCCAGATTTGTTACACGCGCAGATCTCACTGTACACATACGAACCCATACCGGGGAGAAGCCGTACAGCTGCTCCATTTGCCCGGCACGGTTCGCTGAGCGGTCACATCTCGTCAGACACATGCTGACCCACACAGGGGAGAAGCCTTTTGGCTGCTCTATTTGCCAGGCACGATTCACTGAGCGGCGGCATCTCACCGTACACATGCGAACCCATACAGGAGAGAAGCCGTTTGGCTGCTCTATTTGCCCGGCACGGTTCACCCAGCGTTCAACCCTCACCAACCACATGCGGACCCACACAGGGGAGAAGCCTTTTGGCTGCTCCATTTGCCCGGCACGTTATGCTCAGCAATCGGCTCTCACCGTACACATGCGAACCCATACAGGAGAGAAGCCGTTTGGCTGCTCCATTTGCCCGGCACGGTTTGCTCTTCGTTCAATTCTCACCATTCACATGCGGTCCCACACAGGGGAGAAGCCGTTTGGCTGCTCCGTTTGTCCGGCACGTTTTGCTCAGCGATCGGGTCTCAGCGGCCACATCAGGACCCACACAGGAGAGAAGCCGTTTGGCTGCTCCATTTGCCCGGCACGGTTTGCTCTTCGTTCAAATCTCACCAGTCACATGCGGACCCACACATGGTAGAGGCCTTTTGACTGCTCCATGTGTCCGGCACGGTTTGCTCAGCTTTCGCATCTCACCAGTCACATGAGGACCCATACAGGGTAGAAGCCGTTTGGCCGCTCCATATGCCCGGCACGGTTCGTTCAACGGTCGGCCCGAATAGCTCATATGCGAATCCACACAGGAGAGTGGCCGCAACGGCTGTTTCATATGCCCGCAGGGGGCTGACCGTGGTCAGAGCTGCTGCTTAGCCGGGGTCATCTGGCTCCGGCTGTGCGGCGGCTGTGACTTCGGCCAGTAAGGGGAGTAGCGCCCCCTCGGCCCCAGCTTGACGCGCGTTTTGACCTGGACTTGCCTTGCTTACTGGATGGATTGTCTGCAGGATTGGCCCCGCAGGGGGTTGGCAGTGGCCGGGGTGCGTATTCGCCAATAGTATTACACGAATCGGCCCACCAACTAGCGACATCTCTAGTGCGACGTCATAGCCATCCGACGTGACAATCATGCATTGAGGCCAGATTTGAGTTGAGACTTTTTTTAATTGTATATGGCAATTCAATTGACAGTGTGTCGTCGTAGCCGAGTGGTTAGAGTCTCGGTGTGATGAGCGAAAGGTCGATGGATCGATTCCTGCTTTTGCGGTTCTTTTCTAAGAAGTCGGTTTTAGACACGCATTTTTTGGCCCCTAGGCCCTAAGTTCGCACGCCAATATCGTACGCCCAATAAATCTATGACAAGTATTCATCTGATTAGGGAATAAGTTGCAAAAGAACTGCAGTTGCAGTCTGTACCTGAAATACCAATTGTGTTACGGTACTGTCGATACTGTCGATCCCCTGGTGGCAGAAATGTTAAAGTTATAGTTAAGGCATAGCTCCTATAGATGACGCCTTTGACGGCTGGAAAATGATAATCTCGTCCCCTGATTACGCTAACAGCTATGCCCAACTTTTTTGTGCATGGTGATTCTTACATGAAAACTATCTAATTGCATGCTAACCAGCGTGCGATTTTTAGCTTAGTTTTCGCTACTTTTAGGTACTTTACCTTGCCAAGTGCCACCTACTTTCAAAAGGTCAGCGCCACCCCTGTCATATCCAGCAGGAGCTGCGTGATCGGTGCTATCACCCATTGGCAGTGAGAAATATTGATCAATGGTCATCGCCCAGCACCATTTGTCTTTCCATTGGCTACGTTCGCATAGTATGCACTATGCATTAGTGATGTCAATTGTCAATCACAAAAAATCAGAACACCGATACCAAACCAAATTCAAACAAAAACCATTGGAAAATACCGAAACCGAACCAATCGGTTGGACTGCAAATATTTCTCTTAGGTATGCAACATATTCATTTGAAGAATGCTTACCTCTGATTTCTTAGGTGCACGCCGTTGCAAATGTATCCAAAAAAACGCACAATGACAGATAACACGAAAATTGATGTCGCCGAGTGGATTCGAACCACCTACCTCCATTTCATCATTCCGATACTCTACCCATTGCGCCACGGCGGCAACACGTTCAAGGAAGTTTAAATGTCGTTAAGTTAAAACTTAGCTTCAATAGACTCCACCAAGGGCGAGGACCGAACGTATGACGCCACGCTGACGTCACTCAAGAGGCACGCTATTGGTCGGGCCGATTCGTGTAATACTATTGGCGAATACGCGGCCGGGGTCGCTGTCGGACTGGGTTCCTTGGGCCTTTGCCCCGCGGCGGCCTTGGCCTCGGCCAGCAAGGGGAGTAGCGCCCCCTCGGCCCCAGCTTGACCCATGCTTGCTTGCGACTTGCTTTGATCGCTGGTTGGACAGATGGTACGGCCCGACTTTTCTTGGTTTTCGTGGTTTTGTTTCTCTTGAGCGGTCTCTGTTTGCTTTTGCTTTGCTTTTCACCGGATGTCCGCGTTTCTTTCGATCACAGCTTTCTGATTCTTTTCCTACCTTTTTCGTTGTTTTTGCACCCGCAGGAACACAGCCGAGTTGGGCTAGTGTAAGGGGAGTGGCGTCCCCTCGGGTACCAGCCGGTTTTACTAGGCTAGGCGAGCCGACCCGTACCCCAGGACAACGGGATCCTGGAGGTTGAGCCCCCCACCGTGCGGAGCCAGTCGCGGTGGCTGGGCAACACGCCTCTTTGGCCCTGAGTTCTGTAAGGGCGGGACACTCAGTGGGGCGCCGCACTTGAGGAGCCATTCCCAGTCGTGACGCCGCCGGGGGTGGTGTCTGAGAGGTGTCGCCGGCGGGGTTCGGGCACTTGTGCTCGTCCTCCGTCGGTGGGACTGATCCGTCGCTGCCCCTGGCGGTGACTCGGCTAGGCGTCAAGGGAGGAGGCGGTATCCGACCGTGGGGGGTGGTGAGTCTCTCTCTCCCCCGCGGAAGGTGCCGCCAAGTCCCGTACAGTCAGCTCGGCCGTCCCAGGCCTTGTAGCGGCGCCGTTGCGGAGCGTCGGCGGCCGAGCTGGCGGAGACCAAGCACACTCCATGGATAACTCGACCAACCCCCCTTCCCCCACTCTTACCAATCCTTCGGCCTCGGCCGATCCTCGCCCGTTGGCCTCGGCCGACAGGCGAACGGTGCTTGAAAAAGGTCCACGATCTCCTAAGATCCTCATCTTCCGGAGCGCAGACAGGGAGCTGAGCTCTCTGTCGCCCTTCCAGCGGAAGGATGGCTGCGACCGGTTTGGTTCGATAGTTCGTTGTGACCGGATGCGTGATGGCGCGCTGGAGGTCGAGTTCAGGAAAAGCGAGGAGGCGGCGAAAGCATTGGACGCTACTCGCTTCGTGTTCTCCGAGGGACGAGCATCCGGCCGGAGGCTCGTTTCCATCCCGCTTACAGTGGAGCCCCACCGTTCTAAGAACTCCTCACGAGGGGTCATTAACTGTTTCGATTTGAGGGGAGTGAGCGACGAGGATATTGCGGACGGGCTCGCCGATTTCGGCGTGACAGCGGCTCGCCGCATCATGACGAAGAGAGGCACGGTCTCGACCAACAACATCATTCTGACATTTGACTCTACCGACTTGCCGAGTGAGATTCGCGTGGGCTACGTGAAGGTTCGCGTGCGGCCTTTCGTCCCAGCGCCCATGCGCTGCTTCTGCTGCCAACGTTTCGGCCACACAAAGGACAACTGCCGAGGAAGACCCACGTGCTCCAAGTGTGCTTCGCAGGACCACACTGACGAAACCTGTGACTCGGAGACCCCCCGATGCGTCAACTGCGGAGAGGGGCAGACGCCGCACTCCGCGTATGATAGGTCTTGCCCTGCATACGTCAAGGAGAAAGAGATCATGACCATCAAGGCTACCAGAAATCTGTCTTTCAAAGAGGCCCGGGAGGTGTACAACCAGAGTCACCCGAAGACCTCGTATGCCCAGAAGGTGAGAGTCACAAACTCTACCGATGCCTCCCAGATGAGCGTAGCACAGCTCGTGCAGCTTCTCAAACGATTCGGCCTCACCGTCGTAGCCACTGGTGACTCAGCGGACAACACGGCGCCTCGTGCGCCGCCGAGCAACACAGAGCAGGCTGCTCAAGAGTCAGTGTGGGGTCCACCCAGTCCCGCTCCAGCCGCGAACGGTAATGGAGACGATTGGATCGTCGTCCAGCGCCGACAGGGTGGTCGGCGCCCCCCGGCGCAGGGTAAGGCGCCACCCACCCCGCCCCGCCCCCGACCGTCTACGGCGGTGCAGGAGGCTCTGCGGCGGGGGGAGGAGGAGAGAAGGGCACGTGAGGCGAGGAGGGCTCGCCTCGTCCAGAAGGCCCTCGAGGCTAAGGAAGCCTCGTCTGCCGACTCCGCCTCCGGGAGTGCCAATGCGGCTGTCGCCGCTGACACCCCGGAGACACCTGAGGCGGGGACTCGGCCCATCATGGGTCCCCCGCCGCCTCCTCCACCTCCGCAGCGGCGGCCACCACCGCCGCTGCCAGAGACGCCTGTGTCGAGGACACAGGCCGCCGCCTCGACATCCCCGTCGGGGCGGCAACAGCCCTCCGCGGCTCCAGGGCGCCTCGCCAAGCGGCAGACGCCCCCGAGCTGGTCACCTTCGGAGGGCGACGCCCCCCGGTCGAAAAGGCCCCAGCCGGGCCCGAGCCATGCCCGATCTGCCTCTGCTGAAGGGAGGCTTCACCGAGAGGGCTCAGGGCACCCCCGTATCCGCTACGGGGGGAGCGCCTCCTCGGAGTTAGAGGACCTAGTCTAGTCTTTCAGTCTAGTCATTTCCTCTTTTATCCTTTTATCTTTTTCGCGCTATTGCGCTTTTTTACCAGGTGCATTTCTCTCGGTGCTTTTTACCTTTTTTGTGGTCAGTCAGGTATCTGTGTGCGCCTTTGCCTCATGTTATACGCGCCCTTTTTGCGCCTTTTTAACCACGCCTTTTATTCTACAGTGGAACTGTAGAGGCCTCCGGGCCAACTACCAGGACCTACAGTCTCTTATCCGTTGGCGCACACCCCTTGTTTTAGGTCTCCAGGAGACCAAGCTAGCGCCAAACGTTACCTTTGCCATCAAGGGCTACTCTGTTTTTAGAAGAGACCTGGACACCCCTACCATTGCCCATGGAGGTGTGCTTCTGGCGGTTCACCACAGCGTACCTGCTCGCCAGGTGCCGCTGCAGACTCCTCTGCAGGCGGTGGCCGCCAGAGTTGATTTCAACCACCGGGAACTGACAGTGTGCTCTTTATACCTACCACCAGGTATAGCGCTCCCGGTGGTTGAGCTGCATCGACTTGTCGATGAGCTTCCACCTCCGGTCCTGGTAGTCGGCGATTTTAATGCCCATAGCCTGGCGTGGGGATGCGACACGACTGGCACTCGTGGTCGACTTTTAGAATCTTTTATCCGCGATGAGGCGCTGTGTATTTTAAATACAGGACAGCGCACCCATTTTACAACACCCTCCGGTCAAACATCGGCTCTGGACCTGAGCTTAGTCAGTCCGCGGCTAGCTCAGCTTTTTACCTGGTCCGTCCATGACGACCCACTCGGGAGCGACCACTTCCCAGTGTGGCTGGAGCACCAGGAGTCCCCAGTGTCAGGCAACCGTCCACCTAGGTGGAATGTTCGGAAGGCCGACTGGGGCGAATTCCAGGCCGCCGTAGAGGCCACGGTTTTATCCAGAGCCGACCCCTCTGTGATGTCTACAGAGGATTTTACATGTTTACTCATTGACTCCGCAAACGGGTGCATACCCAAGACGTCGAGTCAGCCTCGTCGTCCTCCGGTCCCGTGGTGGACCAAGGAATGCGGAGATGCGATTCGTGCCAGGAAGCGCGCTTTTAGAAAGTTTGACCGGAGTAGTACTACTGAGAACCTCATCGCTTTTAAGAAAGCGCGGGCTTTTGCCCGTCGCGTTTTAAAAGAGGCAAAGGCTGTTTCATGGCGCACGTACGTTAGTTCCTTAAACCGTTTTACTCCTACGACCCAGATATGGGCACGCATGAAGCGCATTGAAGGCCGGTTCAGCTCTGTTCCGCTTCCGGTTTTAAGAGTGAACAACACGGACATATCCCACCCTTTAGACGTCGCAGAGACGATAGGCCGTGCACTCTATCAGCGCTGCCGAGGAGAGCCGTCCTCACGACCTGCACCAGCCGCCGTGGACTTCAGCACAGCTGAAAATTTGATGTACAATGAGCCTTTCTCTATGGCTGAGCTCACGTCTGCCATCAGCTCGTTGCGCAGCGTCTCAGAAGGTCCGGATGCTGTCCACAACGACATGCTCCGTCATCTCCCAGCAGTTGCCCTCGAGGCGCTGCTAGCAACTTTCAATTCGCTTTGGGAGACTAGCACTTTCCCTGAGACCTGGCGGGAAGCCACTATCATTCCTATCTTGAAGGCTGGCAAGTCGGGACATGACCCTCTCCACTATCGGCCCATCTCTCTCACATCATCGCTTTCAAAGCTGATGGAGAAGATGGTCAATGTGCGTCTTAGCTGGTTTTTGGAACATCACGGTGTTTTTACAAACGCCCAGTGCGGCTTTAGAAAGCACCGCAGCCCTGTTGACCACATTTTAGCCCTCGACACCGAGATACGCACCTGTTTTACTGAAAAGAAGCACCTTGGAGCACTGTTCTTTGATATTGAGGCGGCCTATGATACAGTGTTACGACACAGAATACTTTCCAAAGTACACAAGTACGGCATACGCGGCCGGATGGGCCTCTTTATTAAGAACTTTTTATCGGGTCGTCGGTTCAAAGTCCGAGTTGGCAGTAGTCTTTCGAGCAGTTTTACCCAAGATAACGGAGTTCCCCAGGGCGGGGTGCTTAGTGTGGCGCTCTTTGCAGTGGCGATCAATGACATCGCTGATGATCTGCCGGTCTCGATCGGTAGATCGCTCTTCGTGGATGATTTTGCCATTTGGTTTGCCGCTTCAAGCGCTCGGCATATGGCCAGACAGCTGCAGCTTGCAGTGACGCGGTTGGAGAGATGGAGTCGAGACAACGGTCTTCGTTTTTCAACAACGAAGACCGTCGCTATGCACTTTTGCCGCCGCCGCTGCGGCGACCTTCCCTTGGGAATCCAGCTCTATGGACAGATGATTCCTACTCGTCCGGTGGCGAAGTTTCTTGGGATCTTTTTTGACAGTCGTTTAACGTATAAAGAACATTTTAGAACGCTTCGGGAACGATGTTTTAAATCCCTGAACGTTTTAAAATGTGTCGCCCGCACATCTTATGGTGCGGACCGCAGGACCCTTCTTCTTCTATATCGATCTATTGTACGATCGAAGCTAGATTACGCTTCTTTTGTCTACGATTCAGCGAGTGAATCTAGCAAGAGGGTCCTGGATACAGTCCATCATGCAGCACTCCGAGTAGCCACCGGAGCATTCCGCACCTCGCCCAGGAGCAGCATTCTTGCTGAGGCGCATGAACCGCCACTTTCACTCCGCCGTCAGATGTTGGGTATGCGGTACGCGCTGAAACTGCGCCAATTTCCTATGCACCCGACGTACCCATACGTTTTTTACGGCATGCCACCCGATGTAACGGAAGGTTACGACCCTCGTTCGGAGTGCGCATGAAAGAACTGTTTTCAATAGCTGACATAGCATTGCGTAACGTTCGTCGTACCTGGGCTGCGCCCCCTCCACCGTGGAAAAGTGTCAGTCCACAGGTGGATCTTTCGCTTTCTGCAGTTCCAAAGGGCAAGTTGCTGCCTGCAGAGGCACGAGTCCGAGCCTTGGAACACCTTGCCTCTTACGATGGTTTTATTCCTGTATTCACAGACGGCTCTAAAACACCTGAGGGAGCGGGCTGTTCTTTCGTCGCTGGCGACGATACCCGTTCATTTTCGTTGCCATCTTTCGCCTCGGTGTTTTCATCGGAACTTGTTGCCATCGAGAAGGCTTTGTGTTTTATTGAGGTATCGGACGGACCTTTTTACTTGATTTTATCGGACTCCCTAAGCAGCCTGTTGGCCCTACGGAGTTTTAATCCAGCCGACCCGATCGTTCAAGACATTTTAGCTCGGCTTCAGTCAGTAGAACAATCGGGTAAATCTGTTCAGTTCTGCTGGATTCCCAGTCACGTTGGCGTTCATGGCAATGAGCTGGCAGACGCGGCTGCAAGGCGTGCTGCTGCAGCACCCTGCACTCGTCGGTTGCCATTGCCGGCGCGTGATTTTTACCCTGCTGTACGATCTTTTATTCTAACGGAGTGGCAGGCAGAGTGGCGCCTGCGTGGAGGCAGGAAGCTCCGAGAGGTGAAGCCGACTCTGGAGCATTGGAGGTCTTGCTCGCAAGACAACAGGTCAAACGAAGTGATTTTATGCAGGCTCCGCATCGGTCATACGTATGCGACGCATGGCCACCTTCTCCGCGGAGATGAGCAGCCCGTTTGCGGCGGGTGCGCCGTGCCTCTCACCGTCGCCCACGTGCTTTTATCTTGTCGACGCTTGGAACCGGACCGGACTCGCTACCTGGGCCGCATCGCTCCGGATATCACCGTCCGCCACTTGCTGGGTGACGAGTCACCCTGGGTTTTATCTGGCAACATCTTTTCCTTTATCCGTTCAATCAAATTGCAAGTAATCTACTCGATCTGATACCAAACCAACTAGTCCATACGTCTATTCTAATCTAGTCCTTACGCCTAGTCAGCTGTCTTTTACGATACGCTTGGAGTATTTTACCCTTCTTTGCTCTTTTTAACCAGCTTTTAGGCTTTTTTAAGCCTTTTATTACGTCGGTTTTCTTGTGACACACTTGCTTTACTTGTATATAGTTATGGGCGCAAAATGACCTTGTAGTCGGCGCGCCCTTAAGCCCCAATAAACAAACAAACAAGGCTGTTTCATATGCCCCGCTCGATTTTCAGTTTCATCACATCTTTAAACTCACCTGTCGACTCACAAGGGGGAGCGGCCGCTAGGTCGTCCATTACAAATAACCCTGCTCACAGTGGCGCAGGAACTATTTTCTGTCTGGGAGGCTCATTACGCGCCGCCGGAATGTACACTGTGGCAGGTCTGGACGCTTCCGTCTTTACATCGTGCTCCTTACCGCTGAATGCGTTTGATTCGCGTCAAATCTTGTGTGAAGACTTAGAACTGTACTAGCAATCTTATGGTCAAAGAATTTTAGAAATCGACTGATAAAAATTTGAGTTATGAGCGTGTAAACACAAAATTGTGATTGCCGCGTTTCCTGCGTCGGCCGATCCCGCCGCAGCGGGTGACATATTCTTTGCAGGCTTCTAAATGTCATACTGATTGTTGAATTAATTAGAAACTTATCATACATACTCTGAAATGTCTGTTCTTTCATAAAGTGAAAGAAATCAGAAAATTGGCTCGTAACTTTTTGGGTTATCTGCGTGTAAACGCAAAACTGTCGCTAATATGGCAATTTCGATCACATTGGACCTCAGCTTACCTTGAAGATAATGACCTAGGTTCATGAAACTCACACACAACAGAGTTCCCCATGGCGTCTTCCTACCCTCCAAATGTCGTCTTTCTAGCTTCAGTGGGTGCTGAGATCTTAGGGTGGAGGCGACATTCCCCCCCCCCCCCCCCTCATTCCACTGGACTTAGTACTCACAACCCTTCACCTACCGCTAAAACCGTGACCTGTACGTTCCATTCTCAAAAGACACATTCGAAAACACCAAGGTAGTGCTCGTACGCATGCTCAATCTGCCGTGCACAGTTGACTTCACGATCGCTGATCAACAGACACATGTGGACTCAGAGACAATGTGGACTACAAACAACGACCCACACGAGGGAGCAGGACATGTCTGCGGAGCGGCATACATCTTTGCATCTTTTGAGCCTTAAATGTTAACATTTTTTTTTTACTGATTTCTTGTAGTTCAGTTATATGTACCCAACTTGCTGGCTGCTGCAATACATTGTTGTTCAGGATCAGTTTTTGTTGTTGTCGTTGTTGTTACGATATTTGGGCGCCGTCTCTTGAGTGTGCCTCCGATTTTCTGACCTACTCCAACTCCGCCTCTGGGAGCTGGTGGGAAATTGCATTGTTAAAGGTTTAAAACACTGCATTCACAATGTGTTGACTGCTCTAAGTGTCGCAATTACGGAGCGTGTGTATCTTGAGGCTTGCAACATGGTATTTAATGTGTGAATGCCATTTTTATCCCAGGTACATTTTGTCACCAGACGCTTACATCTACTTCCCTAAATTAGCTTCGGAGTTCGGACGACACCTAAGCTACGGTTACAGAACAATTTACCGAACTGCGTTTTGCCGAATGCTTATTCGCCGAATGTCAATATGTCGAATGCATTTTGCGGACGTGTCAGAAAGGCGAAGTGCTAAAAGTCGAAATGAAATTTGCGGACATGCCTTTTTGCCGACGTGCAAAAAGTCTTATTACATTTCGACTAATCGACATTTCAGCAAGCTGCCAATTCGGCAAATTTACATTTCAACTAATTGACATTTCGACTAATGGGCAAATCGCATTTCGGCAAATTTACATTTCGGCTAATAAGCATTTCGGCAAATTGGCATTTCGGAAGAAAAGGCATGTCGAGAAATGGCATTTTGACATTTTGACACGTCGGCAAAAAGCACATCGGCAAAATGACGTTCGGCAAAATGACATTCGGCAAATCGCCTTTCGGGAATTTGTCCGGACACCTGCGCTACTATGGCAACCAGTAGCGGCGGAACACCTTCAATTAAGGGGGGGGGGCACTGCTGACTTTTGGTCCCATTTTTCAATGCAACGCCCATATGGCTAATGTTAGAATGCCAAAATCAAAGGGTCTTCATTGTCTTCCGAAATGGTGGCACGGTGCCTCGGTGCCCTCCCCGTTCCGCCGCCTATGCTGGCAACAAATTATATGGTTTATAATTATTGAACCAGTTTGGGGTAAAATATCATTAAACCAGTAAATAAATTTAAATAGTTATTCTTTGAGTTGCATTCAACATGTTCCTCCTTAGAGCACTTCATTATGTTCATTTCATTTTCTCATTTGTTGAATGCACTCTAGTCTTTCTAGATGCGAGCGTGCTGCTCCGGCCCAAATCACACTTCCGTACTCTAGGACCGATCGGACATTAGCACAATACGCTGCGATAACTCCTATTACAACAGCCGCATCGTACGCCCTGCAGACTCCTTATAAGGAGAGCTGACGCCCGATTACAACTGAATCAATGTAATCGGAAAAGTTCAGTTTGCCGTCAATGATGACGCCTAGGTCTTTCACGCTAGTGACAAAAGAGAGCACGGTTCCGCCAATGCTGAAGCGGACCGGAAGTAGTTTTGCTTTCAGTGACACACGTAGGGGAGAGTGGGGCAAAGCGGCCACCCGGGGCAAAGCGGCCACCCATCGTTTTAGCCCTTCATAGCTGGCGTCAGTTCCAATTTATGGTTTCCAATTATACTTCTCTTCACGGTCGTTCGAATGAGCCAGACCGGAGTTTCAGGCCCATCACCATTGTTCTGTGAAACACAGAAAAGCCTTTCTTGCCAGGTTACCAACTATGTTTACAATTTTTAAATGTTATGTTATTCCATAACCGTTTGGAATTTTTATAAGAGCTCTGGTCCATGCATTGCATGGTTATCGTATATGTATTCTACCAATTTTAATGTTTTTTACTCCACTAATAGCTAAGCTGGAATATTTTTATCTCGGACGGTATGCGCGGGGCAAAGTGGCCGGGGCAAAGTGGCCACCCTCCAATTTGCCATAAGTTGTTTCCATCTGGATAAACAACATTATTTATATTCAAATGTGTCCTCATGCATTCATCTTGGGCACTTTTCAGTTGCATGAGTTACCAAATAATGCAATTAAATGTTTTTCATGAAAATCCTTTCTTTCTTTACCTACAGGTGGAAGATGATAAAGTTAACATCCATCCTCGCTTAAACCTTGTCACCATTAAATACCCTAGTCGTACATGAGGCAAATATTTTGTTCTTCATATCGGGACTTGAGAAGACGCCGGTGGCCGCTTTGCCCCAGGGTATGGGGCAAAATGGCCAATATGCATAGGTTTAAAGTTTTGTCAATATCTTCCATATGCGAACGCCTTTGGAAATAAAACGCAGTTGAAATAAAAGGCAACTTAATAGGGATCACATTGGTATAGAAAGGATCTTTCCAAGTTTAAAAATCAAGCGTTGGCAGCGTGAGAAGCGTTAGGGTGGCCGCTTTGCCCCACTCTCCCCTAAGTGAGAGCATTTGGCCGGGTTTAGAGTGATGTGCCAAGCCTGGGACCAGGGGCCCGGGAACGATTTTCCAGTTGGGGGGGGGGGGGGCGAGCCTAAAATGCCTGACATGATGCATTGAAACAGTGACGTAGCTAGGGGTCTAAGGGGACACGTACCCCCCCCCCCCCCAATCGGGATAAAAGGGATCCTCGGGACCGAGGGGCCCTGCGGCGCCATTTGACCGCTGAGGGTTAACGATGGCCATATTTCTACTCAGAAGGGCCCCATGGGGCTCGTTAGAGCACCTCATGGGCCCTAAATAGCCAAACTAAGATCTCCATGAGGGACCCACGCCGGCTTCTGAGGGCCTCTTGCGGCCTTTAAGGGCACCTCGATTGTCTCCAAAGGCCCGTTACTGGCCTCTGAGAGGTCTTACCGGCCTATGAGGGGCCAGTTCTAGGGGCATTTCCCGCCTGTGATGGTCCCACACTTATTTTTCTGAGGGCCCCATAACGGCAACTATGGGGCCCTCGTCGGCGCCTATGAGGGCCCACACCGGTGTCTCTGAGGGTTACACCCCCAACTCTGAGTGCCTACACCAGTACCTATTAAAGCCCTATATCGGCGGTTCTGAGGACCCAACCAACACCTGCGCATCTGAAGGTCACCCACTGGTGACTTTTGAGGGCCCCACACCGGTGACTCTGAGGGCCCCACCGGCGTCTGACAGTACCATGCCGGTCTCTAAGGACCCGACAGGACTTCTTCTGCCGGCCTAACGACCCCTTGCCGGCCACTGAGATCCCCTGCCGGCTTGTAGAGAGTTCGCGTCAGCAGCTCTAAAGGCCCAACACCCGTCTGTAACGGCTCCACACCAGCGTCTATGAGGGCCCAAAGCTACGCCTGTAAGGACCCTCATCGGCGCCTCTGAGAGAATCACACTAGCACCTCTGAGCGCCCACACCGGCACCTGCATGGGGGCCCCACACCGGTGCCTCTAAAGGTCCCTTACCGACGGCTCTGAGGGCTACGCCGGTGATTCTGAGGGTGCTACCGATAACCGAAGGCACCACACAAGCCCTTAGTGTCACTGAGCTTTAATCCCATACCGGCCCTCCGAGGGCGCCACGTCAGTGCACTCATTGCCCCACACCCCTCCATCACACCCGGAGCGGGTAAACTGTGTTATACCTATAGCAACGATTTTACTGCACCGTTGTACGTTATGTATTTCTCAAAGTTGACTCAAGCTGGTGCAGTATAAAATCTGGCCTGCCAAACTTAGGCCAAGGTCAGGCCCAAATCAAAGCGGGATGACAATAGCAGATGTTGTCAAATCGATACTGTATCAGCAGAAACCATTCAGATGGCAAGGAAAATGTCGTGTGTTGATGTGTAGATGTATAAAGGAAAAAAGAAGGAAAGAAGTCCGGAAAAGGGAGGAAATATCTTTTCTCGCTGCCTCAATGTTGAGGGGGTGCCGCCCCCTCGGCTCCCAAGTTGGGGGCAAGCGCCCCCGCTGCCCCCCCCCCCCCTGTTCCCGGGTCTATGCCTGGGACCAAGAATGTAGCCGGAACATTTTGTTACTATATAACATATTTGAGGGGGGGGGGCTGATTTGCCCCCACCGGCCAGTTTTTCTTCTCTGTGCGAAAAATGGCATGAGCTGACGGCATTGAAATTGTCGACGTTTTCGTTGTCAGTCATTGAGGGTATTGGGTCAAAATGATGAGTTTGTATAGTGTTCAGAGGCGTCTCCACGGTCAGTTTCTGGGACACATGTTTTCGGCAGACCTCATCAGTCATCCCCGCCGTCCACGGTGTCTCCACCACCCTCGGCTCCACCGGCCACGGTGTCTCCACCACCCTCGGCTCCACCGCGGCCACGGTGTCTCCACCAACCTCGGCTCCACCGTCCACGGTGTCTCCACGACCCTCGGCTCCACGGCGGTTAAGCATTGTGATATCCCACACAGGCCACACACCAGATCATAGACATTACGCCCTTGTCCTTGTCGCCAGATTGATCGTGTTAAAAGATCCAACATAAAGTTTCAACTTAATGTCTTGTATAACCAGGGCTCCTGTGATCTGCAATTCGTTGCAAGATCAATTGGGTTGTGATCATTGATGTCACTCACATGTCTATGCACTTGTTTGCTGATCGCTAACGTTTGTAGCGTCAATCAATATATGCAAATGTGTTCTCCAGGTTTTGGTGGCACTCTTCAGTGTCCCCACTGCGACTTCAGCTGTTTGGGACAACATTGTCTGGACAGACACTTGAAGAGACGACACGGCCAAAGCGTGAACGGCAGATACAAGTGCAAGTGGTGTTCTTACGTCACCGACCACTCCGGCAGCATGACGCGGCACCGAAGGACTCACGCGAAAGAACGGCCGTACCGCTGTGAAGTGTGCGGCAAAACGTTTGCTCAACAAGTCGGTCTGACCGCTCACCGTCGTGTGCACACCGGTCAGAGTCCGTGCAAGTGTGATATCTGTGGGAAGGCGTTCACACGTTCTGGTGATCTGGCGATGCACAGACGTGTCCACGCTGGCGAAAAGGTCCGGCAGTGTGAGCAGTCTGGTGCCGCGTGTTTAGCTACAACTAACGGCAAAGAACACAAGACACACGGTGTCCGTGTGAAGCCGCATCAGTGTCATGAATGTCGAGCCAGATTTGTTACACGCGCAGATCTCACTGTACACATACGAACCCATACCGGGGAGAAGCCGTACAGCTGCTCCATTTGCCCGGCACGGTTCGCTGAGCGGTCACATCTCGTCAGACACGTGCAGACCCTTACAAAGGAGAAGTCGTTTGGCTGCTCCATTTGCCAGGCAAGATTCGCTTATCAGTCAACGCTCACCATACACATGCGGACCCACACAGGGGAGAAGCCTTTTGACTGCTCCATTTGCAAGGCACGGTTCGCTCTTCGTTCAACTCTCATCAGTCACATGCGAACCCATACAGGGGAGAAGCCTTTTGACTGCTCCATTTGCAAGGCACGGTTCGCTCAGCGGCATATCCTCACCGAACACATGCGGACCCACACAGGGGAGAAGCCTTTTGGCTGCTCCATTTGTCCGGCACGTTTTGCTCAGCGATCGGCTCTCAGCATCCACATGAGGACCCACACAGGAGAGAAGCCGTACAGCTGCTCCATTTGCCCGGCACGGTTCGCTGAGCGGTCACATCTCGTCAGACACATGCGGACCCACACAGGGGAGAAGCCGTATGGCTGCCCCGTTTGCCCGGCACGGTTTGCTCTTCGGTCAAGCGTCACCGAGCACATGCGGACCCACTCAGGAGAGAAACCGTTTGGCTGCTCTATTTGCCCGGCACGGTTCGCCCAGCGTTCAACCCTCACCAGGCACATGCGGACCCACACAGGGGAGAAGCCTTTTGGCTGCTCCATTTGCCAGGCACGATTTGCTCATCGGTCAGCCCTCATCAATCACATGCGTATCCATACAGGGGAGAAGCCGTATGGCTGCTCTATTTGCCCAGCCCGGTTCACTAATCGGTCAAGCCTCACTGCACACATGCGTACGCACGCACGCGGGGAGCGCCCGCACAGCAGTCCCTCATCTACCCGGCGCGTTTTTTCTGTTGGGTCAGATGTCACCAAACAAATGACACCACACAGAATAGCGACCCTACTGCTGCTCCGTCAAACAGACGCGGTTTGCTTTTCGGTAAGGTCTCAAGGGAAACATACGAACCCACACATGAGAGCGGCCGTAGGGCTGCTCCATCTGCACTGTACGATTTTCGGTTTCATCACAACTCAAAAGCCAGCTGCTGATTCACACGGGGAAACGACCTAATGGTCGTGTATACTAAATGAAAATCATGCTTAACCCGCGTCCCGCTGGCGGTCCTGTATTTCCAGGCTCTGATGGGGGCCCTATAACTCGGCCTCTGGGCCATGTATCGGCACGCCGTAGGCGGTGTTCCAAAGAGCGTCCAAATAATGAGAAAAATACTCTTGTCACTTTTTATGTCAGATAAAAGGTAAGGTCGCTAAAGGTCAACAAAGGTGAAATTTGTCACTTTCTAGGTCAAACTTCGATAATTTTCGACAAATGGGCAGTGTGAGCAGTCTGGAACCGCGTGTTCAGCTACATCTAACGACAAAGAACACAGGGCACCTCGTATTCTTGTGAAGCCCCACCACTTTCCTGAGTGTTTGGCATGTTTTTTTTAGATGTGCATGATGTACGGCTCTCCAATGAAACAGTGGTTGGTCTTGCTTTTTAGGTTATATCTGGTCTTATATGAAATCCAAAGGCGTAAGCATTAACCCGATTCGTATGTATGCATATTTGTCACGAACTGTGAGATTGCATCTTTGTATGCCGAATACTTTCCGAGATATTAAACAAAAACCTCATTTTTTGGCGTTTGGGGTATTCTGGCCGCAGTCTTCCTGGGACCGCCTATGAGAGCAGTGGAGCCATCGAACGAGAGGGACGCGGAAACACAGAATCATGAATGAATCGAGCGTGTAGTAAACGGAGCATGGAAGGGAGACTCAGCAGAGGCTATCCGGGTGGCCGGCGCGCGCCGCGCCCTCAGGCACCGGCTGACCCTCCGGACCGCGTGGGGTCAGAGGTCGCGCTCGGGAAGTCTCGGCTCTGGGTTTTAGCGCTGTGAAACAGGAAGGCGGGGGAGGATAACGCCAGCCCGACTGACCTATAGCTTGGCTGATTTGTGTGGAGTGGAGGGGAACACAGAACTGGATTGTTGCTTGTGCGTATGACGGAACGGATGTATTGTCTGCATAACCTGTGATATAATATTCGTAGGTAATTATTCCAGGACTTAAAAAAGGGAATTGACGCTGGCCCGAGAGAGCGGACGGGTACCGTCCTACCCCCCTCCCCCCCCCGTATGGCCTTTGTCTAGATTTCTTTGAACGTGAGGCCGATGGAAAGCTTAAGGTTGACACTCCCGACCTTGGTTTCAGCTTATTTGGGTTGGTATTGGGTGGTTCCTTCGGCACAAAGATGTTTTCATGTCAGGCCAGGTCACTGACCGACATAAATTAGACTTTGCACGGTCTTAACCCGCGCCGGGCCGGTGCTCCGCGACTTACGCGCCGGGCCGGGGGGAGGGTCTGAACACCCCCCCCCCGTCTAACTCGGCTCCTGGCCGACACGTGGTAAGCGACATTCGAAAGAGCGTCAAAAATGATGATGGAAACACTTCGCTCATTTTTTGGTCAGGTCAAAGGTCAGGTCGCCAGAGGTCAACAAAGGTCAAATGTAGTCCATTTCAACAATCTTGGAAAATGCCAACGCTAACTCGGAAACCGATAGAGCTACAGCGCCACGGAAAAGCGCATTCGATAGCCCTTTTACATACCTTTCTGAATATTGCTCTCAGATTTGACCTCAGGTCAAGGTTTAGCCTCCAGAGGGCAAAAACTAAAATAGCAGTTTTCACGAAAACTGTTTTAACTTTTGACTCAATAGTGCCACGACATTACTTTTGGCAGCGTCGTGTTCCTCTCGTCGAGACGCGTCGGAGGAGCTATTTGTTGACCTTGAAAGGTCATTTTGAAAATTTGACCTCTGGTCAAGGTCATGACCTGACCGAAAAGGGTCATGTTGCATATCAGTCGATCCGTATCGTCGAGCTGAATACATTTAACGTGTTTCCATTGCTCTAGCACGTCTTTATCAAAAGTTATAGCAAAAAAAAACTGCTGGTGACCGTTCATGACCTGAGATGACCTCAGGGTTACACAGAGGGGTCGCAGGTGCATTTTTCCGATTCAGTGTGTCATTTTTACCTATGAACCGATGTTTGAGTGGGTTTTGAACAACATTCGTCCAAAATAGACACATTTCAGTTTTCTCCCTTTGACTTATAATGGAGAGGTCGTAAAATTGGCCTGACCTTAGGTCACCGACATCAAAATTCCGAGATATTTTAAATACTGTTACTCTTATCAATCGCCGAAAGTTTCTAGGTGATTGTACAGTCGGTGCACCTATGACGAGGATTGCAACTTTTCTGAGGTGAGGTCACTTGCCGTGAGGTGAGGTCACCTATGAACCGATGTTTGAGTGGGTTTTGAACAACATTCGTCCAAAATAGACACATTTCAGTTTTCTCCCTTTGACTTATAATGGAGAGGTCGTAAAATTGGCCTGACCTTAGGTCACCGACATCAAAATTCCGAGATATTTTAAATACTGTTACTCTTATCAATCGCCGAAAGTTTCTAGGTGATTGTACAGTCGGTGCACCTATGACGAGGATTGCAACTTTTCTGAGGTGAGGTCACTTGCCGTGACCTGGTGACCTGACCTTGAGAGCCCTGGGTCTGAAATTTTCACAGCCTGTGTAGAAAAGATGCATGAACACTGAACAGGTGTGCCAAAAACCTAAGGGGGTGTTTAAATACCCCCCGGTCCGGCGCGGTTTGAAATGTTTGAGCTTTACAATGCCTTCAGTACTAGAGGATCATTTACAAGGAATTAAAGCTTACGCTTTACAGGATTTAGAACGTACACGTGCGGACACAGGTGAGAAGCGTTTTGGATGCTCCATTTGCACGGCACGGTTCGTTCAACGGTCGGCCCGAATAGCTCATATGCGAATCCACACAGGAGAGTGGCCGCAACGGCTGCTCCAACTGCCCCGCACGATTTTCTGTTTCATCACATCTTAACCCTCGCATGTGTAGGGGGGGGGGGGTCGGATGGACCCCCCCCCATGGTTTTTCGCGAATAACTCAAGTAAAAAGCGGCCGATCGCGACGAAACTTTCAGTACCCTCGCATTGATCAATTTTACACCTACCCTGAAAATTTCATGACCCTGACCCAAATGACCTTTGACCTGTGACCTCTTTTCCGAGACCATGTTTGGCCGGAATCGCGATTTCACGTATGTCGGCTCGCACTAGCCGCGTGTTTGCAAGCTTTTCGTGGTTTCAAACGTTCAAACATGTGATTTGATGTTACTCCCGTGTGTGTCAAGGTCACCTGAAGGTCAGGTCAGGTCATTGACCTTTGGTGACCTCGGGTGACCTCGGTTCACTTTTTCGAGTTTTACATGTTTCTAAGCTAGTTTTTGGAGCTGAATTCGAATTTAGCAACCATTTGAACATTTACGAAGTAGTTTTGGTGACTTCGTAACATGTTACGAAGCTGTCAGAGGCGGTTGACACGTACTACGAATACCCGTCACGACGCCTACTGGTTGACCTGACCTGACCTGACCCGACCTGGTCTAAATGCTTCAAGACATCATCTGTGATCAAAACTAACACGATATTCGTGATCAGCACCCCGAAAAACCCCTTAGAAGCCACACTTTACGACTTTCTAACAGGTCCCGATTTTCCCGACTTTGGGTCATTGACCTGACCTGGAAGGTCAACCAATGACCTAGGACCTTAAAATTGGGTATCATCGGCTTTCCCCTACACGCCGTCTGAGTGACATTGAACGTGGGGTAGATCTGGGGGTACCTTACAGGTTGATCTCTATTATGGTGTGCCCCCTCCCCCCCCCCCAACTGAGAGTAGTTCCCGCGCCCCTGTCAGGGCTTGGCCAAAATCACGCCGGAGGCGAACAAAATACACGGGAATCACAAAAATCACGTCGGGACAATCACGGCCCTCTGACCCAGGGTCAGTGGCGTATCCAGGGGGGAGGCCAAGAGGCCATGGCCTCCCCCTTTGGGATCAGACACGCAAGTGGGCCCTTTGCACTGTAAACCAAATTGACAAGTCTTGTGTAATATAACCAATCATCTCTTGGTATGTTTACCAACTGATAATTTTTAAACAAGCCGTTGTCTGGTGCATTGCTTGTCAGGTGACAACTACGAGTCAATAGTTACTATGCACACCAACTTCTCAGTATCCAGACCAACTCTACATTTGTTTCAACGTTTGTTTCTTAACCAGTTTTGGAAACTTGTTGCCGCATGGTTATTTAACCGGCGCCTAACTTGTACTAGTCAGCTGGTCAGCAAACACATGGTCAGCTGCGCCTATGACGTCAGACTTGGCGGACCAATCAGCGGTCGCCGCCAGCCGTTATCGGGCCCCGGCGCGGCGGTTTCGAACCAGCAGTTGTCGCGCGGCCGCCGTGCAGCCTGGAGCAGCGACGAGGGCTGTTCCAGCATTTGTGCAGTAAAAAGTGAAATCTGTGAACTGTGGTGTTCGTGCTGTGGGTGAGGCCCCCTCTGGCCTGCGGGATGCACTAATCGTGCCTATACCCGCGTTCGAGACGCCTCCCTTCCCCTGCGCGCGCAATGTAAGTGGGCCAGACGCATGCACATGTGAGCAGATGTTTTGCGGTCGGTGTTTTTTATATACGAGTATAAATACATTTATTTGCCTTTAATTCAACTCTTTGTGTTTTTAACTTAACTGATGGACATATATGAACTGTAAAAGCTAATCTGGTTGGCGATCATGATTTATTCGAATTATCTGCGTGATCGTGCAACTGCCATGATTGTTATGGTCAATGTTCAGGAAATATTCGTCATACGGGCATGTTATACTTCTGGCTTGATGCGGTGCACAAAACCATGTTCTTCCACATACGCAGCAGTTCTTGCTTCAAAGACTTATATGCTGACGGTGCACGATAGGTATACCCACTGGGTATACCTACCTCATGCATTTACCACATCCATTCGAAAATATGCAGTCGGAATTGTCTCCAGTCAATAGTATTAATTACGTGACCGTAATAAATAGTAATGATCCCAGAAACTTCCGAATGGATGTGATGTATGCATTCATTGATTATATAACCCATCAGTAGGTATTTCGTTTCTTGTCAGCGCAAGCCTTTGAGCAATAACTGATGCCAGTCATGGTATTGTGCACCACTTCCAGGCAAAAAATAACCGGTCCGTATAGAAAATATTTCCTGAATCAGTATCGTCGCAATTGAAAACGAACGCGAATCGTAAGTTCTTAATGTTATCAACGCAAACAAAGCGATTGTTGACAAGTTCGAACAGAGCGTTAGTACACTTACTTGTTGACAATTTGTAAGCTAGCAATGCCCAGTCAAAGGCTAGTTCATCAACAAACCAGGGGTTGGTGAACCGACAAGGAAACGAATATGCCTATCCAGAAGTTGGTAGGTCCACAAGGCCCAGACTAGTACTCAACAAGGTGACGCCTATGCGAATTGGAACCAAACTTGTAGACAAACTGTTAGTTTGTTGGCCAACAAGCCTGGGGTTGGTGAATCGACAAGGTGACGCCTATGCGAATTGGAACCAAACTTGTAGACAAACTGTTAGTTTGTTGGCCAACAAGCCTGGGGTTGGTGAATCGACAAGGTGACGCCTATGCGAATTGGAACCAAACTTGTAACAAGGAGCCAACTTGTAGATTTGGTTTACAGTGTGGGTCACTTGAGTGCAGTGACGTACCCAAGGGGGCCTCGAGGGCCCCTGAGGTCTAAGGATAACTCAGTGGGACCAGCGTGACGAGGACTTTCTGGGTCTCCCTGCCTTAATTCCAGTACCAGACAGAACGTCTTTTACTCGGAAGAAAAACTAATATCAAAGAGCGATATCTATCACAGTGACGAACACAGAGGGCCCCTAACCACCTGAGAGCTCCTGGCTACCTGAAGGGCCCCTGGTTACCTGGGGGTCCCCCTGGTCACCTGAGGAGCCCCTAGTTACCTGAGGGGCCCCTAGTTACCTGAGGGGTCCCTAGTTATCTGAGGGGCCCCTGGTTGTCTGAGAGGTTCCTGGTTGTCTAAGGGACCCCCTGGCTACCCGAGGGGCCCCTGGTCGCCTGAGGGCCCCTGGTTACCTGAGGGCTCCTGGTCACGGGTCCCCTGTTTACGTGAGGGTCCCCTGGTTACCTGAGTGACCCCTGGTTATCTGTAGGACTCCTGGTAAAGGACCCCTGGTTATGAGGGCCCCTGGTTACCTGAAGGGCCCTGGTTACCCGAGGGGCCTCTGGTTACCTGAGGGGCCCCTGGTTATCTGAGGGCCCCTAGTTACCCAAGGGGCCCCTGATCCCCTGGATGGCCCCTGGCCAGTCATCTGAAGAAGCCCTGGTCACCTGAGGGGCCATGCTTACCCGGGAAGTACCTGGTTATCTGAAGGGCCTCTGTAGTCACATGAAGGCCCTTAGTTGTCCGAGGAGCCCCTGGTATGACCGGCCCCTGATTATCAGAAGGTCCCTGGTCACGGTAACCTGGTGGGCCCCTGATCAATTGAAAAGCCCCTGCAGTCACCTGAGAGGCCCCTGATTACCTAAAGGGCCCCTGATCACTTGGATTCAATGGCATAGCCAGGGGGCGAGGGGACACGTGTCCGTTACATGGTTTAGGGTCCCCTCGGGCCCTAGGGGCCCTACGGTGCCAATTGACATCAGAGAGTCCGCGCTGGCCACGCTTCAACTGGAAAGGAGTGAAAGGACACCACGGGGCTTTTGAGAACACGTCATGGGCTCTTATGTGGCCACACTTATCTTCAGAAGGGCCCCACCTCAGGTTCTGAAGGACCTTGCCGGCCTCTGAGGGTCCTTGAAGGCTAATGAGGGATCAGCTGTAAGGGCCCACACCTGTTTGATATGCCCCCGCGGCCCACACCATTGTTTCTGAGGGCCCTCATAATGGCGCCTGGGAGGGCCCTCGCTGCCACCTCTAAGGGCCCCACACCAGCGGTCTCTTACTGAAGGCCCGCTCACCGGCGCCTCCGAGGGCTCTATACCAGCGCATCTAACGGCCACTTACCAGCGACTCTGAGGGCCTCTTACCGGCATCTGAGGTTCCCTTGCCGGCCTACGAAGGGCCATTAGTAACTCTCAGGGCCACATATGTACAGCCCACCGCTAAAGTAATGTAGGGTTTTACCAATCTCAACGGTTGGCTTCGACTGGCGATTGTTTAATGCGGAGTGATCGAAAAGAAGATGTCAATAGCTAAAGTTGCAGCTGCAAGGGTGACCATACATATAAGCTACATTCAAAGTTTCATTGTAGTCTGGCTAATCGTTCCTAAGCTTCAGAAGCAGAACATACCCAGGACTGAAACCCCACATTACTTCTGCTGTGGACTGTACATGCCTATGACGGCCCCTACCAGCGTCTCTAAGTCCTAAGGCCCCCACAACGGCGCCTGTGTGGACCCCACACCAGCGCATCTGACGCCTTTTACAGACACGTCTGAGGGGCCAACACCGGCGACTCTGAGGGGCTCGCTCGCTTCACTTCTTCATAAAAGATCGTGCATTTTATGCAGATTTCTCAAGCAAAATGATACTTTTATATGCCAATTTTCCACGTTTTATCAGCGCTTAGACAGACAGACAGGCAGACAGTGAGATAGACAGACAGAGGGGCCCGTCCGCAAGGGGGAACCGGAGTCCGGACCCACTGTTCCCAATCCCCCCCCCCCATCGAAATGTTCTGGATACGTCCCTGCCTGGGTTGACAGTGGCCCCCAGTGTTACGTGATGCACGTAATATGGCAGTGTTTTAGTGTGTGATTACTTGCCTGTCACAGATGCGCCAAAAGTGTAACGTTTGGTTCCCGCTCGAATCTTTGTTTTTGTCTTGATCTCCCCGCTATGCTAAATGCTCTGAGATAATAGAATTCGCTGTTGAAGTCCACGCCTCTTTCTCGGTACTGAGAGCCCGAGAACGATACATGGTGGCAGCTGTGAGACCTTAGTAGCCTATGTGGTTCTTTAAACACTGTCTTGAATGTGTTTTGAGATAATCTTTCCACCTGGAGAAACGCACAAGGTACTCTCAAGATTTTGAGGCAATCTCGGCGCACACCAAGCAGTAGGTACAAGCCAAGACAACATGTCTAATGAAGGAAATAACCACACTGTGGCCATTCCTGGCATCCGACCACCCCAGCCATTCTCAGTGGGGGGAAATGCTGCTGAAAATTGGAAGCTGTTCTCTCAAAGATGGTCATCGTACACCATTCTTTCTGGCTTTGAGAATCTCGAAAGAAGAGTACAGGTTGCACTCCTCCTCAACCTGCTGGCTGACGACGCCCTCAAAGTGTACAATGGGTTTCAGTTTGACACCCCTGAAGAGGAGCGTACTGCAGCAGAGATCATGGAGAAGATGGAAAAGTTCTGCGTCGGGGAAGTGAACCAAACCTATGAGAGGTTTATCTTCAACAGCAGAAAGCAAGCAGAAGGTGAGCCAGTAGATGCTTTTATATCTGATCTGAGAGACCTGGTAAAGACTTGTGGGTTCTGCAATGACTGTCTGCCTGCAATGATCATGGACAGAATCGTCCTTGGTGTTAACGACTCAAAGGTTCAGACTGAACTGCTGAAGTGTCGTGATCTCACTCTAGAGCAGTGCATAGACATCTGCAAAGCTTCAGAGAGTGCTTTGGCCCAAAACCGAGCCATGCGGCCAAATGAGCAGATTCACAAAGTGACTACTGAAAAAAGGAAAGGTTTCAACCAGAAGAAACAGATGAGGCATCCAGGAGACGTGAGGACCTGCAAGTTCTGTGGCGAAAGTCACAAAATGAAGAAGGAACTTTGCCCAGCATATGGAAAAACATGTAAGAAATGTGGCCTCAAAAACCACTCTGCCTCACAATGCTTCACTCCGCAGCACAGACAGAGAGTGCATCATGTCCAAGACGATGAAGAGCCTGAGTGGGTCAACGTCCTGGCCGTGTCGGATCAGAAGAAGGAAGTGAAGTGTGCCATGCTACTGGACGATGAAGAAGTCCACTTCCAGGTGGACACTGGATCCAGTGTCAACCTGCTGCCTAAGAGGTATGCCACAGAGCTGACACCAACAAACAAGATAATCCGCACCTGGAACCAGGGCGACTTCAAACCTGAAGGTACGTGCCGCAGGACGGTGAGGAACCCCCGAAATGGCCGTCTGTACTCAGTAGAGTTCCTAGTGTATGAAGGAAACCTGACTCCCCTGCTAGGACTCCGAGCTAGTCAGCAGATGAAACTGATCAATGTCCAGACAGATAACTTTGTAGAAGTACACAACCTCAATGTGGAAGACAACTACAAAGATGTCATGGATGGAGGACTGGGGAAGCTGGAAGGCGAGCACCATCTCAAGGTCAGTGAGGAGGCAAAGCCTGTGATAATGCCCACAAGGCGGGTCCCCATCTCGGTGCGGCCCAAGCTGAAAGAAGAACTGGACCTGATGGAGAAGCAGGAAGTGCTGGCGAAGGTCGAAGAACCAACCCCATGGGTAAGCCAGATGGCAATCACTCACAAAAAGGATGGGAGCCTAAGAGTCTGCATTGACCCACAGGAGCTGAACAAAGCCCTGCAGCGAGAACACACGACGCTGCCGATCCTAGACGACACACTCCACGAGTTGGGCCAGTCTCGAGTCTTCACAAAGATGGACCTGAAGTCAGGATATTGGCATGTGTGCCTGGACAAGGAGTCCAGCATGCTGACCACGTTCCAGACCTGCTACGGCAGGTACAGATGGCTCCGCCTACCCTTCGGTCTCTCTGTGTCTGCCGAAATCTTCCAAAAGAAGCTCCAACAGGCTCTGGAAGGACTTGAAGGTGTACTGTGCGTAGCAGATGACGTCATCATCCACGGACGCAACATGAAGGAGCACGACGACAGGCTGAGCAAGTTCCTGGAGAGGTGTCGAGAGAAGAAAATCAAGCTCAACAAGGAGAAGAGCAAGCTCCGAGAGAAGTCCATGGTGTTCATGGGGCACCTGATCTCCGAAGAAGGCCTCCAGTCAGATCCGGAAAAGGTGAAGGCCATCACTACCTATCCTGTCCCAGAAAACGTCACAGAGCTCCGGAGATTCCTGGGGATGACAAACTACCTGGCTCGTTACCTGCCTCATGTGACCGAGGTGATCCACCCCCTCCAGAACCTGTTGAGGAAGGACGTGCCGTGGACCTGGAGCGAGAACCAAAAGAAGGCGTTCCAGGACGTGAAGAAAATGATTGAGGCTGACGTCAAGCTGGCGTTCTACGACCCCCAGAAGGACCTCGTCCTGGAGAACGACGCGTCCGAGTACGGGCTAGGAGCCGTTATGATGCAAGATGGCAGACCAGTGGCGTTCGCTAGTCGCTCTCTGACTCCTGCTGAGCGGAACTACGCCCAGATCGAGAAGGAGATGCTGGCAGTGAAGTACGGCCTGGAGAAGTTCCACCACTTCACCTACGGTCGCCACGTCACTGTGGTCACCGACCACAAGCCGCTGGACAGCATCAAGAAAAAGCCGCTATCCAAGGCCCCAAGAAGACTGCAGAACATGCTACTGAACACTCAGAAGTACAACTACTCCCTAGTGTTCAAGCCGGGATCTGCGATCCCTGCGGCCGACGCTATGTCTCGCGCGCCACCGCCAGAAACGCACGAAGGAGAGGACGCAGAAGTGCACGCTGTGTATGCAGCGCCCTTCAGGCGAGAGCGTTTGGACGACATCCGAAAGGCAACCGAGCAGGACCAAACTCTACAAGAGCTAACGAAAACCATCGGAGCTGGATGGCCGTCTGAGAAAACATGTCTTCTGGATAGTGTAAAGCCATTCTACAACTATCGAGACGAGCTGTCAGTGCACGACGGTATCGTTGTAAGAGGAGACAGGGTGATCATCCCGAAGACGATGAGGAAGGAAATGCTCCTCAAGCTCCATGCGGGTCACTCTGGCATAAACTCCTGCCTGAGAAGAGCACGAGATCTGATCTTCTGGCCAGGCATGTCAAGTGACATCCGGGAGTACCTCGCGTCATGCGACACCTGCGCCGAAACTCCCATGAAGCAGGGGCCTGAGCCTGTGTACGCCCACGAAGTGCCTGACCGACCATGGGAAAAGGTCGGGACTGACCTCTTCACTATTGAAGGCCGTGACTACCTCGTCACTGTAGACTACTTCAGTCACTTTGTCGAGGTAGACTACCTGAAAGAAACAACCTCACAGGCGGTGGTCACCAAACTGAAGGCACAGTTTGCTCGTCATGGCATACCAGATGTGCTGGTAAGCGACAACGGCCCGCAATTCTCCAGTTATCACTTCGCGCAGTTCGCCAAGGCCTGGCAATTCGAACACCAGACGTCAAGTCCGGGCAACAGTAAAGGGAATGGAGCTGCTGAAGCCGCTGTCAAGACAGTCAAGCGAATGATGAAGAGGAGCAGAGCCGCAGGAGAGGACCCGTACCTGGGTCTCCTGAACCTCAGGAATACCCCACAAGAAGGGATGGACACGAGCCCGGCACAGCGTCTGATGAGCCGACGGACAAGGACAGGAGTGCCAACGTCTAAAGCACTTCTCCAGCCCAAGCAGAACATCAACCAGAAACAGCGACTGGAAGCCAGGAAAGCTGCCGCAAACGACAGGCACACCGGCAGGCGAGAACTGCGACCCCTACAAGTGGGGGAACCGGTCCGAATGCAGCCAATCGACGGCAGAAACTCGTGGAAGAAGGCTGTCGTGACTAGCATGCTCAAGCCGAGGAGCTATGAAGTAGAAAGTGAAGACGGTGTCATCTACCGTCGAAACCGTCAGTTCCTACGAGCTACGCAGCCGACGACGCCACAGCAGCGCCACACGACAGCCCAGGCAGCAACAAGGAACGGGGCGGAACATCAGCCTACTCCGACGCGAGCCACCACGAGCGAGCAACCGGCCGCGCATTCCGAGCCAGTTGGAGAGAGCGCTGTCGCCTCCAACTGCACCAGGTCAGGGCGACGTGTCCGTCCTCCTCTCAAGCTGAACCTGTAGTGGTTCAAACTTAAAGGAGAGGGATGTTACGTGATGCACGTAATATGGCAGTGTTTTAGTGTGTGATTACTTGCCTGTCACAGATGCGCCAAAAGTGTAACGTTTGGTTCCCGCTCGAATCTTTGTTTTTGTCTTGATCTCCCCGCTATGCTAAATGCTCTGAGATAATAGAATTCGCTGTTGAAGTCCACGCCTCTTTCTCGGTACTGAGAGCCCGAGAACGATACACCCAGGTAACCCGGGGTCCCTTCGAGAGCAGGTTGCCCCGCCTGGCCGAAATCCTGGGTACGTGCATGCTTGGGTGTCCCAAGAGAAACGACCTTCAGGGCCTTATCCGAAGTACTGGCCCAAACTTAAATAAAGCCATTACGTCATTAAGTCATTAAATAAAGTCAACTACGTCAAACTATCTTAAAGTTGCCGTTTGATGGCCCTCAGAGGCCGGCGTAGGGCCCTCATAGGCCGTCTCAGGGCCCTCAGAGGCTGAGGCCGAGCCCCAGAGGCTAGCGTGGGGCCCTCAGAGGCCGCTTCGGCGGTCATACAGAAGCTTAGCCTTGGGCGTAGGACCCTTTGACGCTGGCGTGGAACCCTAAGTAGCCAGCGCGCAGCCCTCTAAGGCCAGCTGTGGAGCCCTCTAAGGTCAGCGTGGGGCCCTCTAAGTCCATTGTGGGGCTTTCTAAGGACAGTGTGGGACCTTCTAAGGCCAGTGTGGGACCCTCATGTTCAGTGTGGGGCTGTCTATGTCCAACTTGGGGTCTTCTAAGCCCAGCGGCGTGGGGCCTTCTGAAGTCAGTTTGAGGCCCACTGGCCACTAAGACCAGCTTGGGGCCCTCTGAAGACAATGTGGAGCCCTCTGAGGCCAGTGTGAGGCCCTCTGTGACTAGCGTGAACCCTCTGAGGCCAGCGTGGGGCCAGCTGTCATCTGACTTCAGACGCTGGTGCTGGGCCCTCAGAAGCCAGCACGGGGCCTTTATAGGCTGGCGTCGGGCCATTAGAGGCCACTTCGAGGGCCTTGGCAGTCGGCAGCCATACTTCAGATCTTATGCATGTTTGAGCCCCCTGAGGTAGAAGTGGCCCTTAGAAGCCGGCGCGGAACCCTCAGAGGGCAGCATGGGCTTCTAGAGACCGCCGTCGGTTCGAGAGCGGCATAGGGCCATCAGACTAACTCAAAGGCTCCCAAAAGCCAGCGTGGAGCCCTGGAAGGTCAGCAATTGCCTGGGTCTCCTGAGGTCATTATGGGGCCGGCTGAGGCCAGAGTCGTTCAGTCTGTTGCCGAAGAGGGGCTTTCAGAGGCCAGAATGAGCCTTCAGAGTTTTTAGATTGCCAAGTGTGCGTAAAAAGGCTCCCTCACATGGCGAAACCGTACCAAAAAGAACCGCACTAGTGCGTGGGTAAGTATGCTACCACTGGGGCCCCTAAGGTAAGGGTGGGGCCCCTTGAGCAGGTTTGGCCTCCCCCTTTTCAAGATCCTGGATACGCCACTGCCCAGGGTATATGTATTGGGTGACTGACCAGCCTGACAGCTAGGGCTCTTGCTTCCTAGGGCCTCCTGTGAATATTCGCTAGTGTCTGTGTCTGCCGCAAGGGCGCCTCTGACTCCTCAGCAGTCTTTCTGTAGATTAACACCAAATTTGGACATAACTTTGGTTAGCTCAAGGTCGCACAGTGATGCAAATGGGGTTCACGAGTGGCCATAAATACGAAAAAGGCCCAAAATTCAAGTTCACTTAATCAAATAAATCGTAATATGGTCAGTCAGGCAAATGTTTGAGGTGTCTGAAAAAGTATGATTTTAATGTTTTTGTCAAAACCGGCCGCGTGTAGGATTGTCAGAAGTCGAGACATTTTCGATGTCGTAAAATGACTGTCAGGTACTTGAAATTCAAGTGCCGCTAGCGTGCGTTCATGTCATACAAACTGCAAAAATTATACATGAAAATGATCCCCGAAACCTGCTGCTTCTAATGCCACGTCATAAAAAGCCGTATCTATTTTGGTTTGGCGGTGAGCTAACTATTTGTAATCATGTTGCAACCGCAGTTTTTAATCAAAAATATTTGTTTTCAATTCACCTACAGCACTTCACACAGTGTGTGCCCGTTAGTGCACCATATCATAGCATTCCTTAATCATTTCTTAGTCGCATAGTGAAAGAATTAAGGCGCTAGCACAGGGCTGACCGGCGCTACAGAAGTTTTCGTCCGGCACGGTCGGGTGCCGCGGCGCAGCGGGCGGCCCGGGCGGCCGCGCCGCCGCGCCGTCCGGACGCCGCGCGACGGCACACACCCGCCCACTGCGCGCCCACTGCGGCACCCGACCGCCCGGACCAAAACCTCTGTAGCGCCGGTCAGCCCTGTGCTAGCGCCTTAATTCTTTCACGATGCGACTCAGAAATGATTAGGGAAGGCTATGGTATGGTGCATAGGCGGCGGAACGATTTGAGACAAGGGGGGGCACCATGACTCAAGGAGCCAAACCTAGGGTACCCCCAAATCCTGTTTTCTCATCGGATTTAGGCCACTTATTTTTCGTCACAGCCCTGACACGATGATTTTTTATATGTTTTTTTTTTTTTTACTAAACGAAAATGGCAGTTCACCCCCGTATGCAGGGGTGTACCTAATTTTATATCTCTTTGTGGGGGCATATGCACCCACAATCCTGAATTATGCCCCCACAATGATGAAAAAGCACCCACAAGTCTTTTACAAGGCTGCAAGCGTCCTTTCGAGAGCACGGTGCCCTCCGCATGCTCTAACGGCGTCCTCCTGACCGTCTCGCCATGGATAGCGTTTTTAATCACTCAGCGCCCTTCTGGGAGAATGGCGCACTTTTGACAGCACCGCGCCATTCTCATGGTCTAACGGCGCCCTCCTGACCGTCTCGCGTCCTTAGATCTCTGTTCACCGTGCATCCCTCGACTATTCGGCGCCCTTCTGGCCTCTCAGCGCCCCTGAACCACATATAGCGTTTTCAATCACTCGGCACCCTTTTACGAGAATGGCGCCCTTTTCATGATCTCAAGGCGCCCTCGTAACCATCTGGCGCCCCCACGTCCCCACCAACGTAGCACTACTGACTGTGCGGCGCCCTTCTGGCCTCTTAGCGCCCCTGGACCACATAGCGTTTTCAATCACTCGGCGCCCTCCTAAGAGAATGGCGCCCTTTTCATCGTCTCACGGCGCCCTCGTAAGTCGTAACCGTCTGGCGCCTCCACATTTGGTGCCCCTCTTACTGGATGGCGCCTCTCTACATATTTTTTTACGTCCTTCCGGTCAGTTTCCACTTTTAAGCGTGTATTTGCTTAGTCAGACACGTCACTTGAAGCGCCATTCGGCTAGCAATGTTATCAAATTCGGTGTTAATTTAGGCCACCACATAAAGAATATCTATCGCGCCCCAAAACGGCCTGGCGCCGGGCGCCCCTACAGCTGGGCACCCACAATCATTTTAGGAAAATTACACCCCTGCCCGTATGTGTGGTTAACTTTAAGCTGATCCTCAAGTACCTATGTGTTTGTCTCTTCCTTATTGTCGTTTGATAAATTCCATTTATCCTACATGTATAATTCCCAAGAAGCCATCGCAATACTAATCAGTGGCGAATCCCAGGGTGGAGGTCACATGGGTCATGACTTAGGGCCTGGGGTCACCACATGCCTGCCAGGAGCACCACAGGCCTGACAGCCGACAGGGGCACCACAGGCCCGCCAGGGGTGCCAAAGGCCTAGCAGGGGCACCACGGGCCTGTCAGTGGCACCACAGGCCTGTCAGGAGCACCATCGGCCTAGCAAAAGCACTACAGGTCTTCCAGGGGCACCACAGACCTGCCAGGGGCACCAGAGGCCTGTCAGGGACACTATCGGCTTCGCAGGGGAACCACCGGCTTCACAAGGGCACCATGGGCCTGTCAAGGGCACCACAAGCCTGTCGTTGGCAATTTAGGATTGTCAGAGGCACCACAAACCTGTCAAGGGCACCTGCGTTCTAACAGGGGCACCACAAACCTGCCAAGGCCCAGGGACACCACAGGCCTAGCAAGGACACCACAGGCCTGTCAGGGGCACCACGGGCCTGTCAGGGCCCATGGGCACCTAAGTCATGTCAGGGCCCACCGTAGGCTTGTCAGGGGGCAGGGTAGGTAGGTACCACAGTCTTTCCAGGGGCACCAGCGGCTTAGCAGGGGCACCAGTCATCACATGACTAACCAAAAACAAAGAAAAAAAAACTGAAAATAGGGCACCACCAAAATTAAGTGGCCGAAATCCGTTGAGGTTTCAATTTTGGGCATAGGTAGGGGCACCACTTCGATTCATGACCCTCCCCTTGGAGTTTTCCCGAATCCGCCCCTGGTATTAATACATCAAATTTAAGGGGGGGCACCTTGCTATTGGTGCCCCCCTTGCAGAATTCAAGGGGGGGCACGGTGCCCCGGTGCCCCCCCCCGTTCCGCCGCCTATGGTATGGTGGACTAACGGGCACACACTGTGTTAAGTGCTGTAGGTGAAACGAAAGCATTTTTTTCTTAGTAAAAAACTGCGATTGCAACATGATGACAAATAGTCAGATTACCGCCAAAGCGAATGAGATACGGCTTTTTGTGACCCGGCATTAGAAGCAGAAGGCTTTGGGGATCATTCCCATGCATCATTTTTTCAATTTGTACGAAATGAACGCAAACCAGCGGCGTTTGAACTTGCGAGTGTCTGACCGTCATTTTACGACCTAGAAAATATCACGACTTCTGACGATTATACACGAGGCCGGTTTTGACAAAAACATGAAAACCATGTGATTTCAGATGCCCCAAACATTTGTCTACTCGGCCATATCGCAATTAACTCGATTTGGTAAACTTGACTTTTGGGTATTTATGGCCACTCGTGAACCCCATTTGCATCACTGTGGGTCGGCTAGCTATTCAAGTATATTTGCGTGCAAAGTTTCACTTCTCTATTCATATACACTGTGCACCAGTGGCGGATCCAGGGGGGGGGGACAAAATGGGCATTTACCCCCCCCCCCAAACGGCATAATTTTAACATTACGCCTATGGACGATGCATGGAAAGAATCGATAAATTGTTATGGTTTGCCCCCCCAAAAAACTCTGAGCTTGATCCGCCTCTGCTGTGCACTTCTCTATCTTCGCATTGCGACGGAATCGTCGAGTAAGTAAAGGGGGGGGGGGGGCAACTAGTTCCCCCCATCCGGCGTCCCACGGTCTGTGGGTGGCGCCCTGGGTGGCGCCGGCGCGGTGACGCGGACTCGTAGGTTGAGCGGGGTCTGCGCCGACTGAGTACCGACGGGAGGGGGGGAGGATGACCGCCCCTCCCCCCCTGAGATCTCGAGAACGAAGCAAGATAGCGACAAGCGGTAAACGGCATGGGATACGCACGGACAAGGTCTACAATTTTTACCAAGGTCATTTTCAGGTCAGGTCAAAGATGACGTCACAGGGGTCAAAAAAGTAAAAATGGCGGCGCTAGATATGGAGTTTTTCTCGAATAACTTTCGAACTAGTCAAGATAGGAACAAACTAAGGGCACCATCGTGATCCTCTCGTCAATCCGCATCGAATGATATATATGTTGACCTCGAAAGGTCAAGGTCCGCCCCCCGTCGGTGCGCGTGTTAAAACGCTGCAATGCATGTTTTGCTGTAAATTAAGCATAGTTTGGTAAAAAGGCGACCTTGGCCACCTTGGCAAAAGGCAAAAGCGTTGATCGATTGATTGAATTTGATCCAAGGATTGATCCAGATTGATTCGTATCACGTGCGGGATCATACTGATACAAATTTGATCGAGTCGGTCCAGGTTTGTTTGGCTCTCTCTATCGTCTGGATAAAAATAGGCCCCGCCCATCCCAATCAGCTGCTGCATGACGAGTTGATGACGACAACCACTACTTACCAGCAACCAATCTAGGGATAGCGTACGTGACAGTAATGGTGCAGCGGTTGCAAAATATTACATTGTTATTCAAACGGTTTTTGCTTTTAGGGCCTTGTTAGATGAGGATGAGGTTAGATTAGATGAGGTGTTGATGCAGGCAGGTATTTTTTTAAAATATTTTTTTGACAATTTTTTGCCCTTGTTTTACTTAATAGCTGAACTCGGGACCACCTACTCTAAACCTTATTTTATATAACATGTCAATGCTGATGCTGTCTTGAAATGTGAAATTTAGACAATGGTAATAGGAATAATGAATAGCAATTTCACCAACAACATTTTAATCTCTAGGAAGTGCAATTAAAATTAAAATCACTGTCTGCCACACTGCTCCGATCTTGGTCATGCAACCAACGTTCATGGGTGGTGTTTCACGGCAGAGCACTGCAGTGCGCTGCGTCATGCGTGTGTCAGAGCATTGGGTTTCCATGACAGTGTCAACAAACTTCACTGTGACGCTAAGCTATGACAGCATCCCAGAACGCTAGCACGCTGCGGTACCAGCACCAGCAGCATGCTAGCAGTATTTGAACTCAAACCTCTGTTCTTGGTACGGTTTTTCAGAACCTCTCACTCTGTTCCAAACGCGATTCATCATAAACTAAGAGATCACATGCAACGTCATTTGAGTGATGCTATGGTATGCCGTAGCTACCAGTGCACACAGTGTCTGGATGGTGAAACAGGGCCATTATTAATCACATTTGCTTTGCTTTGTTTCAGCAGAATCCTGTCTGCACATGGGAGGAGCGCAACAAAAGCCCATCAAGTTCATGCATGGCAGTGGATCTCAACAGGAGAAAACCAGAAAGAACATGGATGCTTGTAGATTGCAGTTGTACACTGCTGTTATCACCTGATGTGCGTGGCTGGCATTGCTCCTGGCAAGAACCACCTGCAAGTGATGAGATGGTGCCTCAGTCTTTGAGTGTGCTGCAGTGTGAGAGGCGCCCTGATCTCTACTTTGTGATGGGTTTCCATTGGAGGTTCAACTGAGAAGTGAGAACTGACTGTGACCATGCTTGAGCATGCCAGTGGAGCTTTACATGCTTAGGGCAGCTTTTGAACAGATGCTGACCATGGCATGTCCCATCCAGTTATCACGTGCACAGAATGGTGGGGGGAGGGCAACTCTGGGCTCTTGAGTCAGCCCTACCTGCACAGGGGGTACAGATGGCCGCTTACGTTTGGTGTGTCCTGCACTGCATTATCAAGCCCAGTCTGCACCACAGGCAATGGGTCGGGCTGCACTATATTAAAGGCAGACTATCTTGCAAAGGAGGCTGGCATCCTCTCCCATAATGACACACCAGTTGGCAATCATCGCTGCGATGATCACGAGGGTGTCCGCTTATCTGCCATGGTGAGGTGGAGAGGCAACTGGCCTGAGGGATGGTTTTACTTCATCTGAAGCCCCCTTTCCCCGCCTGCCAGGCCCGGTCAAACGACCGCTTCACAGTGAACGACTTGCAGTGGATGCCGTCCCACAGCGCAACGAGCGCGCCGACCAGAGGCGGCGGCCAAGAGGCGGCCGCGCTCCCCCAGTCGACGGTCCCGGTGGACGTCGGCAACGCCCACCGCGCGACCATCAGATCGGCTCGCGACAGCGCCGTCGCCGACTGACCGCATGACTGGTATCTGTTCTTGATGTGGGACCGACTGCCACCACCGGTCGCGGAAGGGCATCGCTCATCGGCCATCGACGTCCACCAGCTTCGCGTGGGTCACTGTTCGGGCTGCCACCAATACACCGAATCGGATGGAACCCTGTCGGCGAATGCCGGCGGTGCCCCGACATCGACTGCGCGGCGGCCAGTGCATCGCGTGCCGGGAGGAGGCTGGCACCCCCGATCGGTCATTGGTCACAAACCGTGTCCCAGCTCATGACTGCATCCAGCGCAGCTCTGTGAGATGTTCTGCTGCAGTCTGCCGCGTGTGTTGAAAGAAGAATGAACATGAGAAAAACTCAAAACTTTATGCCTATTCGTATTTGACCAGTATTGGAATAAGTTTGGATTTTGAGAATTTGTGTCCCTGTGCTTGTGCCTGTGTGGAAAGGCATGCTTTACGGTGTACCATCTCAATTTGTGCGGCTGCTGACAGGCCACCTGGGTGCCAACGTATGTGCGAATCCGCGAATACGTTGTGTTTCGTCAGTCAGTATCGTTCTGAAAATATTGACTGCAATAGGCTATAAAGCGTATGACGGTTCAGCCCAGCAGTAATAACTGACCATTGATTGGGCGAATTTTGTGTGGTGGTTCGCTAATACATAACCTAAAGAGTGTTTTGCCGGAATCGTTTAGTAGCAGAACTGACCGGAATATAAGTAGAATGCAACGGTTTGAATCGTTAATTTGTTGAAACGATTGTTCTCTGAGACCACTGTGTAACTTTTGACCTGAGAATCACCAATTATAACGACAATGGGGAAGCAGTAGGCACTGTAGAGTGTAGGCAACACTATATAGTTGGCACACTTACGGAAGCACACGACTTACGCAGTGGACATCTGCATCATGCATGTTAAGGTTTACTGGGAAGAGTGAGAAATTAGTCAGAATATAACTGACTAAGGAAAATAGGCGATATTTCCAATTGAGCTGGGGCGGAGAGGGGGAGGGGACGTGTGGTCAGCTATGCCAATAATTCATTCTCATTATGCAGCTGTGTAAAAGGGCGTCCGTTTTTTGGGTGAGACCTTCCCCATCGGCCATTTCCAAGCTAAATCGTGGTGGAGAGTCTGGAGACCTCAGCCTCGGTAGTCGGTACCCTGCGCGCTGCGCCACCTTGCGAAACATAAAGCAGCAGTCCTGACATCTACAGGCGTGACTTTTCATGAAAGCGCGGATGTGTTCGCGCTTATGTGAAGAAAATTCTTCCGAGTATGGTTGATAATGAGATTAATTGTTGTCATTTATTTATTAATTCATTGGCAAAAGTACCCTAATAAATCGGTAAAGTAGCTTGAACTGTATCGTATTTCCTTGGGAAAAAAATGACGAACTCATCCTAAGACATCCAGATTATTGGATGCGTTCGTCAGTTGTAAGTAGTTCAAGTTTTTGGGAAAATTTGCTTGTGGAAAATCATAATATTTCAAAGATATGCCTATTTTCGAATAATTTATGCATTTATCTGCATTGAAAATGATTGTAAAGCAAAAGTGCAAAAGATCATTGTCAACTTATTTTCTCAAATCACAATTTACGAACGCACAAAACTCCAGCTTTTAATTTAGTGCGTGTGCGAATTGCGGTCAAGAAAACAGATTTAAACTGTCTATATTCCTCTTAAAACAATGAAGGATGAATGTGGAAAACGCTGTTTTGAACAATTGTATATTTATTTTTCTTAATTAAGCAAAAGTACAAAATTTTCAACTATTATTACATTTGCTCTCACAAAACCCATCACTTTTTAGCATGACGTCACGTCAGCCAAATTTACTAGCGCCATCTCTGGAGAGCATCTTTCGAAACCTCCAGACGATAGAGAGAGCCGTTTGTTTGATGGGGCGTTTGCTGTTTTTTTTTTTTTTTTTTTTGGCTCGTCTTCGCTGGACGTCCGTTAGACCCAGCGTGAGACCCTCTTTCGGCCATTACAATTACAAGGTTGAGGTGCTTTCGGCGCACGCACGGGATCAGGGTTTTGCGCTGAAATTTTTCATGATTTCAATCTGCGCCAAAAAATGGGTACCTTCTACCTTTTTGTGCCATTAAAGGAAATAGTTCACTTTTAACATGGGATTTTGAACTGGAATAGCAGTTTTGTAGCTGCTGGTACTAGCACAAATCAGAGGCATTTACAGCTCAATGACCACCCTAGATGAAGATATTCCATTTCTCGTTCCAAAAAGACAGAGGAATTAGCGCCTTGCAGAGGAATGCAGCCATGTCATCAGCCAATCAGCATGCTGCTTACAGCCAATGCAGTATCCGTAGGTTTGAACTATGCAATATGATTGGTTAACGCGTAATAAGCTTCTACGTCAAACATTATTTTATAAGGAATATAATTATTAATATATTAAAATATAGAAAATAATGTTTTTACAAAAAGTTTTTATTGTATTTTCTTATCATTTTGAGCATAAAAAATCATAAATCCACAGGTACTAAAATAGGATGCCTGTGAAAACAGGGCGCCGGAGGGCATATTAGTCACGTGACATTTGGAACTTCTCCCCCTCTGTGGGCCTTCTACATGCTCAACGTCACGTGTAAACTTCATGAATCTCGATTAAATCGCCCCAGGCGCCCTGTTTTCACTGTCGTCCCTAAAATACTAGTTTCAGCAAAGTGAACTTTTTCGTTTAATATAATTTTACATAAAGCGTCTCCTGACCAAGACAATATCAACCAGTTACCAGATAGGGCATTCTGGTGTCCTGAATGCTTTCCCACGTTGAGGTGTTAGAGCATCCAAATTTGTTGGATTCCATGGAAACCCAATACAAACTTATGACCTGACAGATTTTCATCTAATATTTTATTGTTGGATAGATTTTTGTCTGCAGATTTTCATCCAATTATTTTAGTGTCATAATCTCCATCTGTACAGTCTGTCTTAAAAGTACCGCGCAAAGTGACGGTGGATCCATCGAGCCTGACTGAGGAAGGGCCTGCCAAATTTGGGTCACCGAAGCAATTGACATCCTCGTCCATTCCCTAGGTCAATTGGTCGGTGACTTTCAAATTAAAGCAGACCCTTTCTCGGTCAGGCTTGATGGATCCACCGCCACTTTGCGCGGTACTTTTAAGACAGACTGTACATTTTTTCGTTTGTGCATTTTTGAAATGTGCTTTTTTGTCTGTGTATTTCTTTGTCTGTGCATTTTTTCATCCAATGATTTTTTTTTTGTCTGGACATTTGTTTGTCCAATAATCAAACCACGACTTGATATTTGATCAGGCCCACTTGCTTTATGAGGATTGAGGCTTTCTAGACTACTTGTACTCCAGCGGCTGCTATAGTAATATCCGAGCTCATGGGGTAAGGTGAAACTCCCAAGTCACAAATGTCAAACACTATACATGGGCCCTGTTTCACGGTGATAGGTAGCAGCACGCTGCTATCAAATTGCGCGAGCTGACGTAATGTGATGACGTTACACTAATGACGTTTCGTGTAATCCGTGAGCTTTTTCATAGCTGCGTTTGGAACAGAGTTGCTGTCTGGTTGAATGCGTTTGATACATTTGTTTGATCGCACAGCCATGAAGATGTTAGCAGCAATATTTGATGACATCACACAGATTGACGGCGTCGTGGTTTGCTGATGTTTCCATGGAAACCCAATTTGACACGTGTAATAGCAGCGTGCTGCTATCACCGGTGAAACAGGGCCATGCAGGCCCATGTCGTCCCCTATCTCTCTGCGTGTCCACTAACACGAATGACGTCACGCATGTGGGCGGAGCTATGGGCGGAGCCTAACGCACGCGGCAGTCCAAGCCGCCATATTTGAATTTATATTTTAATAGAATCTTGCCGATATTTTGGGTGAAGTCAATTTATATGGATAGCTTGGTGACAGTTTAGCTATACGAATAATAATTCATTATGGATGTGCGTATATTCAGCTTGGAATTGCAATTTAAGTTCCGCACCGCATAGATTCGAACTCGGGACCTTTGGAATACTGCGCGGGCACGCTAACCACTACACTACCGCGACCGCGCGGCGGCCGGCGGCAGGGAGGCTGCGGAGACATGGGGGGACATTTTACGCTTTTGTGAAAAAAGCAAAAGATTTAGCGAAAAAAACGTAATAGATAACTTGCAGAAAATTGTCTGCTCTTTTAGATAAGATACTTAAGTTTGATATATCTTGTGCAGACTTCATTCTACAGTGCTTCGAAAATCGCTCATTTACATGGGGATTGAACGGGGCTTCGAGACTTGACTCCAAATGACGTCACGAGCTGACGTCACGAAAAGGTAGAATCGCCGGACGACCCTACCTGGTATATAGGGCCTTGGGGCCATGTTTGATATGTTACATAAATGAATGTTTCATATGTACTCCCATATTTCATATGCATGAAACCTTTATTGCAAGCTTTTCTTACATGAAGACTGACTGTGATTATGTGAGACTGTGACTGTGTGAAAACTGTGATTCAGGATCTAAGCTTTTTAAGTGTGGATATGTCAATGTAGGTATAATGTAAACCCTATGCAGGTATGAACTGAGGTAGGGTTATGTTGAATGTTGGTGTAGGTATACACCCAGTGGCGCAGCCAGGGGGGGTGAAAGGGGTGAGATCTCACCCCCGTCTCTTATCCTAGGGGCCCACCGTCGATTCGAACTGTAACGTTATGCAGCCTGACAATTTTTTATCATAATGTCAAGGTCCGTCATAGGACTGAAAAACAGTTTTCAGGCCTGATAGCCCCCCCCCCTTAGGATTTATAGTCCCATTTTATGATCTAAGAGGGTACATCCAAGACCCGATTGAACTAATCAAGGCCTAGGAGGGCCCATTCCATGGCATGAGAGGGCCATTTCAGGCCTGAGAGGGCCCACTTCACTTTTCAGGTATGTGAGGGCCCATTTCAGGCCTGAAGGGGCCCATTTGAAGCTTGAGAGGGCCCATTTCAGGCCCTAGAGGGCCTGTTTGAGGGCCTGTTTGAGGCCTAAGAGGGGCCCATTTCAGGCCTGAGAGGGCCCATTTGATGCCTGTGAGGGCCCATTTCAGGCCTGAAGGGGTCCATTTCAGGCCCTAGAGAGCATGTTTGAGGCCTGATAGGGCCCATTTTAGGCCTGAGAGGGGCCCATTTCAGGCCTGAGGGGGCCCATTTCAAGCTTGAGTGGACCCATTTCATGCCCTAGAGGGCCTGTTTGGGGCTAGAGAGGGCACGTTTGAGGCCAGAGAGGGCCCGTTTGAGGGCTGAGAGGGGCCCATTTCAGGCACCATTTCAGACCTGAGAGGGCCCCGTTACGGTATGAGGGGGCCCTTTTTCGACATTGCCGGGCTGAGGGGGCCCATTTCAGGTCTTAGAGGGCCCATTTTTTAGGTCTGAGAGGGCTAATGTCAGGCCTGGGAGGGCCCATTTCAGGCCCTAGAGGACCTATTTGAGGCCTGAGAGGGGCCCATTTCATGTCTGATAGGGCTAATGTCAGGCCTGAGAGGGCCCATTTCAGGCCCTAGAGGGCCCATTTCAGGCCCTAGAGGGCCCATTTCAGGCCCTAGAGGACCTATTTGAAGCCTGAGAGGGGCCCATTTCAGGCCTGAGAGGGGCCATTTCAGGCCTGAGAGGGCCCATTTGCTGCTGTGAGGGCCCATTTTAGGCCTGAAGGGGTCCATTTCAGGCCCTAGAGGGCATTTTGAGGCCTGATAGGGCCCATTTCAGGCCTGAGAGGGCCCATTTCAAGCTAGAGAGGGTCCATTTCATGCCCTAGAGGGCCTGTTTGGGGCTAGAGAGGGCCCGTTTGAGGCCAGAGAGGGCCCGTTTAAGGCCAGAGAGGGCCCGTTTGAGGCCAGAGAAGGCCCGTTTGAGGGCTGAGAGGGGCCCATCTCAGGGATAACAGGCACCATTTCAGACCTGTGAGGGCCCAGTTACGGTATGAGGGGGTCCTTTTTCGACATGATAGGGACCATTTCCGGGCTGATGGGGCCCATTTCAGGTCTGAGAGGGCCAATTTCAGGTCTGAGAGGGCTAATGTCAGGCCTGAGAGGGCCCATTTCAGGCCCTAGAGGACCTATTTGAGGCCTGAGAGGGTCTACTTCAGGCTTGAGAAGGGCCCATTTCAGGTCTGAGAGGGCCTAGTTCGGGCCTGAGAAGACATCCCAGGAATGAAAGGATCATCCTATGTGTGGGAGCGTCCGTACTCCGTGCCTGGTCTGGGTCTGATAGGGCCTACCCCAATCCTGATTGAGCCCATATTATGTTTGATATAGGTCAACTCACCACATGTATATTGATGGCCCAGTTCATGTCTAATGGGCCCATCTCAAGACTCAGAGATTTTATGCGTCAGGAAGCCTACCCCAAGCGTGAGGGGGCCCATAGAGGTTTTTGAGGCTCATGGAGGTCAGAAGCGGCGGAACACCTTCAATTAAGGGGGGCACTGCCGAATTATGGTCCCATTCATTCCATGCAACGCCCATAGGGCTTATGTTAAAATGCCAAAATCAAAGGGGGGCACGGTGCCCCGGTGCCCTCCCCGTTCCGCCGCCTATGATGGAGGTCCCGCAGTACGATATATCAGCCTCTGAGAAAGACATGCAGGGCCCTGCCAAGCCGACATCTGAAAATCTTCTCCTCAGGCCTGTGCCTGCCTCACCGCCCGGCCCCACGCCGACGTCTAGGAGTTTGACGCCTAGGTATTTATCAGGACCCCACGCCGGTCCATGATGGCTCCAAACTGACACCTGAGGCTCCTGCACCGGCTTTTGAAGGGCCCACCGACCTCTGATAGCCACCACGCAGGCCGCAAAAGACCATGTCGATTGTCGATATCTAAACCCCGAAGTCTTGGAAGGCCTGTGCTCTATGCAGATTCTTGAGGGCTTTACGTGGGCTTGTAAATATCCCAAACTGGCTCTAGCCTAGCTCGACCGCGCCCCGCAGAGCAGGGCCCCAGGCTTTCCAGTTTTACGCTCCCGAGGGGTGTTTGAATATTCCCTTCTAACCTGACTCCAGGGTCACGTAGCGACAAGTGCGGCGGTAGGCGGCTTTCTAAAGAGCGTCGAAAATCATGGAGAAATTACTTCAGTCATATTGCAGTTCAGACCAAGGCACACGTCATCATGTTCATCGAAGGAAAAGTTTCGCCTATTTCGACACTCGAGGACATAAAAGCTATAGCGCGCTGAAAGTGGGTTCGATAGTTCTCTAACTCGTGCAATCAGCTTTAGGCGTATCGGCCAAACCCGATCATAATTTAAGACGGCTAGAAAGACGAGAAAGGAACGGATAGCTATAGGATGCTTTAGAATCGTAGAGGTCATTTTTCGATTAGGTCATCGCTGAGGTCATTGAAGATGAAATTATGATAAAGTTATGATAAACACAAAGACAAGGTTACGACGAAAAAATTCTTGTTTTTATATTTTTCACAAATAACCGTATAACTTGTGAACCAGAGCTAGAGCTTTGCGGAACAACTCATTCGATAGGCCTTTCAAAACGCTTTCGCTTTTAAGATTTGACCTCAATGCCTCATGTCAATGGTTTGGCAACAGAGCAGAGGATAACACAAGCAAAACCATCTAAATAGTCGCATTTTACCAAAACAGTTTTGCTAAGAATTTTTGCAAGGACTTTAGTGAGAATAACTATGAGACATTTACTTTGTCATCATTCTCTTGTTAACATGCATCGAATGAGCTACTTATAATTTCACATAAAAAGTTCAACTTCAAAATGTGACCGCAGATCAAGGTCATGCCCTTACTTCAGAAGTTCATGATGGTCATCAACCGATCCGTATGGATGATTAACACTTTCAAGACAATGTCATAACTCTACCTCGTCTCCTATATCAAAAGTAATAGTCGAAAAACTGATGTTGAGCTTTTTGAAAAGCCTTTTGACCTAGCCCGACCATTTGAGTGGCCGCTGGCCATCAATTGCACGCTGTCCATCTAATATGGGCAGAATGGTCGTGTTTCTGTAAATATGCTGTTGTTTTTTACGTGCCTCTTCAGATCAAGAGATATTTGTCCTTTTCCCCGATTTGGCTGGTAATGATGACAATGATCTTACCTTTCGTTGTTGGTAAGGGGCCCCCATTTGTTTGAGGGGGGCCCACTTTGCTGGGGGGCCCATCGCGAACGTCTCTCACCCCCGTCGCCAGAGTTCTGGCTGCGCCACTGTATACACCTTTTGTTAGTTTATTTCGGTACGTACGCATCCATTTTAGACCTGGCGGATTCTTTGTAGACATACCGCTAAGCTATGTATCAGTTGTGTATCAGTATAGCATTGCATGTCGGCCGTTTATAGCGGTGATCGGCATTAGATCATTTAATTTCGGCGCAGCAGCAAAAGACGCCCGAATTCGGCGTGTCCGCATTGTATTTCGGCGATACCCCTGGAAATTGGAGACGGCCGCACGATATTTAGAACAGCAGCAACCATTCAATTTCGGCGGTTATTGGGAGGCAGGTGTGAGATTTCTCGCTTACAAAATGAGCTTGTTGGAGCACTGTTATTAAGTCAAACGTTTTTCAAGGTGTTTACTGTTGCCACTATTTCATCGTCTGGACTTGTGCTTGCCTCCGACCCTCTAACCTCTGCTTTATGGCCGAAATTTCCTTTCGCAATCGCCAGCGATGAGGCCCGTCGCCCTGTGTCGTCGCGCGGTTGTTGATAGGATGCGCCGAGCGCCGGATGGACAGTCAGATGCTGTTTGATGTGTGTATGGGGGAGGGGGGGGGGGAGAGAAAGATACACCTGCTGCAACCACGAGTCTTATCCATGGGACGGGTTAGAATGTTGGCGCTAAGCCTCTGGTAGTGTTCATGGGGGTGGGGCGGGGTGAGAGGAGGCGTGGTGATACGATACGCAATGCTGAATTTATTTTCGTGTCCTTCTGCACACAGTAGGCAAGGGATGTTTGATGTTTCACGCTGGCAGTTGATTAACCCGCGCCCGGCTGGGGGTCCTGGATTTCCACGCCCTGCTGGGGGGGGGGGGGGGGTGTTTGAACACCCCCCTTCTAACTCGGCTCCTGGGCCACGTAGCGATACGCGGAAGGCGGCGTTCGAAAGAGCGCCAAAAATAATGACAAAATCACTTCGGTCACTTTTTTGGTCAGGTCAAAGGTCAGGTCACCAGAGGTCATTGAAGGCAAAATTTCGCCGATTTTCAGGTCGAATGTCGACAATTTCCAGGAAGCCAGCGCATAACTCGGGAACCAATAGAGCTAAAGCGCCGCGGAAAAGCGCATTCGATAACCCTATTAACGCCCTTTCTGAAAAATTCTCTCAGATTTGACCTAACGTCAACGGTTTTGCCTGCAGGGGGCAAAAACTGCAAAAATAGCCGATTTTTTTCGGAAACAGTTTTTCTGCAATAATTTTTGACACAAGCCTTGTACGAGCTTCCTTTTACCGGCATCGTGTTCCTCTCGTCAAGACGCATCGAATGAACTATAACTTGACCTTGAAAGGTCAACTTTAAAATTTGACCTCAGGTCAAGGTCATGACCTGACCGGAAAAGGTCATGTTGCATATCAGTCGATCCGTATCGTCGAGGTGAACACATCTAAGGCGTTTTCACCGCTCTAGCATGCCTCTATCAAAAGTTATTTGCGAAAAACTGTTAGACACCATTCGTGACCTGAGATGACTTCAGGGGCATAAATAGGGGTCACGGACACCATTTTCATGTTCAGTGTGTTTAAACCACTTGTAATTCAGTGTTTGGGAGTGTTTATAATGTCTTTCGTCCAAAAGAGGCGCATTTCAATTTTCTCCCATTGACTTATAATGGGGAGGTCGCAAAATTGACCTGACCTTAGTAGGTCACCGATATCAAAATTCTGAGAATATACATTTTATAGATACTGTTATCCTTATCAATCGCTGAATATTTCAAAGCGATCGGTCACTCGGTGTAGCAATGGCAGACATTGAAACTTTTTATGAGGTGAGGTCACTTCAAGTGACCTGGTGACCTGACCTTTAATGACCTTGGTCTGAAATTTTCACAACATGTGTAGAATTGATGTATGGTAAGGTGTACCTAAAACGGCGGCGCGGAGCGCCGCCGTTTTTGAGATATTCGCGAAAAACCACAAGGTGTTCAAACACCCCCCTCCCCCAGCAGGGCGCGGGTCAATAGGAGATACAGGGAGTGACACGATAACCGATTGGTAAGACTCATTCTGGTATCGTTGAGATTGAGATAATTGTGTTATGTGTGATTGACGAGGTAATGGGTTGCTTTCAAGGTGAAGTAAAATAACAGGTCTTTTGATAAAATGGGCTCATGTTTTGGGCAAAAACTTGGCACACAGTGACAACAGCACAGACGTGCTTCAATGAAAGAGAATCGGGGTTTGCCTCGAGTCCAACAACGATTGGTGTTTGCCTTGTCGATCGTCGTCCGCCATGTGCGGACAGGAGCGGGTACTGAAATATAAAAAAGAAACCAGCCCACAGATGTTATCTTTTTAGGACAAATAGTACTAACTCAGTAAAGCTTATCAATATTCACATCAGAATTCGAAACGGGAAACAGCGAAACGATCTTAGGTAGGTACTGTGACGCTAAACAAACAATGGCCTGCTTTTCTCCCCCTGAGAATATCTCAAAGCCACAAAGCTGTATGAGGATTCAGTTGATGCTCAAGAAGCGTTCCTGAAAATGTGAATCACCTGGGTGCCTCCGGTTACCCGCCGAAATTGAATGAACTGTGCCTAATTTGGTTGTTGTTACTGTTGCTAAATAGCGTGCGCAACCTCTACACCTGTGCTGGCGCAGCCGATTCTACTTGCGCTATCGTCGAAAATGGAGCGTTTTGCCGCTGTGCCGAAATTGAATGCTTTACCGCCGACTGCCTGACCTGCGCCGAGATATGATTTGATTCTTGTACATAATATTGCGGTATGTGTACACACATTTCGTTAATTCTTAAATTGACGATTACGCACCGAATTTAACTGACAAAAAGTGTAGTGTTTGATGTGCAGTTCATTTGTATGAAGTAATTGTTGAGTGATGACCTTCAACCTTGTATATCATATCTCAACAGACTGTGAAGTGTGAACACAGTCACTGATGCGGGCTGGTCAGTGGTCAAGCACCACCTAGGCAAGCCACTTATGCAGCTGAAGCAGTCTTTGGGAGGATCTGAAAACATGGAATTGACTATGTGTTCTGTAACAGTGCTCGAGGCCTCGAGGTGCTGGAGGCCAATGCAGAGCAACTACGCTGTCAGGGACAGCATGTCGGAGAGCAATTCTCTGCTGATAATGAAGAAAGAGATTAAGGTGGAGCCTCCCTCGCCAAGGGTAAGTGAGCACCTATATACAGGGCGTTCCGAAAATAGAGCCTCCCTCTCCCCCCCCCCCCCCCTAACTAAGATCGACTGTATCTTTGCAACTGTGCATCCTACAGCTTTGGAACACCGCTAATTAGAAAATGCAATCAAATTGTATTCAGCTAGGCCGTAATTCCGTTATGTATCATGCACAACACGCCCAGCCTTGTGGAAAGCACAATATTGCAGAATTCAATACCAAATTTTTGGTGAAACTTGGGTGAAACATGTAGCGGTATCGGCCATCGGCAAGGTGTCGGATATGGTGGTATATAATACTGAACGAGGCCGGTGTAAATAAATTTTCAAGACCGAGGTCCTTACTGGATTTTTGAACGAGGCCGAAGGCCGAGTTCAAAAATCAGTAAGGACTGAGGTCTTGAAAATTTATCACCGGCCGAGTTTGGTATGTATTTTACTGTATGCCAACGATAAATTTATTTTCTGGACTGAAGCTCTTAGCCGACTAAAGGAACGAGACCATCCCAAAATGTTGGCTTTAGTGCATTCTGGTAATGCATTTTTGACCGTGGTCAATTTGCTTACACCAGTCATTACCACACCCCTCTGGCTAATGTATTTGAATAGGCCAGGCATACAGTAAAAATTTCTTCACATCTGACGGTTATTTCAGTTCATGTGCGTTTATTCATTCTTCGCACCGCCGTCGCCGTGTTTCACGGCCTCGCAACACATTTTGTTATGGTCGTTCTCGGTGTAACGACCATAACAATACGTATTCATTCAGAGCCACACTAGGGTAGCCTGTTAGAATCGAAATTGACCGTTCTTTCCAACAAGCGGTCTCTCATTATCGTAGGACATACGATTTTGGAGATATACCTAAACAATTTGACCTAGTACGGGGGCACACTTTAACACCCTGTGTATGGTGTCTGCCTGTCTACTTCCTATTGGCTGCTTACGTTCATTATCTCAGGGTACCTTTTTTTGCATGTCTTATGATGCTTTTGGTGTGAGAGGACAGAGGTAATAATCAGGGGTGCGGAGCCGGAGCCGCCGGAGCCGGAGCCGATTTTTTTTCTCCGAAGCCGGAGCTGTCTGAAATTTCCACGGCTCTGCATCCCTGCGCATAAAATCCGGTTTAGACACACTGAACATGAAAATGGTGTCTGTGACCCCTGTTTATGCCCCTGAGGTCATCTTAGGTCACGAATGGATCTAACAGTTTTTCGCAAATAACTTTTGATAGAGACATGCTAGAGCGATCAAAACGCTTTAGATGTGTTCAGCTCGACGATACGGATCGACTGATATGCAACATGACCCTTTCCGGTCAGGTCATGACCTTGACCTGAGGTCAAATTTTCAAGTTGACCTTTCGAGGTCAAGTTATAGTTCATTCGATGCGTGTTGACGAGAGGAACACGATGCCGGTAAAAGTAAGCTCGTACAAGGCTTGGGTCAAAAGTTATTGCAGAAAAACTGTTTCCGAAAAAATCGGCTATTTTTGCAGTTTTTGCCCCCTGCAGGGAAAACCGTTGATGTTAGGTCAAATCTGAGAGAATTGCTCAGAAAGGGCGTTAATAGGGCTATCGAATGCGCTTTTCCGCGGCGCTGTAGCTCTATTGGTTCCCGAGTTATGCGTTGGCTTCTTGGAAATTGTCGACATTTGACCTGGATTTCGGCGAAATTTTGCCTTCAATGACCTCTGGTGACCTGACCTTTGACCTGACCAAAAAATTGACCGAAGTGATTTCCTCATTAGTTTGACGCTCTTTCGAACGCCGCCTTCCGCGTATCGCTACGTGGTCCAGGAGCCGAGTTAGAAGGGGGGGGGGGGGTGTTCAAACACCCCCCCCCCCAGCAGGGCGTGGAAATCCAGGACCCCCAGCCGGGCGCGGGTTAACACGCGCACCGACGGGGGGGAGCGGATATCCGCCCCCCCCCCTGAGGTTTTTCGCGAATAGCAGGAAAACCGGCGGCGCTACGAAATTTGGAACGACTATTCTCTCATCAATTTTACACATGGTGTGCAAGTTTGAACCTCCTAACTTTTAAGGTCAGGTCACCAGGTCACTTTGAATGACCCAACCTCAAGTCACTTATTTTTGCAACTTTGTCACCGTGCCAGAGCTACAGTAGATGTCGGAGGCCTTTGAAAGTCGCAGGATGTTATAAGGTCATTAGTAGCTACAATTTGTTTATCTCGGAATTAAGATATCGGTGACCTAAAGTCAGGTCAATTTCTCGACCTCCCCATTATAAGTCAATGGGGGAAAATCAACTCCCTGTTTTTACCACTAAAACGGGTCGGAATGGCCCCATATACCATACATTACTTCATATACGATCAACCTTCACTACCTTGAGGTCTGTTTTGCTGTTGGGCAGCTGTAAGGTCATGTGACGTCATCAAAGGTCACCAAAGTTTTTTTTTGCCAATAACTCCGTACAGGAACAAGATACAGCCGCGCGGATGGTCTCATTGTGTTCAGCTCGTCAAGACGCATCGAATGATATACATGATGACCTGAGGTCAACCTTTGACCTTGACCTTTCGAGGTCAACTTATATATCATTCGATGCTGATTGACGAGGTCACGAGAGGATCACGATGATGCCCTTAGTTTGTTCCTATCTTGACTAATTCGAAAGTAATTCGAGAAAAACTCCATGTCTAGCGCCGCCATTTTGACATTTTTGACCCCTGTGACGTCATCTTTGACCTGACCTGAAAATGACCTTAGTAAAATTGTAGACCTTGTCCGTGCGTATCCGATGCCGTTTACCGCTTGTCCCTATCTTGCTTCGTTCTCGAAATTCAAGGGGGAGGCGGTCATCCGCCCCCCCCCCCCCGTCGGTACTAAGTTGGCGCAAACCCCCGTCGGTGCGCGGGTTAACCCGCGCCGGGCCGGTGCTCCGAGACTTCCGTGCCGGGCCGGGGGTGTCTGAACACCCCCCCCCTTCTAACTCGGCTCCTGGGCCACGTAGCGACACGTGGTAAGCGGCAATCGAAAGAATGTCCAAAATAAGGAAGAAAACACTGCGGTCATTTTTGAGTCAGGTCAAAGGTCAGGTCACCAGAGGTCATCACAGGTAAAATGTTGGCTCTTTCAACATTTTGGAAACTGCCAACGGCTAACTCTTGAACCACTAGAGCTACAGCGCCGCGGAAAAGCGCATTCGATAGCTCTTTTAGCGCTCTTTCGCCACCATGTCCTCAGATTTGTTCTCAGGTCAACGATTTAGCCTCCAGAGGGCAACAACTCCAAATATAGCCGTTTTTACGAAGAAGTGTTTTTTTCGGCAATAACTTTTAACTCAAAAGAGCCACGACATTACTTTTGCCAGCATCGTGTTCCTCTCATCGAGACGCTTCGAATGAACTATAATTTTTGAAAGGTCAACTTGAAAATTTGACCTCAGGTCAAGGTAATGACCTGACCGGAAAAGGTCATGCTGCATATCAGTCGATCCGCATTGTCGAGCCGAACACATATAAGGCGTTTTCATCGCTCTAGCATGCCTCTATCAGAAGTTATTAGCGAAAAACTGCTATGAAAAATAAATAAACTGTGCTAAAACTGCTATTTTTATATGTAGATACTGTTCATTTTTAGATACTATTCATGCTATTCATACTATTCATACTATTTATTTACTTTTCATTACTATTCATTACTATTCATTTATAGATACTATTCGTGACCTGAGATGGCCTCGGGGACATAACAAATGGTCACAGGTGCCATTTTCCGGTTCAGTGGGTCAATTTTACCTTTATTCCGATGTTTGAGAGTGTCTAGAATGGTGTTCGTGTAAAAGAGACGTTTTTTTTTTAATTTTCTCCCTTTGACTTATAATGGAGAGGCCGCAAAATTGACCTGACCTTAGGTCACCGATATCAAAATTCCGAGATGTACGTTTTATAGATACTGTTACTCTTATCGATCGCTGAAAGTTTCAAGGCAATCGTTCAGTCGGTGTAGCTATGACGAACATTCTATTTTTTTCTTCTAATTTTGGTGACCTGACTTTGAGCGACCTTGGTCTGAAATTTTCACAACATGTGCGGAAAAGATGCACAAACAGGTGTGCCAAAAACGGCGGCGGCCGTTTTGGAGATACCTGCGAAAAATCGCAGGGGGGGGTGTTCAAACACCCCCCCCCCCCGGCCCGGCGCGGGTTAAAGGTAATGTGAAGGCATGATCAGACCACAGTATTTTAGCAATGACTTTTGACACATGCCTGGGAAAGCGTTGGGAACGACTTGAATGCGTTTACATTCAGAGAACGGCCAGCTCGCCTCTTTTAGTGGAAGGCACGCTTCTTGTGACTGAAAAAGATATCTGCTCGTTCTAGGCTGAGCGGCCGTCGTCTCCGTCGATGTCGGACGACGATCCGTTGTCGGACCGAGCTGTGCGGTCTCTAGTGAAGGAGGAGAAGGTCAGGTCGCCGTCGCCGTCGCCGCCGGAGGAGGAGAAGGTCAGGTCTCGGTCGCCGTCACCGTCGGAGGACTTCATCGGGTTCACTGAGGTGGACCGTGACAGGTGAGGACTGAGGGGTATGTCTGCCGTCTGGTAAGGCTAAATTTGTTATTTCGTTGCATAATATACCCCAATTAATCAACTATTTTATGTTAACTTAACCCGCGACCGCCTGGGGGGGGGTCGGATCCGACCCCCCCCCCTCCGTTTTTCTTGAATAACTCATGAACCGCTTGCGCTATCAACTTGAAACTTCGCATACCTTCTCCCCCATTAATTTGACGTCTCCTGTGCAATTTTTAAGAAAAAATTTCCAAAAATTTCTGAGATATATCGATTTTAGTGATGTAACTACATGGCGTTTTCAGTCAAAAAATGGTAAATGTTTAAAAATCGCCAAAAATCGAGGTTTTAAGCAAGTTGCAAATTAAGGACATGAAAAGACGCAGCTTAACGAGTTCTTTAAAATGGCTATCTCGGATTTTCCATAAAATGCGTTTTTCACCCCTAAAAATTCAAAAAACTATATTTTTTGGAAAACAGCTAATAAAATCTAAAATTTTGAGAATTTCCAAAAAACCGGAATATATGTTATAGAGCTCTATTAGAACATTAGATGTCCCAAATTTCAACTTTCTATCTTGATTTTTGACCCCCAAATTGTAAAAAATAGCTCCAACATGCATAGGGCATGGTGACGTCATAAGCATTTTCGCAAATTAGAGGCACTTCTGAACATCGCATGTGAAAACAAATGGCACCACTAGATTCCTGGGACAAAGCTGGTCTAGAAAAGTGCATTTTTATGTCAAAAATAAAAAGTTGAAAAATTGACTTTATTTCTTAGCCCTCGTTTAGTTATGTATGGTATAAACGATTTTTTATGCTTTCAATGCACACTTATCACCAGCACAGTGACTTGGGGTCACATATAACCATTACCATCGGATTTGGCGTGAAAAATGAGCCATAAAACATGTGTCGCACGCCCATGTAGCAGAAAGTGAAAACCGTGACCTTTCGTGACCTGACCTGACCTTGACCCGTACTTAGTATGACCCCTATACGCACATGGTACCTTCACTAGGTCTTTGAGGTCATTTGTGGTGAGTTTCGAGCAGCAGCTATCGATTCCGCTATCCGTAAGCCTAATCATGCAAAACCCCTGAATTTGACCTTTGACCTGACCTTGACCCGAAAGTTGACCTCAATCTTAAAATCTTAAGAGTGCTTTGGGAAGGTCTCGTAGAGACCTTTCGAACGCCGCCTCGCGGGGCTCGATACGACCATTGGTTCTCGAGATAACAGGGGGGGGGGGGTCGGATCCGACCCCCCCCCAGGCTGATGTGGGTACGGAAATAGCCCAGGCGGTGCCGGGTTAAGTAAGCATGTATCCATGACCGAAGTTATGAACATGCAAATGTTTTTGTTCATTTTTTCCTGTAAATTATCTTTTAAGATATGGTTTGGTGCATACTGCATATTGCATAAGTCACGTCCCTGAAGCCAGCAATTGTATTTTTCAGTGCTCATTTCGCCTCCATTGCAAAAACAACTATGCTGTTGGGGCGCGTGCCGGACTCTCAGGACATAAAACAAAGTAAGTATTGAGATTGAAAGTGTATCGCAAGTTTCGTGTTTGCCTCATAATACAATTAGCCTATTATGTTTGTCTGATTGTATACGTGCGCACGTGCAGGATGACGACCTATTTCGCGAAGGACCGAGTCCGAGCCTATTGCGCTAAAATTTGGTTTGTCATTAGTGACCGTTCAGTAGGGTGGCCCGAACAAGTCGGCTAGGGATACGATTTCGCACTTTTGAAAGTGCGTAAGTGCGCTCACTTTCGCGCCCGCTCGTTAGTCGCCCTCTAAGACGTCTTATTGGTATATAAGAGGTCAGTTTTACCAACATAAAATCGACCACCCGTTTTTTTTTTTTGCCTAACCCACGACGGAAATGGCGATTTCCCCGTTCTAGTACGCACCTGAGGGAGTGGTTGCCGCCCCTTGCGCTGGTGGTGATGGTTCAGTGATGGGTGGAGGGTAACACTGGCTTAAAGGGACTGTCCCACCTTCAAAAAATTGCTTTGATATACTGTTCTTGTGTTGCAAGACATAGATTAGGGGCCCCTGTACACGAAATTGGCAAACATTCGGCCCATAGTTGGCTAATTGTTTAGAAATTCCAATTTAAAGCTTTTGGATCGATTACGTCATATGATTGTTTTTTTATCGGGCAAAGTTTTTTTCCTAGCTGCCAAATCGGTGGCACAAAGTTTTGTTACGCTTCTGCCGCGAATAGTACAAACATTGCGCATGAAAGCAAAACTCAGGAAATTGGTATTTTAGTAAGATGCAAAGTAACACAAACATGTTCAATGTTCATGGAAAGGATTGAAATGAAAATTGGAAAATTGAAGCTTGAACTTTGTCAAGAAGAAGGTCGCAAACTGCAAAGAATATCAACAAGGCCTTATTTATCATTTTTAAAAGATTATAGAATGCTCCCTAATTGTAATAAGCAAAAGCAAGATATTGATGTTTGATTATTGATGCTGCCCACAATGTCTTGGGCACATGGATGATGGAAGTGAGCTCAACTTCAATAATCAGACCTAAGAATCACAATGGATATAGCCATGAGCCAGACTGCAAAGTATGTCAATTTTGTCCAGATGTTGTCAGTGCAGACTCCTTCGTCTGGTGCGGATTTAAGTGTGGTGCGGTGTGGATTTGGTTTGGTGTGGTGCAGATTTAGTGTAGCGGGGTGCGAAGTGTTCTCTCAGCCCCCTTTGGTGTGAATTTTCTGGCTCAGTTTGCAGGGTTTGTGTAAATTTTGAACTTAGGCCAGTGCTCCTTGACGACCTGCGAGCCATACTCTGCAGTACTGGCCTGGGCCCATGAGCAAAGTAATATAATATAGTCTGTTCAAGATTTAATATAATAAGTCTGCAAAACACATTCCAGCAATTGTAATTGAAGCAGAATGAATTGTAGTGACCTGCATTTGTATTTTTGTTGTGTCTGTGAAAAATAATAAATATACCTACTTATTGGAAAAATCGTGGCCTTTCAGCACATTTGGCAGAGTTGTGTGACTGATGTAGTGGCTCATGTGGAACGCAACGAGCTGCGGAACAAGCTTGAATAGCATTTTGCCTCAGGGCTATCTGCCAGAAACATTTCATCTGCATGAATTTATCTACAGGCAAGTCTGACAAATTTGTGGATTAACTGGGGACCTTGTAAGCCTGCATATTAAATTCTAGCCTACCAGCTCAGCCCTATCCTCAGTTTCAGCATTCAGCATGATAACAGTTCTGATCAAGTTCTGATTGTCACCACTGAGACACCAATGGAGTCCTCTGAAATTTTGCCTTTTAATTAAATTATTTGTAAGAGTTTCAAGCTATATTTAGACCAAACATTTCACTCTCAAAGATCTGCGACCTACCCCACTCGTCCAGTAGGATGCCTGGCGCGCAAACAGTCCAGCAGTGAGCTGCCAGCCGGCACGCAGGGCAGCAGCAGGCAGCGGCAGCAACGGCAACTGGTGAACACGTCTTGGACTGCAGCCACGACATAATCTAGGCTAGCGTCTATTCAATTTATCCATGTACAAGTCCCACAGCTCCTGCCCGAGATGCCCGAGGTTGCGCAAGTCAGGGAACTGACCACCTCCAGCCCAGGCGTGGTTCACTGACTCAAGATATTTCAACTGACCAGTCAGAGTTCATGTTTTGCAACTTTTATCCAAGTTATTTGTAATTGTAATATTCTAAACTGAATTTTAGGCATGACTTCATTTTTCAAGAGCTACAAAGAACACACCTTCCCTGTGCAGCACGTCTATTGTCCTAACATTAGTCACATAGTTGCAAGAAGCGACTTGAATGCGGAACCTGCCTGTTTTGAAGCCCTGTTGTTTGTTGGGTGACACTGCACAGAGGTAAGGATGGGGTGTGATTTTGCTGCTGTTTGTCAGGTTCAATATGTGTGTCAATGATCACAAAGTACTCTAAAGGTTTAAAAAATGCACAGCATGGCCTAACAAAGCACATTACCTAGGTTTTGACAAGCAGCGTAGCGACTGTGGTACAAAGGCCCAGTCCTGGTCCCATGCTCATGTTAGCAGCTGGATCTGCTCCCAGGAAACAAAGGTAGGTAAAACACTATTGACAGCTTTAAGATGAAATCTGCAGGAAAACTAAGCCATCTATAAAATCTAACATAAGCTTAACAGCGCAACAGAGCATTTCTGATTCAACGTGCAGCACTTCCGCTTTCATCCGCCATCAGCAACTCAGTTCAAAGAATGATGCATTACATCACTAAAATTTATTTCAAAATACCTCTGCATGGTGTTTACACAAACAACAGTTCTTTACTAGACATGGTCGACCTCAGGCCACCCACACTTCAGCAAACAGGGTATTATCAATGTTTAACGGCTCAAGGTTAGTCGTCTTGGATGTTCAGAAATAAAAAGGTGAACATTCATTGTCTCTTCCTTATCCTTATTTGTCACCATCAATAGATTGTGGACTCCTCAGAGCATGTCTTGATTATGGAGTTGAAACAGCAGTGAGCAAATCATTTATGATTTTGATACTATGATTAATTTCAGTGAGTTGCACACTTGACACCTGCCATTGATAAGTTCATGGCTCTTGCATTCTTCAGTCACATGTAGGACGGCCTCTTAAATATTTAAATACAAAAATAAAAATACTGCTAGAATTAGAAGGGGGACCATCAAAGCGTCCAAAATCGCAGCATCCAAAGTACGCAACATCCAAAACCGCAGCGTCCAAAGTACGCAACGTCCAAAATACGTCCAAAATCGGGTATATAGGGAGCATTCACAACGTCCAAAAACGAAACATCCAAAACCGCAACATCCAAAACGTATCATCCAAAAACGCAACATCCAGGGACGCATCATCCAAAGTACGCAACATCCAAAGTACGCAACATCCAAAGTACGCAACATCCAAAGTACGCAACATCCAAAGTACGCAACATCCAAAACCGTTAGGTTAGGTTAGGTTAGGTTAGGTTTCCTTATCGGGTCCGTATCAAAGCGTCCAAAACCGCAGCACCCAAAGTACGCAACATCCAAAACCGCAGCGTCCAAAGTACGCAACGTCCAAAATACGTCCAAAATCGGGTTTATAGGGGGCATTCACAAAGTCCAAAACCGAAACATCCAAAACCGCAACGTCCAAAAACGTATCATCCAAAAAACGCAACATCCAAAGACGCAACATCCAAAGTACGTAACCTCCAAAACCACAACGTCCAAGACCACGACATCCAAGGCACGCAACATCCAAAACCAACCTAACCTAACCTAACCTAACCTAACCCAACCTAACCTAACCTAACCTAACCTAACCTAACCTAACCTACTGATTTATGCCTACCGAGGATAAGGAAACCCAACCTAACCTAACCTAACCTAACCTAACCTTCTGATTTATGCCTACCGGGGATAAGGAAACCTAACCTAACCTAACCTAGCCTAACCTAACCTAACCAAACGGTTTTGGATGTTGCGTACTTTGGATGTTGCGTACTTTGGATGTTGCGTACTTTGGATGGTGCGTCCTTGGATGTTGCGTTTTTGGATGATACGTTTTGGATGTTGCGGTTTTGGATGTTTCGGTTTTGGACGTTGTGAATGCTCCCTATATACCCGATTTTGGACGTATTTTGGACGTTGCGTACTTTGGACGCTGCGGTTTTGGATGTTGCGTACTTTGGATGCTGCGGTTTTGGACGCTTTAATGGTCCCCCTCCTTATCACCGGTAGGCATAAATCAGTAGGTAAGGTTAGGTTAGGTTAGGTTAGGTTAGGTTAGGTTAGGTTAGGTTAGGTTAGGTTAGGTTAGGTTAGGCTAGGTTAGGTTAGGTTAGGTTAGGTTAGGTTAGGTTAGGTTAGGTTAGGTTAGGTAAGGTTAGGTTAGGTTGGGTTGGGTTTCCTTATCCCCGGTAGGCAAAAATCAGTAGGTTAGGTTAGGTTAGGTTAGGTTAGGTTAGGTTGGTTTTGGATGTTGCGTGCCTTGGATGTCGTGGTCTTGGACGTTGTGGTTTTGGAGGTTACGTACTTTGGATGTTGCGTCTTTGGATGTTGCGTTTTTTGGATGATACGTTTTTGGACGTTGCGGTTTTGGATGTTTCGGTTTTGGACTTTGTGAATGCCCCCTATAAACCCGATTTTGGACGTATTTTGGACGTTGCGTACTTTGGACGCTGCGGTTTTGGATGTTGCGTACTTTGGGTGCTGCGGTTTTGGACGCTTTGATACGGACCCGAATTAGAAGACTATTAGAATTAGTTTGGCATATCAATTTAATTCTCCACCTCGTTGCGCCGGGCGCTGTTCCAAGAGGCGTTGTTATTTTTCAAGGTTTCAATAAAAAACAAGTCGACAGATACAGAAACTTCGGAAAAGGCGGAAACGTCACAGGTTTTAAGTGCCAATACCAATACATTGTGGCACTTATTTGCACAGATGTCAAAATCAAACACGAATTTTTTTGCGATGAAGTAATTGCTGGAGAAACGGTTTTCACGACTCTGATTTTCAAAGAACGCCCATCAAGATGGCTATCTCAACTCAATTCTAATGTTAAGGTGGGACAGTCCCTTTAAGTCCTAAATCAAGATGGCAAAGCTCGCAAGATTCATTGCCGACGAAAGATATTGGGAATTGGTCATTTTGGTCGTGACGTTAAAATGTTAAATTATCCTTGCTGTTTTCTTCTAAGGTAGATTGGGCAAGAGAGGAAACAATGTGCCTCGCCACCAACTGAGTTAACCCGCGCATGACTGGGGTATTTTCCATAACGCGGCTGACTGCCGGGGGGGGGGGGGGGCTCTACAGAGCCACCCTCCTATCTCCGAAACTACTGGACCGATCGTCTAAATTTAAAGGTGTCTGATAGTGCTGGAAAAACTTTCCAGTGAAACTTAAATTCATTGACTTCCAGGTCACTGATGACGTCATAGCTCAGGTCAAAGTAAAAAGTATCGCGTATAACTAGGCTATTTTGAAGATATCAGACTAAAACTTCCTAGAGTAGATCATTTGTATGTGTTCTATCATATATCAACGCGTTTTTTTCCAAACCCCACATCTGTTCTCCCGCGAATTTCCGGGAAGCACGAAAGATTCCTTTTTAAAAATGTCCAATCATCCGATCCTGATCAAATACGTGTGTTCGCGAGCTTGTTATGGCATTGGTTGATCTGCCAAGACATACAAACTTGAGAAAAATCGAGTGACTGTACCTTTCTTGAAAGTTTCTATCCAACTTGTCGGAAATTCACAGGAGAACAGACGTTTGGTTTGAAAAAAAATAATAAAAGGCGTCGATATACTCCTTTTTTGGAAAAGTTAAATTTTAGGGAAAGAAATCACGAATATATATATTTTTTTTTAGATTTTGTACGTAAAAGTTTCAAAATTTTCCTCATTTTGTAAATCCGAGATAGCAGTTTCACAGCCCTGAGTATTTTGAGTCCTCTCATGCACAGAAATTGGATCTATCTTAAAAACTGAGCTCTTGAAAACGATTGCCGTAGTTCAATGTTTTGCATCAGAATCGGCCGACATGACGTAACCCTGACGTCATTTCTAGCCGATCTATTGTGGCATTAAATTTTCCTTTAGACACGAGGTGTCAAATTGATGTAGCCGAAGGTACTGCAAGTTTCGTGTTGCTACGTCCAGCGGTTTAGAAGATATTGCAGGAAAAGGAGTGGGACTCTGTGGAGCCCCCCCCCCCCCCCCAGTCATGCTTGGGTTAAAGGAATATGTTCACCTTGAAAAAGTTCAGTGGATGATTCCAAAATACTTTAAAATAGATGATAATACCTGAACAGGTGGTTGCATGCCATCAATTGGCCGAATTTTGATGAAAACAACGAAAAACTATAGTCATAAGAATAACGTAATTTACGGTAAAGAGTAAAGACGTCATATACAACACAAAGCCAGATGGTGTGAATGTAGCAAACTACAAGTCGCTACAGAGGGGTGTTCACGGGCACCGCACACTGCTGCGTGCGCTGTGTGCGGTGCGTCCAGCAGGCGTGGGGGTAGGGGATGGGTAGGCGGTTCTGACGTCACGGCTGCGTGCGGTGGACGGTCCGCTGTGGCCAGTCCCGACCGGCCACAGCGATCGCTGTGTGCGGTGACGGAAGGCTGACGTAGGGACGCAGTGGGCGGAGCTTGGAGGCTGTGTGCGGTCCGACCGCACACAGGGCCCGTGAACACTGGAAGTCACTGGAAACACTCATACCCATAGCAGCTGGATGTGAGCATCTCACTGGCAGGCTCTGCCTCTGTTTGCTCTGGCACATTCAGAGAGTCAGCCATTCTCAGAGGATGTTGGCTCCAGAGTCCAGTGCGTGATGATCTGGGGCAAATCTGGGCTCTCTCTATCGTCTGGATAAAAATAGGCCCCGCCCATCCCAATCAGCTGCTGCATGACGAGTTGATGACGACAACCACTACTTACCAGCAACCAATCTAGGGATAGCGTACGTGACAGTAATGGTGCAGCGGTTGCAAAATATTGCATTGTTATTCAAACGGTTTTTGCTTTTTGATTGTGATTGTATTGAGATATGTGATTAGATGAGGTGTTGTTGAAGGCAGGTATTTTTTTAAATATTTTTTGACAATTTTTTGCCCCCTTGTGCTGAACCCGGGACCACCTGAAGTCTAAACCTCATTTTATATAACATGTCAATGCTGATGCTGTCCAGCTCAGAGTTTTTTTTTGGGGGGGGGGGGCAAACCAAAACAATTTATCGATTCTTTCCATGCATCGTCCATAGGCGTAATGTTAAAATTATGCCGTTTGGGGGGGGCAAATGCCTATTTTGCCCCCCCCTGGATCCGCCACTGACTGCTCCGATCCTGGTCATGCAACCAACGTTCATGGGTGGTGTTTCACGGCAGAGCACTGCAGTGCGCTGCGTGTGTCAGAGCATTGGGTTGCCATGGCAGTGTCAACAAAGTTCACTGTGACGCTAAGCTATATGACAGCATCCCAGAACGCTAGCACGCTGCGGTACCAGCACCAGCAGCATGCTAGCAGTATTTGAACTCAAACCTCTGTTCTTGGTACGGTTTTTCAGAACATCTCACTCTGTTCCAAACGCGATTCATCATAAACTAAGAGATCACATGCAACGTCATTTGAGTGATGCTATGGTATGCCGTAGCTACCAGTGCACACAGTGTCTGGATGGTGAAACAGGGCCATTATTAATCACATTTGCTTTGCTTTGTTTCAGCAGAAACCTGTCTGCACATGGGAGGAGCGCAACAAAAGCCCATCAAGTTCATGCATGGCAGTGGATCTCAACAGCAGAAAACCAGAAAGAACATGGATGCTTGTAGATTGCAGTTGTACACTGCTGTTATCACGTGATGTGTGTGGCTGGCATTGCTCCTGGCAAGAACCACCTGCAAGTGATGAGATGGTGCCTCAGTCGTTGAGTGTGCTGCAGTGTGAGAGGCGCCCTGATCTCTACTTTGTGATGGGTTTCCATTGGAAGTTCAACTGAGAAGTGAGAAGTGACTGTGACCATGCTCGAGCATGCCAGTGGAGCTTTACATGCTTAGGGCAGCTTTTGAACAGATGCTGACCATGGCATGTCCCATCCAGTTATCACGTGCATAGAATGGTGGGGGGAGGGCAACTCTGGTTGAGTCAGCCCTACTGCGCTGGGGGTACAGATGGCCGCTTACGTTTGGTGTGTCCTGCACTGCATTATCAAGCCCAGTCTGCTGCCACAGGCAATGGATCGGGCTGCACTATATTAAAGGCAGACTATCTTGCAAAGGAGGCTGGCATCCTCTCCCATAATGACACACCAATTGGCAATCATCGCTGCGATGATCACGAGGGTGTCCGCTTATCTAACATGGTGAGGTGGAGAGCCAGCTCAAGCTGGCCTGAGGGATGGTTTTACTTCATCTGAGGCCCCCTTTCTCCGCCTGCCAGGTCCGGTCAAACGACCGCTTCACAGTAAACGACTTGCAGTGGATGCCGTCCCACAGCGCAACGAGCGCGCCGACCAGAGGCGGCGGCCAAGAGGCGGCCGCGCTCCCCCAGTCGACGGTCCCGGTGGACGTCGGCAACGCCCACCGCGCGACCATCAGATCGGCTCGCGACCGCGCCGTCGCCGACTGACCGCATGACTGGTATCTGTTCTTGATGTGGGACCGACTGCCACCGCCGGTCGCGGAAGGGCATCGCTCATCGGCCATCGACGTTCACCAGCTTCGCGTGGGTCACTGTTCGGGCTGCCACCAATACACCGAATCGGATGGAACCCTGTCGGCGAATGCCGGCGGTGCCCCGACATCGACTGCGCGGCGGCCAGTGCATCGCGTGCCGGGAGGAGGCTGGCACCCCCGATCGGTCATTGGTCACAAACCGTGTCCCAGCTCATGACTGCATCCAGCGCAGCTCTGTGCGATGTTCTGCTGCAGTCTGCCGCGTGTGTTGAAAGAAGAATGAACACGAGAAAACCTCAAAACTTTATGCCTATTAGTATTTGACCAGTATTGGAATAAGTTTGGATTTTGAGAATTTGTGTCCCTGTGCTTGTGCCTGTGTGGAAAGGCATGCTTTACGGTGTACCATCTCAATTTGTGCGGCTGCTGACAAGCCACCTGGGTGCCAACGTATGTGCGAATCCGCGAATACGTTGTGTTTCGTCAGTCGGTATCGTTCTGAAAATATTGACTGCAATAGGCTATATAGCGTATGACGGTTCAGCCCAGCAGTAATAACTGACCATTGATTGGGCGAATTTTGTGTGGTGGTTCGCTAATACATAACCTAAAGAGTGTTTTGCCGGAGTTGTTTAGTAGCAGAACTGACCGGAATATAAGTAGAATGCAACGGTTTGAATCGTTAATTTGTTGAAACGATTGTTCTCTGAGACCACTGTGTAACTTTTGACCTGAGAATCACCAATTATAACGACAATGGTGGAAGCAGTAGGCACTGTAGAGTGTAGGCAGCACTATATAGTTGGCACACTTACGCAAGCACACGACTTACGCAGTGGACATCTGCATCATGCATGTTAAGGTTTACTGGGAAGAGTGAGAAATTAGTCAAGGCGATATTTCCAATTGAGCTGGGGCGGAGAGGGGGAGGGGACGTATGGTCAGCTATGCCCAGGTTATGGTGAACCATGTGCTACAGACAGTTAGGGCGCGCAAGTTTCGATAATTGCGTATGCATTTCGAATGTGTATTGCGCTTAGTTATCTACCTACCCTGTAAAGTGACATTGTTCTATATTAAATAGCTCATAAGATACAAGATAAAGTAATTATACAATTGAATAGCATATGGCGAATTTATTAGGCGAATCGGTTCACCTTAACTTGAAATCTAGTCTTTTCGTGGCAACGTCATATACATCTGGTCATATCTGGTAAAGACCTTGGGGCTTGGCGTTCTGGTAAAGACCACCTAAATTCCTCTCTGGTGTTGTCAAATTATATTTTTGAGACGAATGGCTCCGGATTACGTGGTTTTAGCACATAACGAACAAAACTGCTATCTCAACTCCATTTCCCATGTTAGACATGAACATGTCCCTTTAATCACTTGTTGTCTCCTGACTGACCTCCGCGCGCCAGGCGCTCGGATTTGATCCGCATGGCCATAGACCTCTGTGAACCATTTACAGAGACATGCAGAGGTCTATGGTCTGGCATAAGATCGCTGCTGCCGCGTAGGTCGGTCGGAGTCGTCTGTGCTTAGCGTGTCCTCAAACCGGACACACTTAGACGACTTGTGCTGACCTGGCTCAGGACCTCCAGAGTAAATGCCTTTGAGTGTAACATATTCTTTGTTTATTTTTTAGCATCACCTATAACTTATATAATTTACACTTACAGCTCGTAACAGTGTGTCGCAACATGAACAGGTGACGGGTGAATGTTACTTTCGTGGTTTACTCACCTTTTTAAGTGCATATCAATTCTTTCCACAGTATTTTCCGAAGGAGGTTTTGGCAGAGGTCAGAGCCTCGCTATAAACTACCGACAAGTGGACGGTCTTGATGATGATAACATATGTAAGTATCATTTCGCATCCAATAGGATATGTTTTATTCTTGCACCTTCGATATAATAATCGCTTGTTCGTGTTACAGTCATTCTGTTATCGACGTTACTCCAGAAAAAGACATTATAGCGTCGCAGTAACCTATTTAAAGTTTCTTCGAGTTCTCAAATTGCCGCCTGTTTTGGCATTGCCAGGCATTTTGAAAGTGTTAAAACGGCAATAGTTTCGCCGGTAAGGGCTTACATTTTGACTATTTACTCTCCCTCCAAAAAGAAATAATTAATCGATGCTCGTTCTGTCAAGTTTTGCTTTTCTTTATTCCTAATGGTCCTTTCCTCGATTATTTTCACGCCTAGAGATTCTTAAGCCTCTAGGTTAATTCATTGAGTTTCCTACCACCTTCTCAAAGGTAAACTGGGTCAAATCGGCATAAGAGCGGCAGTGTTCCCCGAACGACGTTTGGCAACCCTACCGGGGAAAACGGAGTCATTTTTTATGTAGACGTGTCACAGTTTCAATTCACCAGATCCATAGAAGTGATGCAATTAAAACATACACGACCAGTTGTAGATGTTTATGAAGAACCGTTGTTTTGTCTTCCGACAGTTTGTGAAGTGTGCTGCCGTGAGTGGGAAGGAGACTGTCCGGTCCACGGACCGCTGAAGGTCATACCAGATACCAAGGTAAGGGTCAGTCAACTTATTTTTTTTTTTGCATTTTTGCGTGTGTTAACCCTTGCCCGTATAAGGAGAACGGGGGGTGGAGGCGAACGGACCTCCCCCTCGGTTTTTCGCGAATAACTGGCGTAAAAAGAGGCCGATTGCGACAAAACTTTCAGTACCCTCGAGATGATCAATTTTACACCTACTCTGAAAATTTCATGACCCCCGGACCCAAATGACTTTGACCTGTGACCTATTTCTCGAGACCATGTTTGGCTGGAATCGCGATTCGGCGTATGTCGGCTCGCATTAGCCGCGCGTTTGTAGTGTTTTCGGGGTTACAAGCGTTCAAACATGTGATATGAATGATGTTGGTCCCATGCATTAGGGTGGGTGTCAAGGTCACCTGAAGGTCAGGTCCGGTCATTGACCTTTGGTGACCTTGGTTCACTTTTTCGAGTTTTACATGTTTCTAGGCTAGTGTTTGAAGCTAAATTCGAATTAAGCAACCATCTGAACATGTCCGAAGTAGTTGGTGTACCTTCGTAACATGTTACGAAGCTGTCAGAGGTGGTTGACACTACCACGAATACGCGGCAGGACCCCTACTAGTTGACATGACCTGACCCGACCTGGCCTAAATGCACCAAGACGTCATCTTTGATCAAAACTTACATGATATTCGTGATCAGCACCCCGAAAAACCACTACAGCCCACATAACGACGTTCTAACAGGTTCCGATTTTCCGTACTTTTGGGTCATTGACCTGACCATGAAGGTCAACCAATGACCTAGAACCTTAAAATCGGGTATCATTGGCTTCCTCTCGTCACGGGCAGCACGCTCGTTTTTTTCGCGAAGCTCCAGCTCGATAAGGGGCGAAACGGCAGGGGGGTAGGTACAACGGACCCCCATCCCACTTATACTTTGACGGCTGGCAAAACACCAATACGGGCGAGGGTTAAGCATGTTGGAAAAGAGATGCCGCGCATTGCGATTATCACATTATATTTTTACCGACATGTTATTAGTTTTAGTGCTTCATGAAAGCAGCAGTTGGTCTTCAGTATGTTGTCAGCGAATGTCTTACTGGGGCCGGTTAGGTAACGGCCCTAGTAACTGTAGTTTATTTGGTATGATTTATGTGTTATTCTTGAGTATATAAATGGTAGTGTACTATATAGGTATATGGAGCGGAGAATTTTAGAGCCTTCGTGCTTTTTTCTTATATTATATCTTTCGCCAATCGGCCACGCGTGCCGGTTTCCACGAGCGATTGTTCTCTCCATCTTTTCCTGATTTGAGACTGTTGTGAGATAGGCGCCAAGGCGCCCAGGGGAGGCATTCTTTCTTTGGCTAGGAACTTAAGCCCCCAAAAGCCCCTCCCCTAGATCCGCCCCTGCGGTGGATCCATCAAGCCCGACTGAGGAAGGGCTGCTTAATTCGAGAGCCACGGGACCAATTGACCTGGGGATGGATGAGGATATCAGATGGTACAGTCATGGTACAGTGATATCAAATTTAGCAGCCCATCCTGAGTCAGGCTTGATGGATCCACAGCACCGATACGCGGTACCTACTTTCAACTTGAAAGTATCGCGCATCGCTGTCTTTCAAGACATCGGCGCAGTCTTGAAAGTTCCATGACTGACTGAACAGTGAACACTCTTCTATTCCAGGCCCGACCGGGTATTGGTGATCCTGAAAGGGACCTCAAGACTATACCTCAGTCTCTCAGCTCGGGTTTGTCAAGAATTCCCGGATCTAACACCGGTAAACTATGTTGACATAAACAACCAGCTTTTGAGTATCTGGTGTTGCATCAAATCACAATGTAGCTTGGATAAATATTTTAACTAATTAACATTTATTTCATGTTTTCCATGCCTTATCTGACAATTCTCGGTCGAAGTAATCTTTGAAATGACTATTTTACATGTACGTAATGCCAATTCATGGTATTCTTATTGGCTATATATATATATATATATATATATATATATATATATATATATATATATATATATATATATATATATATATATATATATATAATATATATATATATATATATATATATATATATATATATATATATATATATATATATATGCTATATTCTTATTATCATCGACGTCTAAGAAGTGCATTCATCTAATTTCAGGAGTATGGACTGAAAGGGACGTTCCGGCTCGAGTACGATTCGGTCCCTACGATGGCACGATTACCACCGGCCAGCGTCAGGCCAAAACCACGGGATACAGTTGGGAGGTCAGTTTTGGTATGGATGGTGGACAACGCGAAGCAGAGGGCGGTCTCAGCAGTACCTACATCGGAAAATGAAAAGCGATAATGTGAACACATCTATTGCACAAACCGGTCTCGATATTACTTCATCAGTGTGCAACTATATAAATAAAACACAAAATACAAAACGGAGACGAAATAGGTACAGCAGAACAAATTATTTTCAAATACTTTCATATGACCTCATCCTGTTTGTGTGTAAATTCCAAAGCTGGTGACATACGATTGGGAAAAAGTTTAGCCGTTCTTTTGGTGCGGAAGCGTCTTGGGATCTCAATCACATGAGGTCATATGAAAGTATTTGAAAATAATTTGTTCTGCTCTTGGTTCTGCTCATTGACCTATAATAAGATAAGTACTACTTACCAGTAAAACGCCTTTTGGGCGAAGAACGAGCGAGCGAGATAATGAGCCCTGCACGTGCGGAAGGGCGAGAGGGTACTTCCAACGGGCTTGTGCAAAGCACCCTTCTAACCGGTCGCTAGCGGTGTGCCAAATTTGAACGCAATCGGCCCAGCCGTTCCTGAGATCTGGAAGCGGCATTCTGCACGTGCGCACGTGCAAACGGGGTCCAAAATGACTTTTGCACGGCACCCTACTAACCGGTCCCCAACCGCGTACCAAATTTGAGCGCAATCGGCCCAGCCGTTCTCGAGATCTGGAAACGCCCCCTGCACGTGCGCACGTGCAGTAGCACCTTAACCGCAACACATGGGAATGCATTGCCTGGTGGGTGCCTACCTGTATGCCAAGTTTCAGCGAAATCGCCGCAGTAATTACCGAGTTACTGAAATGGGAACAAATTTGGCACCTCTTCTTTTTGTATTTTGCACGTGCAGTGGGGGTCACTCACATAGATCAAGAGTATCCGACCTTTGGTAGAAGGGATGCAGCTACCCTATAGAACTTACCGCAAGACAATCGCTCAAGCCGCTGCTGAGATATGGGCCTCTCAAAATCATTACTTTTGCAAAACTGCTTGAACACCCTTGACTTTTCACGTGGCACGTGCCACGACGGTCACTGAGATGTATCAAAAGTAGTCAATTACGGGGTAGAAGGGATGCCCCATCCATCCCCAGCAAAAAAGACCGCAGGCCAATCGGTCCAGCGGTTGCTGAGATATAAGCCTCTCAAAAGCGTTACAGGCCGGGCCGGGCCGGGCCGGGCCGCTCATACTGAGATTTTTCCCTTATTACGAGCGAGCGAGCGCAGCGAGCGAAGTGAGTCTTTTCAATACCAGTAAAACGCCTTTTCGGCGAAGAACGAGCGAGCGAGATAGTGAGCCCTGCACGTGCAGAAGGGCGAGAGGGTACTTTCAACGGGCTTGTGCAAAGCACCCTTCTAACCGGTCGCTAGCGGTGTACCAAATTTGAACGCAATCGGCCCAGCCGTTCCTGAGATCTAGAAGCGGCATTCTGCACGTGCGCACGTGCAAACGGGCTCCAAAATGACTTTTGCACGGCACCCTACCAACCGGTCCCCAACCGTGTACCAAATTTGAGCGCAATCGGCCCAGCCGTTCTCGAGATCTGGAAACGCCTCCTGCACGTGCGCACGTGCAGTAGCACCCTAACCGCAACACATGGGAATGCATTGCCTGGTGGGTGCCTACCTGTATGCCAAGTTTCAGCGAAATCGCCCCAGTAATTACCGAGTTATTAAAATGGGAACAAACTTGACACCTCTTATTGTTGTATTTTGCACGTGCACTGGGGGTGACCCACATACATGGAGAGTATCCTATTTTTGGTAGAAAGGATGCAGCTACCCTATAAAAATTACCGGAAGTCAATCGCCCAAGCGGCTGCTGAGATATGAGCCTCTCAAAATCACTACTTTTGTAAAACAGCTTGAACACCCTTGACTTTTCACGTGGCACGTGCCACGACGGTCACTGAAATGTATCAAAAGTAGTCAATTACGGGGTAGAAGGGATGGGGCTACCCAGCAAAAAAGACCGCAGGCCAATCGGTCCAGCGGCTGCTGAGATATAAGCCTCTCAAAAGCGTTACAGGCCGGGCCGGGCCGGGCCGGGCCGCTCATACTGAGATTTTTCCGTTATTACGAGCGAGCGAGCGCAGCGAGCGAAGCGAAGTCTTTTCAATATAACGGAAAAATCTCAGTATGAGCGGCCCGGCCCGGCCCGGCCCGGCCCGGCCTGTAACGCTTTTGAGAGGCTTATATCTCAGCAGCCGCTGGACCGATTGGCCTGCGGTCTTTTTTGCTGGGTAGCCCCATCCCTTCTACCCCGTAATTGACTACTCTTGACACATCTCAGTGACCGCCGTGGCACGTGCCACGTGAAAAGTCAAGGGTGTTCAAGCTGTTTTGCAAAAGTAGTGATTTTGAAAGGCTCATATCTCAGCAGCCGCTTGGGCGATTGTCTTGCGGTCATTTTTATAGGGTAGCTGCATTCCTTCTACCAATGGTCGGATACTCTTGATCTATGTGAATGACCCCCACTGCACGTGCAAAATACAACAATAAGAGGTGCCAAATTTGTTCCCATTTCAGTAACTCGGTAATTACTGGGGCGATTTCGCTGAAACTTGGCATACAGGTAGGCACCCACCAGGCAATGCATTCCCATGTGTTGCGGTTAGGGTGCTACTGCACGTTCGCACGTGCAGGGGGCGTTTCCAGATCTCGAGAACGGCTGGGCCGATTGCGCTCAAATTTGGTACACGGTTGGGGACCGGTTAGTAGACTGCCGTGCAAAAGTCATTTTGGACCCCGTTTGCACGTGCGCACGTGCAGAATGCCGCTTCCAGAACTCAGGAACGGCTGGGCCGATTGCGTTCAAATTTGGTACACCGCTAGTGACCGGTTAGAAGGGTGCTTTGCACAAGCCCGTTGGAAGTACCCTCTCGCCCTTCTGCACGTGCAGGGCTCACTATCTCGCTCGCTCGTTCTTCGCCCAAAAGGCGTTTTACTGGTATTGAAAAGACTTCGCTTCGCTCGCTGCGCTCGCTCGCTCGTAATTATAGGTCAATGGTTCTGCTGTACCTATTTCGTCTCCGTTTTGTATTTTGTGTTTTATTTATGTAGTTGCACACTGATGAAGTAATATCGAAACCGGTTTGTGCAATATATGTGTTCAGTGTTCACATTATCGGTTTTCACAAACGTCAAACTGTCATACCACATATTGGAAAATATTGGTACCCCGGCCCGGCTATATAGCGCTATAGCGCTAGAGAAGCGCTTTGTGGGCGCTTGTTTTCCGGAACTCTGCCGATATAATGCGGTATTCACTGGAAGTTAACTTAAAAATCCCCCCATCTGCCGTTATTATCTTGGCGAGGTCATGTGTTGTGTATTTACATTTATTTTTCTATTCTCATTGCGGCGCCGTGTTTCACAGATCATGAAAGGTCCCAGCGTGCATCACTCAGTCAACGCCGAGGACTCCAGCTGCAGCAACTGGCTGAGAAGAGTCAACTGTGCCCGCTCTGAGGAAGAACAAAATCTAACTGCCTTCCAGCACAAGGGTCTCGTTTACTTCAGGTATGTTATAGTCCATCGTAAAAGGAGCGATTTGTATTTCTTAACCCGCGCCCCGTAGGGCTATCGGCGGACCCTACTACCCGTAGGGTGGGGGCCGTTTCGCCCCCCGTAATATCTCGGAAAGTTACCGGCCGATCCTCAAAATTCAAACGGTGTTCGATAGCCCTACCGGGGAACTACCTTGTGACCCGCTTTCATTGACCTCGGTCAAACTGATGACGTCACAGGTCAGGTCAAAGGTCGCATTTTCACCGTTTACAAGTACTCCAACAAATGTGTTGTAAAATCGAGTAAAAGGAATGTTAACCGAAAATCATCGATGGGGAATTGTTCGTGAAACACATATTTTGCCATTTCAAGTCACTGATACCAGGTCAGGTCACAGAGGTCAGGTTATTGAGGGTCACAATATGAAAGTGTCGTGTGATACATGTTTAATGGTCCATTTTACATTATAAATGTGATTATGTGGCTCAGGCGACCTTTGGGGCCAGTTTAGGTTATGTTCTGGTGAAGGTCGAGTCAAGGTCGGGTCAAATTAGTTCAAAGTTCAAAGTTGATATTTTTGCATAAAATGGGTATCGATTCGATGCAGATCGTCCCGGGAAGTGTAATATTGGTCCTTGTTTTGCGCTACGTGGTCTAGAATTGATAAAGATTGAGTTTGAAAATTTGACGTCAATTTTGAACAGTTATTTCGCTATAACATGGAAATCATTTTCCACTCTCACCTCCAGTTTTCAAGCCCAATTTTCCACTCCCAATTCCACCGAGAAGGAGTAATTGCGTGAATGGTTGTATGCATCTGTCACAATTGTAGATAGATTAATGTTTTTGATCACTTTCCCACTCTGACACCCAAGCCCTTTCACCTTTCCTTTTCACCCCTGACACCTTTCCCTCTGACACCCAAGCAAAAATACGATTTTGGGACACTGTAACTTGGCAATAAAAGAGGTATTGATCTCAAATTTGTTATGTGGATAGAAAACGATAGTGACTATCGTATAAATTTCGTTTTTTTCGAAATTCGAAAAACTTGCGATTTTTTTGTTATTATATAAAATACTTTTTAATTTTTAGGGGTCAAAATCCAAAAAGTTTGAAAATCCGAGATAGCGGTTTTATAGGTACCCTGTTAATTACGAGCGAGCGAGCGCAGCGAGCGAGCGAGTTCATATTGAATTAAGGAAAAATCCTGAGTATGAGCGGTCGGCCGGCCGGCCGTGAGGGCGCTCTTCAAAAGCTAATATCTTAGGAACGGGACATCCGATTGACAAGCGGTCTTCTTTACTGAATGTCACTTGGACGTAAAAGTTCTGTGGTGTGATTGCCACCATGCGTTCTTGCCAACCACCGCACGTGGCGCGTGGTAAAGTTGGACATTTTTTTAAGAACCCCCAAAATTGCAACCACAATAACGGCACAACGGTAAGGCCGATTGAATTGAAACTCGGTACACAGTTAGGTCTCCATCAGATAATTAATCTGCATGTGTTAAGGTTGGGGTGCTACTGCACGTGCGCACGTGCAGGGGGCCTCCCAGATCTTGAGAACGGCTGGGCCGATTGCGCTCAAATTTGGTACACGGTTGGGACCAGGCCGTTTTGCGTTCAAATTTGGCACACCGCTAGCGACCGGTTAGAAGGGTGCTTTGCACAAGCCCGTTGGAAGTACCCTCTCGCCCTTCCGCACGTGCAGGGCTCACTATCTCGCTCGCTCGTTCTTCGCCCAAAAGGCTTTTTACTGGTTCTACACTTTTATGTCAAGAACATTTTTCTTTAATTTCACGGCTGAGGCCTGACAGCTCTTCCCGCGAAACCTTTTTTTTTTTTGGTCGAAAGTGGCAGAACATGACGTCATTCTGACGTCATTTGTTGCTAACCTATCAAAGCCTCTGGACAAATTTTAATCACAATGTGTAAAATTGATGCCCGGAGAGGTCCTGAAACTTTCAGGCTCCACCAATTTTTCAGTTTGAAACTGAAAGTTCACCAAACTTTCAGGCTGAAAGTTTGGTGACGATATCAGTCGTTTCAGGGTTATCTACGGAAAAGAACAGGGGGCCGTTTCTTCCCTCCCCCTTACAGGGCGCGGGTTAAAGGGATATGTTCACCTTGAAAAATTGAAGTGGATGATTCCAAAACACTTTAACCCGCGAGTTGCTGGGGGGGCCAGCAACTCGCCGGGCTGGCGAGTTGGCGAGTTTTTTTCGCCGGGCCATAGAATAAAAACGGCGCGCCGCGCCAAAATTTGGGTACCTGTAGGGAATTGATTGAAGTTTATTGTGACAAAGTTTCAAAAAAATCGGTCGAAAATTTTTTTGAGATATCGAGGTTTTAGTGACGTCATGATTTCTGAGTTTTCGACCAAAAACGGCATATGTTCAAAAAATCATATAAAATCACAGAATAGACATACAGACATGCCGTAAACGCCATTAGACTGCCAATACCATGAACAATCAAATGGCTATCTTCGATTATTGATTATCGTTCCTCATTTTCCAAAATCTTGAACGGAATCTTGGCAATTTCTCGTGACTGCTTCACGACGATGATACATGCATTTCTTAAATTGAAGTTTTTGAGCCAAACACGTACACATATGGTAAAATGAATGTCACCATCGTGTTCTACGCCGCAAATTACCCATAAAACATGTGTCACAGGCTGCGAATATCAGTTTGGATTTTCGGGGATATGTGCCTACCCGGTTGACCTGACCTTGACCCTGACCTATGCTTGATTGACCCTTACATGGAGCTGACCTCTTGTAGGCCTTATATGATGGATTGTGCACCGTTTTGACAGAGTTTATGACGATAGGCGCCCATTGCGAAGTCCTGAAATCCATGCTACTGAAAGCCCGATTTCAGGTGTTTGACCTGACCTTGACCCGACATGTGACCTCAAAATTCAACTTTAAAGTACTCATCTGAAGCGTCTCGTCGCGTTCTTTCGTTTGCCGCCTTGTGCGTTTCGCTGCGCCTATTGGTTCTCGAGTTATCGGCTGGGGGCGTTTAACGCCCCCCCCCCCCAGCAAACGGTGGGTGGCGAAATACCCCAGCAACTGCCGGGTTAACCCGCGCATGAGTGTGGGGGGGGGGGGGAGGGGTTCTAAACCATTTGACGGATCAACACGAAACTTGCGGTACACTCAGCGGCATGAATTTGACACCTTGTGTTAAAATTGCAACTTTCTAGCTACCATAGTTTAGCCGGAAATGTCTTTGTGACGTCATGTCGGCCGATTTTGATGCAAAATATTAAATTACGGCAAACGCTCTCAAGAGCTCAGGTTTAAAGCTAGATTCAATTTCTTTGCATGAGTGGACTACAAATACACGTAGCTATCAAACTGCAATCTCGATTTTCAAAATGTTGAAAATTTTGAAAAATAGGTATTTACAATTACAACAAATGTATTTTTGATTTTTTCAAAAAGTTTTTGATTTTTCGCAAAAACCGGAATATATGTTATAGAATGCTCCTTGATGAACTACACTAGCAAGTTTTAGCCCAATATCTTCAAAACTAGCCAAGTTATTCGCATTATTGTCAAAATTTTACAGTTTTTTTTCAAATCCATTTTTCAGTACGTTTTGACGTCGTACAGCAATATAAATGGCACCATCGTGTTCCTGAGCTCAAACTGCATCTGATAGGCACCTTTTTGTTGAAAAATTTCATTTTCAAAATTGACCTTTTCTGACCTGAAAGTGACCTGACCTCCGGTAAATGCAGCTGAAAATGACCTCAAATGACACAGACGACATTATTTTCGAAATCTACGAGTAAAATGGACCATAAAACATGCGGCACATGATCGACCGATACATGATATACAATTTTCGTGACCTAGAATAACCTGGCCTTGACCTGAATAATTCGAAGTAAAAGTTCGGTACCCTCAGGGTATCTAAGGCATCTATCAAGGTGTGCGTAAACCAAAAATGAGCATGATCGGACTTGGCAGCCGACGGTCAGAGCCTAAATTGTCAACTAGCAAAAATGTCGATAATTTTTACTTTGACCTGACCTGTGACGTCATCGGTGACCTCGAGGTCGATGAAAATAGGTTTCGCTCGACAGTTTTTCCAGGGCTATCAGACACCGTTTGAATTTTGACAATCGGCCCAGTAGTTTCGTAGATGGGAGGGGGGGCTCTGGAGAGCCCCCCCCCCCAGTCACTCGCGTTATGGAAAATACCCCAGTCATGCGCGGGTTAAAATGGATAATAATACCTGAATAGGTGGTTGCATGCCATTAATTAGCTGAATTTTGATGAAAACAACGAAGAACTATATTCAAAATGATGACTTAATTTATGGCAAGGACGTCATAAACAGCACAAAACCACCTGGGCTCAATCTTATAAACGCCGTGGAATGGATATGGCAGCACTGGCTGAAGTTAAGCTGCAGAAAACGGCTATTAAATGCAAGATGGTTTTCACGCATTTCAGTCCATCGTATGTTGACAGTCCAAAGAATCGTGTCGTTGACTCGGATAACGTTTTTTTCGGCACTGGTGTCACTGTCGATGTTACCAAATGCCGTAAATAGAATAGTACGTCATTTTGGTGTGCATATAGCGAACTAAAAGTCGCTACAAGTTATTGTGATTCATGTGCTACAGACCGTTATGGCGCGTAAGTTTCAATAATTGCGCATGCGTTTCGAAGGTGTATTGCGTTTCGTTATCTACCTACCCTGTAAATTGAAATTTTTGTATCTTAATTTGCTCATAAGATACAAGATAAAGTGACTATACAATTGAATAGCATGTGGCGAATGTATTAGGCTAATCGGTTCACCTTAACTTGAAATCTAGTCTTCGTGGCAACGTCATACACATTTGGTCATATCTGGTAAAGACCTTGGCGGTCTGGTAAAGACCATCGAAATTGCTCTCTAGTGTTGTCAAATTATATTTTTGAGACGAACGGCTCCAGATTACGAGGTTTTAGCATATATCGAACAAAACTGCTATCTCAACTCCATTTCCCATGTTAGACATGAACATGTCCCTTTAACCCTCGCCTGTATACAGGGTGTCCCAAAATTAATGTCACACCTGTTACGAGATGTACAGGTACTATATTCCACACTTTTGTGCACAGTTATCGCCGGTGATCAAATCATCGGTGGGAGAAAGTCATAGATATCTTTGTACCATGGGTGTAGGAGCGCCAAAAATATTGGTGAAGGATGTCACCTGAACCCTCGGAGAAGTCACCTGAACCTTCGGAGAAGGTGCAGGACCTTACCGCAGTGGAGGGGGGAGGGGGGGGGGAATTTCGTCAACTCCTGTTTTTTTCTCGCAAATGTCTCACGCCATTATCATCTAATTAACGCCAACTTTTCAGTACATGCCTAAAATTGAATTTTTAGGTATCCAAGCATACCTTTGGATACCTACCAAAGGTATCCACTATCCAAGCATACCTTTGGAACCTAAAGGCATGCTCCACTGCTCTTTTTTCGTGACCAAAGTCTTACAACTTTCCCACGAGTAAAAACAAGCACAAGCCAATATATTTTGATATTCACGGCATTTACTGAGATTAAAGGGACCCTCCCACCTTAACATTAGTTTTGAGGTGAGATAGCCAAGTTTGCGGCCAGGCTCAGAAACCACCATTTATCCTGGTCGCAACCCCCGCAGCTTTATGGTGTTCAAGAAATTTCTTCCCTTTACTTGCAGGGTGGGACCAGCGTGGTCCCTATCTCTTAACCATTACGGGAATCTGATGACGTCATCAGGCTTTCGAACGTCCGTTAAATGTTTGACTAAAACGTTTTGTAGCACGCGGTGGTATATGCTGCTTTGCGCGCAACAAATGCCGCACTTTCAAATAAAGTCGCTAGGAACAGCGGAGATCCCAAAAATAAACAAAAGTAAAAGTCTAATATCTTGAAAACCGGTGAATATTTTTCGATGAAATTTGGTAGATATTCGTTTTTGCTCTTTCTGAACCGAGCGACATCACTTTCATGCCAATTCATTAACTTTTTTGAAGGTGGGAGGGTCCCTTTGACGGAAATTTCTGAGTATAGAGCGGCCGGCCGACCGGTCGGCCGGCCGGCCGCGGTCACGGTTCTGCGACGCTTATATCTCAGCAACCACTTGACCGATTTACACGCGGTAATTTTTGTACGGTAGCTTCATTCCTTCTACCAAGTATTGGACTATTCCCGATGCATGTGGGTGACCCCTTATGCACGTGCCACGTGCAAAACGAAGAGGTGTCACTTTTGTAATTGTTGCAATATCTCGGTAACTACTTGGCCGATTGCGCTGAAAGTTGGCATGTAGGTAGGCACTAGGCACCCACTAGGCAATGCATATCCATGTGCCAGAGTTGGGGTGCTGCTGCACGTGCGCACGTGCAGGGGTCGATTCCAGATCTCGACAATGGCTGGACCGATGGCGCTCAAATTTGGTAAACAGTTAGGGACCGGTTAGTAAGGTGCCGTGCAAAAGTCAGTTGGGACCCATTTTGCACGTGCGCACGTGCAGGGTGCCGCTTCCAGATCTCGAGAACGCTGAACGACTGGGCCGATTGTGCTCAAATTTGGCACATCGCTAGAGACCGGTTAGTAGGGTGCCGTGCACAAGTCAGCTGGAGGTACCCCGTCGAAATTTCGCACGTGCAAAGCTCACCCTCTCGCTCGCTCCGTTAGTCGCCCCAAAAGGCGTTATACTGGTTTATTAAATGGCGTGAATTGTGAAGAAGGTGGGCATAACACTTCGTAACTGATAGGATGGGGTAATTGGGTACCTGTTGCCGTTTTAGCAATAGCCTTTTTGTTGAACCCAGTCGTTCTAGCATTGGTGAAGACCCTCACCTGCATTGCTCAAGATTGGTGAAGGATCCTTCACCAATCCAAAACTTTGGTGAAAGGTATCCTTCACCAAAGAGATACGTTGCTACACCTATGCTTTGTACTTCACGAGACAAAATTCAAGGATCATTTCAAAGACCGAACAACTTTCACTTTCAATCTAGGTCTCGCAATCTACAATCTAGGACAGTGTTTGGCAGGTCCTCCGGTGTCGTGCCCCCTTTTCGGGCGCCAGGCAGGGCCATTACCCCCACCTGCCAGACCGCATTGCATACACAACCAAGTTTATTGAAATGCCATACCTTTCCGTGATACTTTGGGTATTTCGGGCATTATTAGGTAAAAAGCGTCGTATCACGACAAAATTGTACCCTCTAGCCGATCATTGTTTTCTGTCATAAAATATTTCATATAATGACACAAATAACCATTTACTTGTTAGTTGTTTCTTGAGATCATGATAGGTCATAAAATCTCAATTCTAGAAGTAACAGCGGGTCCCGATCTTCTCCACAATTGTATGTCATTGACCTCTTGAAACTCTTAAAGCTAGAACTTCGCGGAAAAAAACGGGCGTATTGCCCGTGACAAGACGAAGCTGATGATACCCAATTTTAAGGTCCTAGGTCATTGGTTGACCTTCCAGGTCAACCAATGACCAGCTTCCAGGTCAAGGTCCAGGTCCAGCTTCCAGGTCATGTCAACGACCAAAAAAGTCAGGAAAATTGAGACCTGTCAGAACTTTGTAGTGAGGTTGTTGTGGGGTTTTCGGGGTACTGATCACGAATTTTATCTAAGTTTTGATCACAGATGATGTCTTCATGCATTTAGGTCGGGTCAGGTGAGGTCAGGTCAGGTCAACCAGTAAGGGTTTTGCCGGGTATTCGTAGAAGGTGGCAACCGCCTCAGACAGCTTCGCAACATGTTACGAAGGCACCAATATTACTTAGTCGTAAATGTTAAAATGGTTGCGAAATTCGAAATCAGCTTCAATGTATAAGATTGATCAACTCGTACTGAAAATTTCGTCGTGATCGGCCGCTTTTTGCGCGAGCTATTCGCGAGAAAAAGAGGAAAAGGGGGTCCTTCTATAAGTGCGAAGGTTACAATTGGGTAGCAGCGGTTTCCTATCGTCACGGGTAGCACGCTCGTTTTTCTACCGCAAAGCTCCAGTTCAGAGGCCGAGAGGCTGGGGTCCAATCGGCCCCTCCCCGTTTACGTTAGCTGCTATGAAAACGCCAATAGAGGGGCGACGGTCAGCGTTCGACCTGGACCTATCTTTGAACCCTGGGACCAAACAGTTGTGATTCTGTCCCATCAAGGGAGCCATTAATTCTAAGATGAGGCTTTCTGATAGGCCCCCATTGCCCCCCGCCGAGGGGCTCCATTATCCCCAAAGGGGACATGCCCCACCATTTGCCGACCCCTGATCTAGGTTGTTCAATGTACAATCTAAGATGTACAATCTAGGTTCAATCTAGGATCGTTTTCTACCCAGTCCAAGGCTATAACCCTGTCTTTTCTTTTCCCTAGTTCCCAACTAGTTCCACACATTCCGTCTCAAAACTCAGGCTCCAAAAATTCAACGCTCGTGATTTGAAGCGTTACTAAAGGATATCGGTCTTCCATTTTATAATCCGCAATAACATCCTTACACAGCCTTGATTTTGTCTGCTACGGTGCAATGTCAACATAATTTCGCCGGTACTGGCTCCTAAACCACATTGGTTACATTCTGGTCACGTAATCTTCGAATTTTGTGACCCTGACCAGTCAGGGCATGAACTGAAGTCATTTACGGAGCAGCACCCAGTGCGCGCGTACAGGTGTCCAGGATGGCAAAGCCAGGGGTGGAGATCTGTCAAAATGTCAGGGGGGGGTCCAGGCCGGGCAGATGGAGGCGGGCTGGATGCAGTACCATTGACTTACATAGCAGTAATTTGTTTTCAGGGGGGTCCTGACCCCCCCAACCCCCCGAGATCTCCACCTGTGGGCAAAGCAGCAGAGCAAATCGACCCGCAGCCGGGCTGTCGGCATGGTTGCCGACGGCATGACCCACGGCGTCGCCGAGGCACTGGGCGTGAGTCGCCGCACGATTTGGCGCTGGTTGTCACGCGACAGAGGCGGACAGATGCTTGAGAACAAGCCGGGTCGCGACAGGAATAGGTCCGTCAACCGGGTAGCGTAAATTGTCATCACGAAGCGCGGTGCTAAAGACTGGTCAATCCACAAGGCACAAAGAAACTATCAAGGCGGCTGACTGCCAATGGTCATCCAGTCTCCCAAGTGGACAATCCATCGGTGTCTGAGGATGTCTCTGAAGCTGAAGCCCATCAAACCGCGTCTCCATCCTAAAACTTCTGCTGAACATGTCCAGGGCCATCTATAACAGGACGGCGCCCCGGCTCATCAAGGTGCAACGATGCAGGAGTGGTGTCGATCGCACTTCACGGCATTCTGGGAGAAAGACGAATGGCCGTGGAATAAACCCGACCTGTCGCCGATAGAAAATCTGGGGGGTTTCGTCCGGAAAGAGATGAACAAAATGGCGCAGAAACATCTGAAATCACGCTGACCAGAGAGGCTCGATCTGCCTGGTTCAAGATCAGTCTGCAGAAGCTGGACCAGTTGATTTCTGTAGTGCCGGACCGTATACTTGCATGTATTAGAGAAAGAAGAGGATACATATGCAAGAAGAGCGCAACCCTCATGTTTGTTATACTCATGCAATGGACGCTGGAAAAGTGTGACATTATTTTTGGGACACCCTGTAGGGGGGGGGGGGGGTCGAACGGACTCCCTCGGTTTTTCTCGAATAACTTGTGTAAAAGTGGTCGATCGTGACGAAACTTTCAGTACTCTCGCGTTAATCAATTTTACGCCTACCCTGAAAATTTCATGACCCTGACCCAAATTATCTTTGACCTGTGACCTACTTTTCGAGACCACGTTTGGCCGGAATCGCGATTCGGCGTATGTTTGCTTGCATTAGCCGCCCGTTTGCAGTCTTTTCGTGGTTTCAAGCGTTCAAACATGTGATATGATGTTGGTCCCATGCAGTAGGGTGGGTGTCAAGGTCACCTGAAGGTCAGGCCAGGTGATTGGCCTTTGATGACCTCGGTTCACTTTTTCGAGTTTTACATGTTTCTAGGCTAGTTTTTTTTAGCTGAATTCGAATTTAGTAACCATTTGAACATTTACGAAGTAGTTTTGGTGCCTTCGTAACATATTACGAAGCTGTCAGAGGAAGCTGCCTTGACACCTACTACGAATACCCAGCACGACCCCAACCTGACCTGATCCGAACTGGCCTAAATGCATGAAGGCAGCAGCTGTGAAGTTTTTAACAGGTCCCGATTTTTCCGACTTTTGGGTCATTGGCCTGACCTGGAAGGTCGACCAATGACCTAGGACCTTAAAATTGGGTATCATCGGCTTACTCTAGTCACGGGCAACACGCTCGTTTTTTTCCGCGAAGCTCTAGCTCAATCAGGGGCGAAACGGCAAGGGGGTCCAATGGATCCCCCCCCCCTTATACGGTCGTGGCGAGCAAAACACCAGTACGGGCGAGGGTTAGAAACCAATTAACGCCCAATGATTCAAAGTTATTATTATTGTTTATGAGCTACTACAACACTCACTAACCATCCTATTTTTTCAGCATTTCATTCTCGACCCCTTTTTTTACTGGCAACATTTTTGACCAACGGGCTTAATAAACACTGCGACATCGACATTTTCCCTTTCAGCCAGTTGCGCTATTGAAACCAATGCATTAAGTTACCAGGCCTGGACTAACATTGTGTTATGCCCAGTCTGGCTGGTTTTTAGTGGTGTCATGTCTACATCATAAACGATTACCCATTTATTGCCTTTCAGGACGTCGAAGCCCATCCCGCGGGGCTCAGAGCTTCTGGTGTACTACGGAGACGACTCGGCCCGGGAGCTGACCGTCCACTCTGAGACATCTGGGGAGTCTGTGACTTCCTCTCCGGCCGGACCGTCATCCTCAGGTCAGTGCATTGTTGGTGGCCCCAAAGGTCGTGGCACACTAAGGAAAGCCCCTATTTGTTTGGTTCGACCGGCCTTGGTTAACCCTTCTTCCGATCATCCACTGCGTGCTTATTCGGCTGGGTTAGATGCAAGCAGGGCTGCTGCCTGCTCTCATGGAGATTAGGGATAAATCATGCACTGCACTGGGCTGTATCCACAAACTGTAACTGAATTTGGATAACGATCCTCGACCCGCGAATTGACCACGCCGTACCATCCGTGCATGTGTACGAGTATATGAATCGGCAGGGCCCGTGCAGTGGAGTGAGCGCTGTCCCCACAGTTCGGGTCGCTCCATTCCGCTGAACTCTGTAAATAAAGAGCGACGGAAGCAAATGTAACACCCAGAGATAAATGTATAAATGCCCATCCCATACCTATCTTAACATCTTTATGGTGCCACCCGCATGGTGTCGACAAACAAAACACAAATGAATACCAGCCGATTTTGGCCGGGTTCTATAGTCTGAACAAAGCCTGAATACCGCTCATTGTTCGGCTCTAAAACGACTCTTTCAGTTTGCTTCATCACCAGACACATTCATACGTTCATCACAACCGGTAAAACATCAAAACAGAGTATGGTGGGCGCACAAGGTGTGTATCTCCGGCCCCATCTTCTTCAAGGACCGTTCCCTGGCGACGGGTCCTCCATCGGTTATTCAGCTCGCTGCAGCATCGCTGTGTCAACACCATCAACCATCGGTGATTTTGGCATGATTGGCCCTGTGCGACATGTCCTGAAGACCCTGCAAAGTCTCCGAGAGTGTACTGGAGGCTGGGTAATATCCAACAGTGCCTCAATCTCATGACCTCATTGCAGTCTCCTGGCATCATACCCTCAGATTTCTTTCCGTGGGAACACATACGGGCGGTTGTCGAGGGTAAATCACAGAGCGTGGAAGAGCTCAAACATGAGCTGCCCGAGCAAATATAAGCGACCTCTCCCCGGAGGCCTGAGGCCAGTTTTATCAAAAATTATCCGACGTCCGCCGAAAAAGCAGACGAAAAAAATAGGCGCCGCGCGGCCACAAGTTTCACACAAAATATCATCTCGACATTGGACGAAAACTAGTTTACACTGATTATCAGCTGATTTTAGTGACTTCATACTTCAAGAAGCCCCGTCAAATAAACAGGGAGGGGGTGCTCAGCCTTCCTATCCCCTCCCCTGGTTTCTGTGACTATGCCTGCTCAAATGCTCAGCAAGGTTTATAAACGCACCAGCTCTTACCACACACATATGGACCTACACTGCACAAGGGAGCGGCCGTACGGCTGCTCGTTCTGCCCAGCACGGTTCACTCAACGTACCAATCTCAAAAGACACATTCGAAGGCACCCATTGTAGCAGCCCTACTCATACTCCATCTATCTGGCACGGTTCACCTTACGATCGCTGATCAACAGAAACATGTGGACTCCCGCTGGCCAGTTTTTCTTCTCTGTACGAAAAGCGGCTTGAGCTGGCGGCATGGAATTTGTTGACATTTTCGTTAAGAGTTTAGGGTTTCCACTTGAGATCTTGTGAGACCAGGGTTCCTTGTAATATGCAGTTGGTTGTAAGATCCATTGGTATCACTGATATCACTCACATATCAATTTGTAGCGTCAATCAATATATGTAAATGTGTTCTCCAGGTATTGCTGGCACTCTTCATGGTCCCCACTGCGACTTCAACTGTTTGGAACGACATCGCCTGGACAGACGCTTGAAGACACGGCACGGCCAAATAGGCATGAATGGCAGATACAAGTGCAAGTGGTGTTGTTACGTCACCGACTATCCCGGCCTCATAACACGGCACCGAAGGACTCACGCGGAAGAACGGCCGTACCGCTGTGAAGTGTGCGGCAAAACGTTTTCTCAACAAGTCGGTCTGACCGCTCACCGTCGTGTGCACACCGGTCAGAGTCCGTGCAAGTGTGATATCTGTGGGAAGGCGTTCACACGGCCCGGTACCCTGACGATGCACAGACGTGTCCACGCTGGCGAGAAGGTCCGGCAGTGTGAGCAGTCTGCGACCGAGTGTTTAGCTACAACTAACGGCAAAGAACACAAGACACCCGGTGTCCGTGTGAAGCCGCATCAGTGTCATGAATGTCGAGCCAGATTTGTTACACGCGCAGATCTCACTGTACACATACGAACCCATACCGGGGAGAAGCCGTACAGCTGCTCCATTTGCCCGGCACGGTTCGCTGAGCGGTCATATCTCGTCAGACACATGCGGACCCACACAGGGGAAAGGCCTTTTGGTTGCTCCAGTTGCTCGGCACGGTTCGCTGCTCAGTGCAGTCTTATCAGACACATGCGGACCCACACAGGGGAGAAGCCGTACGGCTGCTCTATTTGCCCGGCACGGTTCGCTGACCGGTCAAGGCTCACCACCCACATGAGGACCCACACAGGGGAGAAGCCGTTTAGCTGCTCCGTTTGCCCGGCACGGTTCGCTGAGCGGTCACATCTCGTCAGACACATGCGGACCCACACAGGGGAGAAGCCGTATGGCTGCTCCGTTTGCCCGGCACGGTTTGCTCTTCGGTCAAGCGTCACCGAGCACATGCGGACCCACACAGGAGAGAAACCGTTTTGCTGCTCGATTTGCCCGGCACGGTTCGCCCAGCGTTCAACCCTCACCAACCACATGCGGACCCACACAGGGGAGAAGCCTTTTGGCTGCTCCATTTGCCCGGCACGTTTTGCTCATCAGTCAGCCCTCATCAATCACATGCGTATCCATACAGGGGAGAAGCCGTATGGCTGCTCTATTTGCCCAGCCCGGTTCACTTATCGGTCAAGCCTCACTGCACACATGCGTACGCACTCACGCAGGGAGCGCCCGCACAGCAGTCCCTCATCTACCCGGCGCGTTTTTCTGTTGGGTCAGATGTCACCAAACAAATGACACCACACAGAATAGCGACCCTACTGCTGCTCCATCAAACAGACGCGGTTTGCTTTTCGGTAAGGTCTCAAGGGAAACATACGAACCCACACATGAGAGCGGCCGTACGGCTGCTCCATCTGCACTGTACGATTTTCGGTTTCATCACAACTCAAAAGTCAGCTGCTGATTCACACGGGGAAACGACCTAATGGTCGTTTATACTAAATGAAAATCATCCTTAACCCGCGTCCCGCTGGCGGTCCTGTATTTCCAGGTTCTGCTGGGGGCCCTATAACTCGGCCTCTGGGCCATGTATCGGCACACCGTAGGCGGTGTTCCAAAGAGCGTCCAAATAATGAGAAAAATACTCTTGTCACTTTTTATGTCAGATAAAAGGTAAGGTCGCTAAAGGTCAACAAAGGTGAAATTTGTCACTTTCTAGGTCAAACTTCGATAATTTTCGACAAATTGGCAGTGTGAGCAGTCTGGAACCGCGTGTTCAGCTACATCTAACGACAAAGAACACAGGGCACCTCGTATTCTTGTGAAGCCCCACCACTTTCCTGAGTGTTTGGCATGTTTTTTTTTTAGATGTGCATGATGTACGGCTCTCCAATGAAACAGTGGTTGGTTTTGCTTTTTAGGTTATATCTGGTCTTATATGAAATCCAAAGGCGTAAGCATTAACCCGATTCGTATGTATGCTTATTTGTCACGAGACTGTGAGATTGCATCTTTGTATGCCGAATACTTTCCGAGATATTAAACAAAAACCTCATTTTTTTGGCGTTTGGGTTATTCTGGCCGCAGTCTTCCTGGGACCGCCTATGAGAGCAGTGGAGCCATCTAACGAGAGGGACGCGGAAACACAGAATCATGAATGAATCGAGCATGTAGTAAACGGAGCATGGAAGGGAGACTCAGCAGAGGCTATCCGGGTGGCCGGCGCGCGCCGCGCCCTCGGGCGTCGGCTGGCCCTTCGGACCGCGTGGGGTCAGAGGTCGCGCTCGGGAAGTCTCGGCTCTGGGTTTTAGCGCTGTGAAACAGGAAGGCGGGGGAGGATAACGCCAGCCCGACTGACCTATAGCTTGGCTGATTTGTATGGAGTGGAAGGGGAGCACAGAACTGGATTGTTGCTTGTGCGTATGACGGAACGGATGTATTGTCTGCATAACCTGTGATATAATATTCATAGGTAATTATGCCAGGAGTTAAAGGTAGTGTGCCACCTTTGAAAGATTTCCCATTTTATTTTTCCTAGGATAAGAAGCTTCTGTTTTTACCTAATATCGCAAAAAAATCAAAAATGGGCCTGGAATAGTGCCTTTTTCGCCTAAAAGTTTTTCGGTTTTCAGATATGTATAACAACTGTAGTGGGCTCACCTGCAAACAGGCGTCGGGCAACAATCGCGAATGCGGCGCACTTGTGACAATAAGCAAAGGTCAAATTATAGTGTTACGACCATACGACGTACGGGAATGAGTTATCAGCTGTCTAATCGTAGACAACACAATGTCGAGCCTTAAACTGTAAGCCCGTATTGGTATTGTTTCTTTTATTTGGCTGTCGAACATTATTTATGGTTTGAAATATGATTTTATGTAAAATAATTGATATGAAAAAGCCGTCTTATAAGTTATGACCCCATTTCACCACACGCAAGTGGCAGAAATGACAATGATCAGCTGACGCATTTTTCTTGGCCGAAGTCGGAGCGCGCGGCCCGACGCACCACGCGTATTTGGAAATTCCGACCTCGACGAGCATCAGAAGCCACCTAACAGGCGTGTTTGAAACCGCAGGAGATGATGATGAACGGGTTTATCGAAACTTGATTGGATGAGCATATCGGTAATAGCGATTTCAGTGTGTGCATTTATTATTCATAGTGGTGTGAAATGTGGTTGGGGTACGACCGACAACCCGTCGGGGCGAATTTCGCACTGGGGTACTCAAAATTTGAAGAATTTAAGACGTTTCCATGAGTTTTGAAGGCATGGATAAGTTCTAAAAATCCGGTTCTCCTTATCTGGGCCATTAACTCCATACGGTCCAAGAAAGCTGGCACACTACCTTTAAAAAAGGGAATTGACGCTGGCCCGAGAGAGCGGACGGGTACCGTCCTACCCTCCCCCCCCCCCCCTGTGGCCTTTGTCTAGATTTCTTTGAACATGAGGCCGATGGAAAGCTTAAGGTTGGCACTCCCGACCTTGGTTTCAGCTTATTTGGGTTGGTATTGGGTTGGTTCTTCGGCACAAAGATGTTTTCATGTCAGGCCAGGTCACTGACCGACATAAATTAGACTTTGCACGGTCTTAACCCGCGCCGGGCCGGTGCTCCGCGACTTACGCGCCGGGCCGGGGGGGGGGTCTGAACACCTCCCCCCCCGTTTAACTCGGCTCCTGGGCCGACACGTGGTAAGCGACATTCGAAAGAGCGTCAAAAATGATGATGGAAACACTTCGCTCATTTTTTGGTCAGGTCAAAGGTCAGGTCGCCAGAGGTCAACAAAGGTCAAATGTAGTCCATTTCAACAATCTTGGAAACTGCCAACGCTAACTCGGAAATCAATAGAGCTACAGCGCCACGGAAAAGTGCATTCGATAGCCCTTTTACATACGTTTCTGAATATTGCTCTCAGATTTGACCTCAGGTCAACGGTTTAGCCTCCAGAGGGCAAAAACTAAAATAGCAGTTTTCACGAAAACTGTTTTCGGCAATAATTTTTGACTCAATAGTGCCACGACATTACTTTTGGCAGCATCGTGTTCCTCTCGTCGAGACGCGTCGAATGAGCTTTTTGTTGACCTTGAAAGGTCATTTTAAAAATTTGACCTCTGGTCAAGGTCATGACCTGACCGAAAAGGGTCATGTTGCATATCAGTCGATCCGTATCGTCGAGCTGAATGCATTTAACGTGTTTCCATTGCTCTAGCACGTCTTTATCAAAAGTTATAGCAAAAAACTGCTGGTGACCGTTCATGACCTGAGATGACCTCAGGGGCACACAGAGGGGTCGCAGGTGCATTTTTCCGATTCAGTGTGTCATTTTTACCTATGAACCGATGTTTGAGTGGGTTTTGAACACCATTCGTCCAAAATAGACACATTTCAGTTTTCTCCCTTTGACTTATAATGGAGAGGTCGTAAAATTGACCTGACCTTAGGTCACCGATATCAAAATTCCGAGATATTTTACATACTGTTACTCTTATCAATCGCCGAAAGTTTCTAGGTGATTGTACAGTCGGTGCAGCTATGACGAGGATTGCAACTTTTTCTGAGGTGAGGTCACTTGCCGTGACCTTGTGACCTGACCTTGAGAGCCCTGGGTCTGAAATTTTCACAGCCTGTGTAGAAAAGATGCATGAACAGGTGTGCAAAAAACCTAAGGGGGTGTTTAAATACCCCCCCCCCCCGGTCCGGCGCGGGTTAAAATGTTTGAGCTTTACAATGCCTTCAGTACTAGAGGATCATTTACAAGGAATTAAAGCTTACGCTTTACAGGATTTAGAACGTACACGTGCGGACCGACACAGGTGAGAAGCGTTTTGGATGCTCCATTTGCACGGCACGGTTCGTTCAACGGTCGGCCCGAATAGCTCACATGCGAATCCACACAGGAGAGTGGCCGCAACGGCTGCTCCAACTGCCCCGCACGATTTTCTGTTTCATCACATCTTTAAAGTCACCTGTTGACCCACATGGGGGAGCGGCCGCAAGGTCATCCATTACAGATAACCCTGCTCACAGTGGCGCACGAACTATTTTCTGTCTATGAGGCTCATCGGACGTTTACCATGGTGTCTCTTCATAATATTGATCCAACAAGGGTACCCCCGAATCTAGTTTTCTCACCGGTTTTAGGCGACCTACGTTTCACCCGTTTCACTTATAAGACAAATCGAAAACATAGCAAAAAACTAACAACTTATTTCGTCACAGCTGTGTCGAGGGATCACCTACGTAAATGTAAATAATCCAACTAAGGACTCTAAGCCGACCTTTACCCGCAACCCGTGGGGGGGGGGGGCACTAACCCTAACGGTTAAATAACGAGAATTACACATCGGTCCACCGCGTCGGGACTTTGTCTCGACAGACTCCTATTGAATCTGCTATGGCTGTTATCTGTCTAGGCCGATATTCACTTGACCCAGACAAACGTATAGTCCAGAGGCCAGTTTTACCAACAGAAAAATAGCAGCCCGGCGCAATTTTTCTGTCAAAAACCAGCCGACGAGTTTCACCAACCAGGCGAAAAAATATCCGCCGGCGTGAAAAAATATCAGCCAGAAAAATAGCCAACGAGTTTCACCAACGGCAAATGCGGCATTAATGGAGTGTTTATCTGCGCCATTATATGTAGAAAAACATCCCAAAAAAATAGACAGGCGACCCCGTCTATTTTTTTGATGTCGTGTGGGGATAATTGGCCTCATTTGTTACTAATTATCGTGATTTGCGCTTCTCAGTTGAAATAATAATTTAGTATCATTCATGGCCAACTTGTAAAGCATCTGGGCTTCAAGATTAGAAGAGGAATACTGATGATATTGCGTAAAGAAAGAGCCTTTGTCACCAGGCAGGACCAAAAGGAACCAACAAGACGGGTGTTTGGTGTTGTGGTGTTAGTTTTTTCGTTTTATATTATCTTTTTGCTACCAGCACCCAACAGCAAGATGATAGCGCATTAACTAGTGGTCAGCTTACAAGTTCATTGCTCGCACGGAAGTGGAAAATAATGATGGAAGGTCATTTTCGAAAATCGAAGGTGATTGAAGAAATGCTGGAAGGAGAGGCAGAGAGGGTAGGCTCATTGGACTCAAGATTTTAAATAAATATGTCACTGTTTTCACATAGGTATTCATCTACATTTGACATTGCAAGGTGCCAGCTACTGATACCACTACTACTTTTGGGTGGAACTTACTCGGGCTGTGCGGCATGGTGCATTGACATTGCTAAGACCAAAATGGCAAGATTTTCAAGATATAATAATTCAAGATAGTAATTCAAGATAATTCAACTCAAGATAGAATAAATTTAAAAAAGAAATTGAATAGCATGAAAGAAATTTATAAAGGCTTGTTTTTTAAGCAAAACGTGCAAAGTTTGCATGGTTGCGAACCCGAACAAACTTGCTGAATGCTGTCATAAGATTGTGCCACTGAACTCAGCAAGTCATGCTGCCAATATTGAAGGAAAAGAAAATAATAGTAATGTTGTAAAATGTAAATGAATCCATAACTGATGTGTGTGCAGTGTGCACTGTGCTGATATTGAATGCATGTGTATCTTGCATGCATGAGTCATGCAGGGATCATGTTAAAACTGGCTGTAAGTATTGTGAGTTAGTTTTGCTAAATTGTGGAGGCACCAGGCAAATTGCGGTCAAAATGTTATTTGTTCACCTCAGCGCTGAAATTTCTGCACACAGAGTTTTCAGATCATGCGCCGAAATGTTCATGCAGCCCGTCCGTTACGCTGGTCATGTTGACAGTGACAAGGATTTTTTCCCAGTCTCATGTTGAAATACAATAATAATTCACTTAGCTTGATTTTAGCTTATGTTTTTCATGCCAGTTCCTAGAATAAGGCAGCCAATATTTTCTGTCATGTGAGAAATAAAATGACAATATGCACAATTGCGGGCTGTGGCATGTTGTGATGTTTTTCCTTGTTTATTGCTGAGGTTTTTCCAGTCTCTGCTGCAAAAACGGTGGTGAATCCACCGTCGTCCGACGGTTTCGATGACGCCAATCATCGGCGAGTGTTGCTGTGATGGCCGACCTGACTGAGCGCACAGCGGCAGCCGCCGTCGCCAATAACGACAGTGAGGACACCTCCGAGTCGGACAGAGACGCCGCCGCGGACGACTTCACCGTGCTGGACGAGGTGGAGCGCTCGAGCCGACAGGCCGTGCACCGCGTGCGCTGCCCGACTGGCTGGCGCACCCGCAGCCGATTGGCGACCGGCGGCCGGCGCCGGCCAATCTGCCGGCGCTCTGCCCCGAGCTGCGCGCCCGGCTGGCCGCCGAGGGCATCGAACAGGTGTTCCTGGTGCAGGTGACGGTGCTGCCCGAGTTGCTGGCGGCCGCAGAGTCGCCGCTGCCACCGGCCGACCTCTGCGTCTCGGCGCCGGCCGGCCGCGGTAAGACGCTGCCGTTCGTGCTGCCGCTGGTGCAGGCGCGGCGCCGCGGTGCGCCGGCCGCCGGGTGCGCGCGCTAGCTGTGCTACCCACACAGGCGCTGCCCGCTCAGGTGCCCGCCGTGTTCCGCCAGTACGACGCCGACACGCCGCTCTGCGTCCGGCTGCTGGGTGGAGACGAAGTGGCACGAGGGGGGGGGGGGCACCAACTGGTGGCGGTGGGGCCGCGCGGCCCGGTCTCCCTGGCTGATCGTGGTGAGCACTCCTGGCTGGCTGATGGATCACATACCCAGCGCCGAGGGCTTCTCGCTAGCGCTCCTGCGCTACCTGGTGATCGACGAAGCCGACCGGGTGATCGAGATGGCCGAGACGGGCTGGCTGAAAGCGGTGGAGCGGGTGGCGGCAGCCACGGCCCGCCGCCCTGCATCGCCGGCCGGCTGACGGCCGCCGCCGTCTGCGCGCCTCACCTGCCGCTGCAGAAGCTGCCGTTCTTGGCTACCCTGTCACAGAACCCGGAGGCCGGAGAAGCTGGAGCGAATGTCGCTGTTCCAGCCGCGACTGCTGGTGGCCGGCACGGCCGGCCGCCGTCGCACTGCCCGGTCAGTTCGTCGGCAGGTTCACCACGCCGGCCGAGCTGAGCGAGTCGTTCAACGTGGTGGCGCCGCAGCCGCTGAAGCCGCTGCTGATGCACAATTTGCTCCGACAGCCCGACTGGCGGCGCTCGCTCGTGTTGGTCAACTGGAACGAGGCAGCGCACCAGCTGGAGCTACCGCTGTCGGTGCTGGGCGCGCGCGAGGCCGAGTTCCCTGGGGCAGTGCCGGCGGGCCAGCGCGGCGGCGGCGCGCGCCAGCTGAGATGCTGGTGTGCTCGAGGCTATGGCGCGCGGTGTTGACGTGGACGCCGTGGACGCGGTCGTGTCATACGACATCCCGGCGCTGTTGAAGGCACACTGCGTGCGTCGGACGGCGCGCGTTAGCCGGGCCGGCCAGGCGGTCACGCTAATGTTTGAGCGGCAGCGCAGCCATTTCTAGCGGCTGATGGCGCAGGCGGGTAAGGTGGGACGGCCGGGTGCGGGAGGCGCCGGTGCCGCTGTACGAGCTGCGCCAGTACGAGGCGACCTACGTCAGTGGATTTCCACGCTAGCTTCTAGTTGATCGCTTTTTCACCTTTTTTACGCTCATCGCTCATGATTTATTTACATTTTAGAAATATTACAATGAATAGGTGTTTACCTTGTCATCAGCCCAGAAAAGTTAAAGTAGGTAAGGCGTTTTTAGTTGCATAATGTATATTTGTTCATGAACACGGATTTAACGTGTCCTAACTCCCAAATACTTCGATATTAGACCCGAGTTTTGCAAACCAGTCGAAAGGCTTAGAACGATCATTTGGTTGTGGCGTAGCCAGACGGCTCGACTGGGCGTGGAAGCCGGCGAAAAGGTGGTCACCACGCGATCATCATGTAAAGTGGTCTCCGTCGGACGATTGTGTCCGTGCGCAACGAATGATCTCGGCACACGTGGACGAGTTCGGCAGGACTCTCCACTGAGCGGTACTGGGCGCAGTCGAACGACGGTCGACGAAGCTAGCGCAGGTATTGTTACGAGCCGGACCAGTGTAGCGGGGCCGGAGCTTATATTTTTTGCTGTGTGGCGTTCCTTCGTCTTGACCGGGCCCGGCTGCATATCGGCTGAAACCACTTAGCCGGGCAGCATGACCTCCACCTCGCCGAAGTGGGGCGAACGACCGCCCTCAGCCCTGCAATGACCGCGGTGCAGTTAATCTGGGTAGGTATCTTCCTGAGGTATGACACTCGCCTTGGCACAAGGCTTTACCCATATAGGCTTTGGCGAATCCTTAGCCCTCTTGGTCCTAGAAGTAGGTGTAATGCAGTGCGCGCGAAGCCGCCCCGCAGCACCGCAGTTCACTCGCGCGGCAGCGGAACTGTCCGTCCAGCTTCAGGTGGCGCCTCTGGGAACAATGTTTGCCGCTTCTTCCCCACTCTTTTGACATCTAGGAAAGAGGTGCGACTCCCGCGTCGGGAGTGGGTCCCATCTATTATAGTCTCCACCTCATAAAAGGTGGGAGTGGGGGTCCATACATTGCGTGCACGTTCGACACGATTATTTTCTACAAGGTGCAACTAAAAGCAGACAAAAAGGTTAATTGCAAGTTGAAGGTATTGTAAAAATGAAAAATAATAGGCTGACAGGAAAAAAAGATCCACTAAAACGCACGCTTCCTATCGTGACCGTCATAAATGACGTAGGTTTACAATTTGGTGGTCTTGTATTGGCAAGTTTATTATGGTCTATTTTGTGGTTACAACTCTTGAAAATATATGTTATGTTTTCCAATAATAATATTTCTCAATCTTTGTTGTATTTGCTTTAAAAAAACACGCTTTACTTTATTTGAAACATGTTTTAAATAATTTATCAATCTCCTTGACCATTATCGATATTAAAATATCAGCTGACTGCCGGCGACAAATATTTCCGGCCGATGTTGGCTGGAATTTTTTTGTTGGTGAAACTCGTGGCTGTGTGGCGGCTATTTTTTCGGCTGGATATTTTATTTCGGCGGCCGGCTGGTATTTTTTGGTAAAACTGGCCTCAGTTCTAACTTCTGTCAGGTGCGGAAAACCCACGCTAGCTCCCGAACGTCCGTGTCGACCTCTGAAGGCTCCACGCTGGTCTCGAAAGGCCATAAGTAACTTCCAAAGGCGTTGTTTCCAAAGGCAAAGGCGTTGGCGTTTAAATGTCTCACAGGTCCCCAAGAGTTATTTCCAGGCATAGACCACTATATACCTGGACTGTGCACTGATTTTGCCGACTGCCATTAGGGCCCTGTTGGGAAATTAGACGTAGCACGCTGCATTGTGTGTTGATGCTCTAGTAAGCCCATTTAAATTAAAGTAACTACTTAAATGTGATGTATATTTTAATAAATGCTGAATTTATAGCATGATTTTCGACATGATAAATAGATAAAAGCACTTAGAGGCAGGTATAACACTGTATTCAGTGCAAAACATCGATAAACAGTAACCATCCGTGATCGGTCAATTTGACAAGGAACAGTCTGATCGCATATTGGACGCACTGCATATTTATTTGCTAGTCTAAATCAGACACGCACCTTGGCACAATGTTTTGGCACTTGGGCCTGGCGCAGCAGCCCACACGATCTACACCACGGAATTGCAAAGATCCCTTTAGATAATTACAAAGCTGTCGGGGCTGCGTGTCTAGCGAGATCGTCCGAGGTGACCTGCTTCCACTGAGGCCGATTTCATGTTCAGCTTAGCGACAGATGGGTTCTATCCTCTGTCCTTCTCGAGAGAAGGGGAGTTGAACCCCGTTGTCAGGTGGCCGCATTGTGGGTGGCGGGTGATGGCGATCGAGATTGGAGATTTAGACGGAGTCACGAGATATCGGTTCACTGGACACTGCAGCAGAGCTTCGCACTCGGGAATATACTTCCTTATAGTTATTACTTATTGTGCTACATTTGCCTTAAGTTACTGTACAATACAAGTTGTATATCCACATGTGAAATTCTCAGCCATGTAGGCATCTTACACATCGACGAATATGACTTCAGGTTATTGACTGCATAAACGAAATGATCCGAGAAATGTTACATTGCGTTTACTTCCTGCGGCTCATCATTTTCATGAATCTTTCCCATTTTGATGAAGCTCTGTTCGCGCATCGCTGTCGTTGAGTGACGGTATTGCCCATGAATTGCAATGTTTATTTTTCGCTCAACTATACACACCAATGTGTTGAAGGAAGGCGGGTCGTAGCGTTGTAACTTGAGGTGTTTCTCGACAGTGTGACTTCCGCTCTCGGCGAACAATATGTGAAGAAACCTATCGTTTTCCTTTACAATGGTAGTCGAGATGTCTTGAAACACACGTTAGGGGCTACGTGTGCCGAAGAGAGAGTGACTCGGTAGCTGTGACCAGAGCAGGACTCATGGCTTTCATGCACGTACAGAACACAGATTGCTTATGTGGGCACGCCAGCTCTCTGCAAGCAATACGATCTGGAGTTCTGGACCATCACTCGACGAAATTGCGAGACTTTATAACTCCTTTGGCTTCATTGTGTGACTGATTATAGGAGCCGCCAGTATCTGGAAACATGTGCAATGTGCAGCATGTTTACATGCATACATCCCCTTAATCGAATTGTGGAAATGACCGCCGATGTCGACCATAGGAAAACTGGCACTTCTTACAGCTCTCTTCGGCTCGATTTTTCGGTCTCGGCGAGCGTCACAGCATATACATAATAAAGCTCACAGGGAGCCCATGATTGGTCAGGATTTCAAGACGTTTAAAGTTTCAGAGCAGATAATTACGAGCGAGCGAGCGCAGCGAGCGAAGTGAGTCTTTTCAATATAACGGAAAAATCTGAGTATGAGCGGCCCGGCCCGGCCGCCTGTAACGCTTTTAAGAGGTTTATATCTAAGCAACCGCTGGACCAATTGGCCTGCGGTCTTTTTTGCTGGGTAGCCCCATCCCTTCTACCCCGTAATTGACTACTTTTGATGCATCTCAGTGACCGTCGTGGCTCGTGCCACGTGAAAAGTCAAGGGTTTTCAAGCTGTTTTGCAAAAGTAGTGATTTTGAGAGGCCCATATCTCAGCAATTGGCCTGCGGTCTTTTTTGCTGGGTAGCCCCATCCCTTCTACCCCGTAATTGACTACTTTTGATACATCTCAGTGACCGTCGTGGCACGTGCCACGTGAAAAGTCAAGGGTTTTCAAGCTGTTTTGCAAAAGTAGTGATTTTGAGAGGCCCATATCTCAGCAGCCGCTTGGGCGATTGTCTTGCGGTAATTTTTGTAGGGTAGCTGCATCCCTTCTACCAAAGGTCGGATACTCTTGATCTATGTGAGTGACCCCCACTGCACGTGCAAAATGCAAGTAGAAGAGGTGCCAAATTTGTTCCCATTTCAATAACTCGGTAATTACTGGGGCGATTTCGCTGAAACTTGGCGTACAGGTAGGCACCCACCAGGCAATGCATTCCCATGTGTTGCGGTTAGGGTGCTACTGCACGTGCGCACGTGCAGGGGGCGTTTCCAGATCTCGAGAACGGCTGGGCCGATTGCGCTCAAATTTGGTACACGGTTGGGGACCGGTTAGTAGGGTGCCGTGCAAAAGTCATTTTGGACCCCGTTTGCACGTGCGCACGTGCAGAATGCCGCTTCCAGATCTCAGGAACGGCTGGGCCGATTGCGTTCAAATTTGGCACACCGCTAGCGACCGGTTAAAAGGGTGCTTTGCACAAGCCCGTTGGAAGTACCCTCTCGCCCTTCCGCACGTGCAGGGCTCACTATCTCGCTCGCTCGTTCTTCGCCCCAAAAGGCGTTTTACTGGTAATTAACTTCTTATTGATGCCTCAGCCAGGAATCGGAACACTGACATTGTCGCACGCACTGCCTTTGAATATCTCTTGCTCACGCCCTATTCTGTTCAGAGGATATGTGGCATATATGCATTCAAAAGTAACACAAACTATTAATTTCATTTAAGACAAAAGAGAACTATCCCGCATGTCAATGATGAACAACAATAATCTTGCAAAAATCTTCGCCACATTTCTGTGAAAATTTGCTAATTCTCCTGAAAATGAGCTGGGAACCATCATCCACACCATGTTAAATCATCAAAGAAACAAGCAAAACATGTCCTTCATTCTTCAATGTTTGCGCTACTGTTACTAAGTTTTTGCCCAAAGTAAGATATAGGAAAGACTACAAATTGACTAGAGGTGTTGGTTCCCAAAGCACATTATCATATGGCGAGTGATTTGGCTGTGATAACGTTTGAAAGTTAGGGCCCTAATGGCAGGTCCCTAATTTCTGTGCACAGTCCAGGTATATAGTGGTCTATGTTCCAGGCCATAGGAATGTTTACTGGGGGATCCTATGATGACTTTAGGTTCCAACGTGGCCTCCAAGGACTCCAAGCCGACCTTTACCCGCAACCCGTGGGGTGGGGGGGGGGGGTACACAAAGGTCCCTCCCCTTGTGTTTTTTTCGCAGATAACTCAGAAAGGGCTGCGAATTTCGACACGCCATTTTCAGTACCCCGCCGGACATCAATTTTACACAACTTCTGAAAAATTACGTCCAAGGTCATCTCAGGTCATAAGTCAAACTGAGGTAATGTTTGGCCGTTTTCGATCGAAAAAGATGTATACGGGAAAATGCAGAAAATTAGAATATTTACTTAGAGACTCAAAAATTTAACCGTCGGTACAAAAAAAAAACATGACAAACAAAATGGCTAACTCGAAATTTCGAAAATATAACAAATATCAATGGATCCCCCCCCACGGTAGACGCTGACAAAACACCAATACGGGCGAGGATTAAATAGTCAAAGATTTTGATTCCCCGATCTGGGCGGGGTGCTCGAATGCATTACGACCCCTCCCCCCAGACCAAAAAGTAGGAGGGGCTCAGCCTCCCTAGCCCCCTCTCTTCGCTGTACCCACGCCTGTGCCTGTTCAAGTGCTCAGCAAGGTTCATAAACGCACCAGCTATTGCCGCACCGGACCTACACTAGCGGCCGTATACGGCTCTCGCTCTGATGAGGATGGTTCACTCAACGTACAGGTCTCCCGGGTTTTAGGCGGTAAGTTTTGCCTTTGCTAAATTTAGTAAATTTCCGGATATATCTAAGAAACTAATCGGTGTGAGATGACGCCATTTTAGAGGAACATGGCAGGCATGTGTACGAATAAATCGATGGCATCTTACACGCTAAAAAGCTTAACACGAAAAATATATGGCCGGAAATTTAATCACGCGCAGTGGATGGGGGGGGCGAATTTCGCCCACTTCTCCTGTTTTTCGCCAATAACTCGCGTTCGATAAGTGATGTTAACGTGAAATTTCGGCTACCGGTCCAGAATTGAATTGCGGATCTTTTCGTGTAAGAAATTTGAAAATCGCTTCACAACTCTTCTAGCAATAGCGGTGTAAATTCAAATATCATTCCGCAGCGGCGCGCCAGCCGGCGCCGGCTGTTGCGCGCCGCCCGAATGTAGACTGTGCCGGGGCCTCCGTCTTTACATTGCACTTCAGTTCTTACTGCTGAATACGTTCGATTCGCGTCAAATCTTGTGTGAAGACTAAGAAATTTACTAGCAATCTTATGGTCAAAGAATTTTGGAAATCGGCTGGTGAAAATGAATTATGAGCGTGTAAATACAAAATTGTGATTGTCGCGTTTCCTGCGTCGGCCGATCCCGCCGCAGCGGGTGACATATTCTTAGCAGGCTTCAAACTATCATACTGATTGTTGAATTAATTAGAAATTCATCATTCAAGCTCAAAAAGTCTGCTCTTTCATATAGTGAAAGAAATAACAAAATCGGCTTGAAACTTTTGGAGTTATTGGCGGGTAAATGCAAAATTGTCGCTAATATGGCAATTTTGACCACATTTGACCTCATTTGACCTTAACCCTCGCCCGCACATGCCATTTTCCCATCCTATAGAACGCACATGGGGCCCCTCTACCCGGGCCCCATGTGCGTTGCCACCCCTCCCCCCTGCGCCATTTCGTTCCTGTTGGAGATAGAGCTTCGCGGTAAAGACCAAAAAGATTCTTTGGGAAGAGACAAATCCAATGATACCCAGTTTTACCTTTTTAGGTCAGTCATTGGCATTCCAGGTCAGGTCAAACTAAAAAATGTTGCTGTTTTGGGGTCACCGCTGGATATCAAGTGCGCTGCTTAGCATATACCGATGACGATGCCGTTTTCTGGTGCCAAGGCAGCTAGAACCTCTTTGTCACACTACCCGACCAGGTTTTTTGCTGCTGAGGTCATTTCAGGTCAAGTTAGGTCAAGATCAATGATATGTGTTTGTATGACTGTGTGTGTGTGTGTGTGTGTATACTGATGTGTGCACCGATTGTTTATGTGTCCATATTACATGAAATCATGATCTGGGAAGTGGGAAGCTTTTACCGAAGGTTGTTATGAAACCACTAACCAGCGTGCTTGGCGCACTCGGGCAGCACCCGCATCTGGTAGAAGGCAGGCGCTCTTAGTCATGTCCATCTAGCTCACAAAGCCCCTGTTTCACCTCAACTCTTATAATATGCGCTGCATATAATCCAGTACAGGGCCCTCAGGGACACGTAAAGGTTAGTCTTGCTGCCCCAGAGACAGAAATGCCACCAGAGGCCGATGTGAGGTCCTCAGACGCCGGATGGGCCCTTGAGGCCGGTTTATGGGCCCTTAAAGGCCAGCAGAGGGCCCTCAGAGGTCAATGCGGGTCCTCCACGGTCAATGTGGGGCATGACCACCACGGAAGGGCCCTCAGAGGTCAGTGTAGGACCCTCAAAGACCGGCATGGAGGTGTTAATAGCTGGCGTGGGTTTCTTGAGCCTCGTGACAATCGAATAAGGGCCGGGGCCCCATCGCTTTTTTTTTGGTGGGGAATTATATGATAACCCCTGATTTTCCGTGGGGGGGCGGTCATGGCCTGATGCCTCCCCCCTCTACCCGCCGTCTCCGATCCCCACTCCGATGTTCCAGAGGGAATTGATTTAGAAAATGTTGGCTTGACCAGCGGCCGGCCCAGAACGGTGGCCCAGTACTGCCCTGATCCTGACCTTCCGCCGGGTCCCCACGCACTGTGGCGACCAGCCCCTCATACAGCTGAGTCTGCCCCAGCTCGTTACCGGCGGGCAGCTGCATATCGTCATCGGTCGGGTTTATAAGCTTTATGTGTGCCACCGTATTATTGGATTGATTTTTGGAGAGACCGTTCATTTTCCTATCAGAATCTATTCATTCTCTGCCCCAATGTCCACAAATTTATTTGTAGTGAGCATTTTAGCAAACCATTGCAAAAAAAGTTGGGGGCAAGTTGGGGGCAAGCGCCCCCGCTGCCCCCCCCCCCCTGTTCCCGGGTCTATGCCTGGGACCAAGAATGTAGCCGGAACATTTTGTTACTATATAATATATTTGAGGGGGGGGGGGCTGATTTGCCCCCACCGTCCAGTTTTTCTTCTCTGTGCGAAAAATGGCATGAGCTGACGGCATTGAAATTGTCGACGTTTTCGTTGTCAGTCATGGAGGGTATTGGGTCAAAATGATGAGTTTGTTTCGTGTTCAGAGGCGTCTCCACGGTCAGTTTCTGGGAGACATGTTTTCGGCAGACCTCATCAGTCATCCCCGCCGTCCACGGTGTCTCCACCACCCTCGGCTCCACCGGCCACGGTGTCTCCACCACCCTCGGCTCCACCGCGGCCACGGTGTCTCCACCAACCTCGGCTCCACCGTCCACGGTGTCTCCACCACCCTCGGCTCCACCGCGGCCACGGTGTCTCCACCAACCTCGGCTCCACCGTCCACGGTGTCTCCACCACCCTCGGCTCCACGGCGGTTAAGCATTGTGATATCCCACACAGGCCACACACCAGATCATAGACATTACGCCCTTGTCCTTGTCTTGTCGCCAGATTGATCGTGTTAAAAGATCCAACATAAAGTTTCAACTCAATATCTTGTATAACCAGGGCTCCTGTGATCTGCAATTCGTTGCAAGATCAATTGGGTTGTGATCATTGATGTCACTCACATGTCTATGCACTTGTTTGCTGATCGCTAACGTTTGTAGCATCAATCAATATATGCAAATGTGTTCTCCAGGTTTTGGTGGCACTCTTCAGTGTCCCCACTGCGACTTCAGCTGTTTGGGACAACATTGTCTGGACAGACACTTGAAGAGACGACACGGCCAAAGCGTGAACGGCAGATACAAGTGCAAGTGGTGTTCTTACGTCACCGACCACTCCGGCAGCATGACGCGGCACCGAAGGACTCACGCGAAAGAACGGCCGTACTGCTGTGAAGTGTGCGGCAAAACGTTTGCTCAACACGTCGGTCTGACCGCTCACCGTCGTGTGCACACCGGTCAGAGTCCGTGCAAGTGTGATATCTGTGGGAAGGTGTTCACACGGTCCGGTGCCCTGACGATGCACAGACGTGTCCACGTTGGCGAGAAGGTCCGGCAGTGTGAGCAGTCTGGTGCCGCGTGTTTAGCTACAACTAACGGCAAAGAACACAAGACACACGGTGTCCGTGTGAAGCCGCATCAGTGTCATGAATGTCGAGCCAGATTTGTTACACGCGCAGATCTCACTGTACACATACGAACCCATACCGGGGAGAAGCCGTACAGCTGCTCCATTTGCCCGGCACGGTTCGCTCGGCGGTCAAATCTCGTCAGACACGTGCGGACCCTTACAAAGGAGAAGTCGTTTGGCTGCTCCATTTGCCAGGCAAGATTCGCTTATCAGTCAACGCTCACCATACACATGCGGACCCACACAGGGGAGAAGCCTTTTGACTGCTCCATTTGCAAGGCACGGTTCGCTCTTCGTTCAACTCTCACCAGTCACATGCGAACCCATACAGGGGAGAAGCCTTTTGACTGCTCCATTTGCAAGGCACGGTTCGCTCAGCGGCATATCCTCACCGAACACATGCGGACCCACACAGGGGAGAAGCCTTTTGGCTGCTCCATTTGCCCGGCACGTTTTGCTCGGCGATCGGCTCTCAGCGGCCACATGAGGACCCACACAGGAGAGAAGCCGTACAGCTGCTCCATTTGCCCGGCACGGTTCGCTGAGCGGTCACATCTCGTCAGACACATGCGGACCCACACAGGGGAGAAGCCGTATGGCTGCTCCGTTTGCCCGGCACGGTTTGCTCTTCGGTCAAGCGTCACCGAGCACATGCGGATCCACACAGGAGAGAAACCGTTTTGCTGCTCTGTTTGCCCGGCACGGTTCGCTCAGCGTTCAACCCTCACCAACCACATGCGGACCCACACAGGGGAGGAGCCGTTTGGCTGCTCCATTTGCCAGGCACGGTTTGCTCATCGGTCAGCCCTCATCAATCACATGCGTATCCATACAGGGGAGAAGCCGTATGGCTGCTCTATTTGCCCAGCCCGGTTCACTAATCGGTCAAGCCTCACTGCACACATGCGTACGCACGCACGCGGGGAGCGCCCGCACAGCAGTCCCTCATCTACCCGGCGCGTTTTTCTGTTGGGTCAGATGTCACCAAACAAATGACACCACACAGAATAGCGACCCTTCTGCTGCTCCATCAAACAGACGCCGTTTGCTTTTCGGTAAGGTCTCAAGGGAAACATACGAACCCACACATGAGAGCGACCGTACGGCTGCTCCATCTGCACCGTACGATTTTCGGTTTCATCACAACTCAAAAGCCAGCTGCTGATTCACACGGGGAAACGACCTAATGGTCGTTTATACTAAATGAAAATCATCCTTAACCCGCGTCCCGCTGGCGGTCCTGTATTTCCAGGTTCTGCTGGGGGCCCTATAACTCGGCCTCTGGGCCATGTATCGGCACGCCGTAGGCGGTGTTCCAAAGAGCGTCCAAATAATGAGAAAAATACTCTTGTCACTTTTTATGTCAGATAAAAGGTAAGGTCGCTAAAGGTCAACAAAGGTGAAATTTGTCACTTTCTAGGTCAAACTTCGATAATTTTCGACAAATTGGCAGTGTGAGCAGTCTGGAACCGCGTGTTCAGCTACATCTAACGACAAAGAACACAGGGCACCTCGTATTCTTGTGAAGCCCCACCACTTTCCTGAGTGTTTGGCATGTTTTTTTTTTTTTAGATGTGCATGATGTACGGCTCTTTAATGAAACAGTGGTTGGTTTTGCTTTTTAGGTTATATCTGGTCTTATATGAAATCCAAAGGCGTAAGCATTAACCCGATTCGTATGTATGCATATTTGTCACGAGACTGTGAGATTGCATCTTTGTATGCCGAATACTTTCCGAGATATTAAACAAAAACCTCATTTTTTGGCGTTTGGGATATTCTGGCCGCAGTCTTCCTGGGACCGCCTATGAGAGCAGTGGAGCCATCTAACGAGAGGGACGCGGAAACACAGAATCATGAATGAATCGAGCATGTAGTAAACGGAGCATGGAAGGGAGACTCAGCAGAGGCTATCCGGGTGGCCGGCGCGCGCCGCGCCCTCGGGCGTCGGCTGGCCCTTCGGACCGCGTGGGGTCAGAGGTCGCGCTCGGGAAGTCTCGGCTCTGGGTTTTAGCGCTGTGAAACAGGAAGGCGGGGGAGGATAACGCCAGCCCGACTGACCTATAGCTTGGCTGATTTGTATGGAGTGGAAGGGGAGCACAGAACTGGATTGTTACTTGTGCGTATGACGGAACGGATGTATCTGCATAACCTGTGATATAATATTCGTAGGTAATTATGACAGGACTTAAAAAAGGGAATTAACGCTGGCCCGAGAGAGCGGACGGGTACCGTCCTACCCCCCCCCCCCCCCTGTGGCCTTTGTCTAGATTTCTTTGAACATGAGGCCGATGGAAAGCTTAAGGTTGGCACTCCCGACCTTGGTTTCAGCTTATTTGGGTTGGTATTGGGTTGGTTCTTCGGCACAAAGATGTTTTCATGTCAGGCCAGGTCACTGACCGACATAAATTAGACTTTGCAGGGTCTTAACCCGCGCCGCGCTAGTGCTCCGCGACTTACGCGCCGGGCCGGGGGGGGGGGTCTGAACCCCCCCCCCCCCGTTTAACTCGGCTCCTGGGCCGACACGTGGTAAGCGACATTCGAAAGAGCGTCAAAAATGATGATGGAAACACTTCGCTCATTTTTTGGTCAGGTCAAAGGTCAGGTCGCCAGAGGTCAACAAAGGTCAAATGTAGTCCATTTCAACAATCTTGGAAACTGCCAACGCTAACTCGGAAACCAATAGAGCTACAGCGCCAAGGAAAAGTGCATTCGATAGCCCTTTTACATACCTTTCTGAATATTGCTCTCAGATTTGACCTGAGGTCAACGGTTTAGCCCCCAGAGGGCAAAAACTAAAATAGCAGTTTTCACGAAAACTGTTATCGGCAATAACTTTTGACTCAATAGTGTCACGATATTACTTTTGACAGCATCGTGTTCCTCTCGTCGAGACGCGTCGAATGAGCTATTTGTTGACCTTGAAAGGTCATTTTGAAAATTTGACCTCTGGTCAAGGTCATGACCTGACCGAAAATGGTCATGTGTTCTTGGGGGGTTGTGTTCGCGGCGCCGACGGTGGGTGAGCAGTGGGACGCTTTTGCGGCTCGCTTTTTACCGATTGTTGACGCACACGCACCAGTGAAAAGACTGACAATCCGAAACCCCACCGCGCCCCCGGTCTCGCCGGCCATGCGTGACCTCATGGCCCGCCGCCGGGCAGCGCTGGCGCGCTCCGGCCGTGACTCCGCCGAGTATAGGGAGCTTGAACCGGGCCGTCCGCTCCGCGGTGCGGAGTGACAGGCGCAGTGATATACAGCGGGAGATCGGCGAGCGCGGTCCGGCCAGAGTGTGGCGCTGTATCAAGTCTGTAGTGGCGGGTAAGAGGGAGGGGGGTTGTGTTCGGCCTGACGCCACCGCGGACGAGCTGAACGAGTTCTTTGTTTCGGTTGGCCCGCGGGTGGCCGCGGAGATTGGGGCGCGGACGGAGGGGGCGGGACCTGTCACTGACGCGCGTCTGCCCCGTGTTGGGGCCTGTTCGTTCGCCCTCTCTCCCGTGACTCGGGAGATGCTCGGACACACGATCTTCAGCATGCGGAGCTCGGCGGCCTGGTCTCAACGTACAGGTCTCCCGGGTTGTAGGCGGTAAGTTTTACCTTTACTAAATTTAGTAAATTTCCGGATATATCTAAGAAACTAAGCGGTGTGCGATGACGCCATTTTAGAGGAACATGGCAGGCATGTGTACGAAAAAATCGATGGCATCTTACACGCTAAAAAGCTTAACACGAAAAATATATGGCCATTGGCCGGAAATTTAATCACGCGCAGTGGATGGGGGGGGACGAATTTCGCCCACCCCTCCTGTTTTTCGCCAATAACTCGCGTTCGATAAGTGATGTTAACGTGAAATTTCGGCTACCTGTCCAGAATTGAATTGCGGATCTTTTCGTGTAAGAAATTTGAAAATCGGTTCACAACTTTTCTAGCAATAGCGGTGTAAAGTCAAATATCCTGCCGCCGCGGCGCGCCAGCCGGCGCCGGCTGTTGCGCGCCGCCCGAATGTAGACTGTGCCGGGGCCTCCGTCTTTACATTGCACTTCAGTTCTTACTGCTGAATACATTCGATTCGCGTCAAATCTTGTGTGAAGACTAAGAAATTTACTAGCAATCTTATGGTCAAAGAATTTTGGAAATCGGCTGGTGAAAAATGAATTATGAGCGTGTAAATACAAAATTGTGATTGTCGCGTTTCCTGCGTCGGCCGATCCCGCCGCAGCGGGTGACATATTCTTAGCAGGCTTCAAACTATCATACTGATTGTTGAATTAATTAGAAATTCATCATTCAAGCTAAAAAATGTCTGCTCTTTCATATAGTGAAAGAAATAAGAAAATCGGCTTGTAACTTTTGGAGTTATTGGCGGGTAAATGCAAAATTGTCGCTAATATGGCAATTTTGACCATATTTGACCTCATTTGACCTTAACCCTCGCCCGCACATGCCATTTTCCCATCCTATAGAACGCACATGGGGGGTTGCCACCCCTCCCCCCTGCGCCATTTCGTTCCTGTTGGAGATAGAGCTTCGCGGTAAAGACCAAAAAGATTCTTTGGGAAGAGACAAATCCAATGATACCCAGTTTTACCTTCTCAGGTCAGTCATTGGCCTTCCAGGTCAGGTCAAACTAAAAAATGTTGCTGTTTTGGGGTCACCGCTGGATATCAAGTGCGCTGCTTAGCATATACCGATGACGATGCCGTTTTCTGGTGCCAAGGCAGCTAGAACCTCTTTGTCACACTACCCGACCAGGTTTTTTGCTGCTGAGGTCATTTCAGGTCAAGTTAGGTCAAGATCAATGATATGTGTTTGTATGGCTGTGTGTGTCTGTGTATATACTGATGTGTGCACCCATGGGTGGAGAACCTACCCTGGCCACCCCGGCCGTGGCCGGGGTAACTTTCAGCCAGCCCCGGCGCGGCCGGGGTAACTTTTTCACTCTTGTAATTCCTAAAAACTGTCTCCAAACGAGAAAAAGCTGAGTTCTACCTACAAAAGTGTCTCTCTTTACTCTTATCTACCTCTTTTAAGTTTTTGAAGATCTATTTATTTTAATTTTGGGACTTTTTGACAAAATATTTTCAACGCAGAGCCCCACAAATTTGATCAAACATGCAAAATAAAACGATATTCAAGGGTCGTTATCCCGCGCCCTGGTGGGGTCTGTTTATAACGCGACCTGGTGGGGGGGCTATTTTTTGCCCCCCCCCCTCGTATCTCCGAAACTACTGGACGGATCCGCAAAATTCAAACGGCGTTCGAAAGGCCTGTCAAATTTGTCGAAGGAAACCAAATTTCATTGACCTCGGGGTCACCGATGACGTCACAGGTCAGGTCAAAGATGAAATGTTTCACCGTTCACGGGTCATCTAGGGAATGCGCTATAACACCGAAGAAAACTCATTTTGTCGAGAATCAGCGATAGGGCGTCGGTTGCCTAGTACATATGTTGCTATAAGAGGTCACTGACATTACCAGGTCAGGTCACAGGTCAGGTCACCAAGGGTCACAGGTCAGGTCACATGAACCTAACTTTAGATACTAAGGTTGTGCGATGCATGTTTTATGGCCAATTTTTCATTTCCAACTCAATGGTGTTGGTTATAAGACTATCAGGTACTGCTTAGGTCACTTTCTGGTGGAGGTCAGGTCAAGGTCAGGTCAAAAAAGGTCAAATTTCAAAATTGATATTTTTGCATAAAATGGGTATTGATTCGATGCAGCTCGTCACGGGGAGTCTAATGGTGGTCTTTGTTTTGCGCTACGAGGTCTAGAATTCCTAAAAATTGAGTTTGAAAATTTGACGTCATCAATTTTGAACAGTTTTTTCGCTATAACTTGGCCAAAAAAAGAGGTATCGATCTCAAATTTGGTATGTAGATAGAGGGCGGTTGGGACTATCACATATATTCCGGTTTTTGCGAAATTCAAAAAACTTTTTGGATTTTTCGGTTATTATAATCAAAAAATCTATTTTTTGATTTTTGGGGGTCAAAATCCAAAAATTTCAAAAATCCGAGATAGCAGTTTTGTAGCCCTGTCAATTCTACAGCTTTTATGTCTTTATCGTTTTTCTGTATTTGCAAAGCTATAGGCCTGACAGCTCTTCCCGCGAAACCCTTTTTTGGGTCGAAAACGGCAGAACATGACGTCACTCTGACGTCATTTCCGGCCAACCTATCATAGCCTTTGGAAAAAATTTTGGTCACAATGTGTAAAATTGATGTCCGGGAGGGTACTGAAAGTTTGGTGACGATCGGCGCAGCGGTTCTGGAGATATATCGAAAAATCTGGAGGGGGGGCAAAAAATAGCCCCCCCCCCCACCAGGGCGCGGGTTATCGTAAGACCACGTTACAATAACATCACACAAGAAAACAGGTCTAGGGTCATATCGAATAGGCAAAATAGGTAGCATTGAAGAAGTAGAAGAGCTGCGGGGGCTCAAGGCCCCCCAACTTGAACCACGCCAGGGGGGGGCTATCGAAAACGTTGAGGCGAGGGGTTGAGTAGGCGTTATACGCCCTTTCAAACTCGGCTGCTGGGCTGCGTGTCGAGGAGTGGCAGCGCCGTTTGAAAGAACGCTAAACATAATAAGAGAAATTTCGTCATATTTTAGGCCAACACAAAAATAAATCACCACAGGACATCAAAAATTGAATGATGTGAAACGTTTTTTTTTAAGCATGATTATGATTATAATGGAAATCAGATGGAATAGTAATCTTTTGCTCATAACTAAAGTAAGCTAAAAACAAATCCAAAATATATTTTCGGTGCTGGACCTTCTTCAGTGGAATGACAAAAACACGAAAGAGTGACATTTTAAATCATGATAAGTAAGTTTCCACTGAAGAAGGTCCAGCACCGAAAATATATTTTGGATTTGTTTTTAGCTTACTTTAGTTATGAGCAAAAGGTTACTATTCAATCTGATTTCCAGGACATTAAAAGTCAAATTTTCCCTTTCATGGCGTGCTTTCACATGACTTTTCTCATAGCTCGTGATCTAGAGGAGCTAGAACACTGCAAACAAAACATTTGATAGCTATTTTAAGACTCCCTCGCGAGTGACATTTCAGGTGCAAGTGAAAACCAATCGCTTGGCTTTAAGAGGGCCACAACGGTCAAATTTAACATTTTTGTGTGAAAAAAGGAAACTTTCGTCTTTTTAGGAAATACCCAAGCTCTGCAAATGATCCATGAACGCAGACTGTTAAAACATGGTTATCTAGCAAAATCGACCTGATGGCCTCACCCTAGGTTACTTGGGAGAGAAATTCAGAACCACTATGCGAAACTGATTTATTATAACTGAATTTATAATTTATAACTGCCTTAACTGAGTTTCACGCAAATGCTTGCCGCGGTTTCACCTACAAACGTAAAAGCGACTGGGGACTAGGCTAGAAACGCCCCCGGCCCCCAACACCATTGTGAAACTTGAGGCGAGGTCACTTGATGTGACCTGTTGGCATGACCTTGAATAACTGAGAAATAACTGTTTAAATGTTCATCATTCAGCAATCACAATATCCATTACTTCAATCAACAGAAAAGGGGTTTGTTGATAACCGTTTACAAATACTATTTGAGCATGCCGTCTTTTCCATGACTATCGGTCGCCGGCCGGGGTAACTTTTTCAAACATTCTCCACCCATGTGTGCACCGATTGTTTATGTGTCCATATTACATGAAATCATGATCTGGGAAGTGGGAAGCTTTTACCGAAGGTTGTTATGAAACCACTAACCAGCGTGCTTGGCGCACTCGGGCAGCACCCGCATCTGGTAGAAGGCAGGAGCTCTTAGTCATGTCCATCTAGCTCACAAAGCCCCTGTTTCACCTCAACTCTTATAATATGCGCTGCATATAATCCAGTGCAGAGCCCTCAGGGACACGTAAAGGTTAGTCTTGGTGCCCCAGAGACAGAAATGCCACCAGAGGCCGATGTGAGGTCCTCAGACGCCGGATGGGCCCTTGAGGCCGGTTTATGGGCCCTTAAAGGCCAGCAGAGGGCCCTCAGAGGTCAATGCGGGTCCTCCACGGTCAATGTGGGGCATGACCAGCACGGAAGGGCCCTCAGAGGTCAGTGTAGGACCCTCAAAGAACGGCATGGAGCTGTTTATAGCTGGCGTGGGTTTCTTGAGCCTCGTGACAATCGAATAAGGGCCGGGGCCCCATCGCTTTTTTTTTTGGTGGGAATTATATGATAACCCCTGATTTTCCGTGGGGGGGGTCATGGCCCTGATGCCTCCCCCCTCTACCCGCCGTCTCCGATCCCCACTCCGATGTTCCAGAGGGAATTGATTAAGAAAATGTTGGCTTGACCAGCGGCCGGCCCAGAGCGGCGGCCCAGTAGGGGAGAGCGGGGTGAGTTGTATCATGTCCAAGTTGTATCAGGGCGAATTGTGCCAAACTTATCCAATAGATAGCGCTCGTGACACGACCAGTCGACGAGGTTTTCCGGGCGCCATCTTTCCCTGTTCTGTCGTGTGGCTGGGTGGACGCGTCTCGAGGTGAGAGCCGATTTTATGTTTTTTTTAATGGCATTCTAAAAAATAGGTTGCAGGAAAATGTGTGTTTTGGGCATTTAGATGTGCACGAATTTGAAAGATCTCCGTAGCGGTGGTGAGGGTAGGTTCTAAGGCTGCGTGAGTGAAAATGGATTTCTCCAGCTGTCCGCTGTTTTTGAGCACGAAGATGTTTTTTCCAAGATGGCGGCGAGGTACATGTTGTATCAGAGCCGGGTGGGGTATGTTGTAACATGTATGTATGTATGTATGTATGTATGGGTATGTTGCTTTTGATCGCGAAAGCTAAGCCCTGGCTCGCGTTTGTAGGTAGCTAGTCAATACTCGTTCCTATTCGGCACAATGTGTTGGCTGCTTTGCTCTTAACGGGTCACTTTTGCGTCTAGTCTGTTGATGTTTCGTTCGTTTCGATGTTTCGTTCGGATTGACCAAGTTTGGTCTAATAAAAGTGAAGCCTTTGAGCAAATACATTGTATTAACCCCATTTAATGTTGTTGTTATGTTCAAAACCAGTAGCAAACACACTCCCCGAAACGTGAAATAGTGATACAAATTACCCCACCATGTGATACAACTCACCCAAGCCATGGGGCAAGTTGTATCAAAAACAATGCTCTCTTCGGCAGACCGTAGAAGAAAAACTAGTAGAGGTAACGGAAAAGTTACCTTGCACAAAAAAGCAGAAGAATCAAGGAAGGAGATAGTATGGAAATAATGAGTTTATCACGGATAGTTACGAGGTTATGGGTCTCGGAGTAAAAACTGATACAACCCACCCCACTCTCCCCTACTGCCCTGATCCTGACCTCCCGCCGGGTCCCCACGCACTGTGGCGACCAGCCCCTCATACAGCTGAGTCTGCCCCAGCTCGTTACCGGCGGGCAGCTGCATATCGTCATCGGTCGGGTTTATAAGCTGGACCTGTGGATGTATGTAACCAGCCGAGCTCGTTTCAGCAATCATGCTGGGCACCTCTAGAATCTGCTCGGGTGTCTCCTCGGGTGACTGGGAAACAAACTCGACCAATTTCTCGGACGAGTGCCGGCCTGCCGTATCCAGCTTTCGGCGACCACACGCACGTGCCTGGAGGCCGGAGGGCACCGTCACATCTGTGGGGAGGCACACCGCTCACGGGCCTTTTTATTTACCGTGGCGATGTTGACGCGACCGTTTGCAAGGCAAAACACATGTTTTCGGAGAGCTGAGCAAGTTGCGCCATTATCGTGTCCCGGGTTCTTTGCGTGTCCCCAGTAGAGGGAGCTCCAAAAACTTCTAGGGACAATCCCTAGTAGTTTTTGATTATTTCAAAACTTCTAGGGACAATGTCCCTAGTGTCCCTAGTGGTGGTGACGCCCATGATTGAGATCATTGATGTCACACACATGTCTATGCACTTGTTTGCTGATCGCTAACGTTTGTAGCATCAATCAATATATGCAAATGTGTTCTCCAGGTTTTGGTGGCACTCTTCATTGTCCCCACTGCGACTTCAGCTGTTTGGGACAACATCGTCTGGACAAACACTTGAAGAGACGACACGGCCAAAGCGTGAAAGGCAGATTCAAGTGCAAGTGGTGTTCTTACGTCACCGACTATCCCGGCCTCATAACACGGCACCGAAGGACTCACGCGGAAGAACGGCCGTACCTCTGTGATGTGTGCGGCAAAACGTTTTCTCAACAAGTCGGTCTGACCACTCACCGTCGTGTGCACACCGGTCAGAGTCCGTGCAAGTGTGATATCTGTGGGAAGGCGTTCACACGGTCCGGTACCCTGACGATGCACAGACGTGTCCACGTTGGCGAGAAGGTCCGGCAGTGTGAACAGTCTGGTGCCGCGTGTTCAGGTATATCTAACGACAGAGAACACGGGACACCTCGTATTCGTGTGACGCCCCACCAGTGCCCTGAGTGTTCGGCCAGTTTTGGTAATCGTGCACATCTCATTAGAGTCTTAGACACATGCGGACCCACACAGGAGAGAAGCCGTTTGGCTGCTCATTATGCACGAGACGATTTTCTCTTCGATCAGCCCTCACCGTACACATGCGAACCCATACAGGGGGGAAACCGCACGGCTGCTCTATTTGCCCGGCACGGTTCGCCGAGCGTAAAAGCCTCACTGTACACATGCGAACCCATATAGGAGAGAAGCCGTTTGGCTGCTCCATTTGCCAGGCACGATTTGCTCAGCGGTCAGCCCTCATCAATCACATGCGTATCCATACAGGGGAGAAGCCGTATGGCTGCTCTATTTGCCCGGCACGGTTCACTGAGCGGTCAAGCCTCACTGTACACATGCGAACCCATACAGGAGAGAAGCCGTTTGGCTGCTCCATTTGCCAGGCACGATTTGCTCATCGGTCAGCCCTCATTAATCACACGCGTATCCATACAGGGGAGAAGCCGTATGGCTGCTCTATTTGCCAGGCACGATTCACTGAGCGGCGGCATCTCACCGTACACATGCGAACCCACTCAGGAGAGAAGCCGTTTGGCTGCTCTATTTGCCCGGCACGGTTCACCCAGCGTTCAACCCTCACCAACCACATGCGGACCCACACAGGGGAGAAGCCTTTTGGCTGCTCCATTTGCCCGGCACGTTATGCTCAGCAATCGGCTCTCACCGTACACATGCGAACCCATACAGGAGAGAAGCCGTTTGGCTGCTCCATTTGCCCGGCACGGTTTGCTCTTCGTTCAATTCTCACCATTCACATGCGGTCCCACACAGGGGAGAAGCCGTTTGGCTGCTCCGTTTGCCCGGCACGTTTTGCTCAGCGATCGGGTCTCAGCGGCCACATCAGGACCCACACAGGAGAGAAGCCGTTTGGCTGCTCCATTTGCCCGGCACGGTTTGCTCTTCGTTCAAATCTCACCAGTCACATGCGGACCCACACATGGTAGAGGCCTTTTGACTGCTCCATGTGTCCGGCACGGTTTGCTCAGCTTTCGCATCTCACCAGTCACATGAGGACACATACAGGGTAGAAGCCGTTTGGCCGCTCCATGTGCCCGGCACGGTTCGTTCAACGGTCGGCCCGAATAGCTCATATGCGAATCCACACAGGAGAGTGGCCGCAACGGCTGTTTCATATGCCCCGCTCGATTTTCAGTTTCATCACATCTTTAAACTCACCTGTCGACTCACAAGGGGGAGCGGCCGCTAGGTCGTCCATTACAAATAACCCTGCTCACAGTGGCGCAGGAACTATTTTCTGTCTGGGAGGCTCATTTCGCGCCGCCGTAATGTACACTGTGGCAGGTCTGGACCCTTCCGTCTTTACATCGTGCTCCTTACCGCTGAATGCGTTTGATTCGCGTCAAATCTTGTGTGAAGACTTAGAACTGTACTAGCAATCTTATGGTCAAAGAATTTTAGAAATCGACTGATAAAAATTTGAGTTGTGAGCGTGTAAACACAAAATTGTGATTGCCGCGTTTCCTGCGTCGGCCGATCCCGCCGCAGCGGGTGACATATTCTTTGCAGGCTTCTAAATGTCATACTGATTGTTGAATTAATTAGAAACTTATCATACATACCTTTCATAAAGTGAAAGAAATCAGAAAATCGGCTCGTAACTTTTTGAGTTATCTGCGTGTAAACGCAAAACTGTCGCTAATATGGCAATTTCGATCACATTTGACCTCAGCTTACCTTGAAGATAATGACCTAGGTTCATGAAACTCACACACAACAGAGTTCTTCATGGCGTCTTCCTACCCTCCAAATGTCGTCTTTCTAGCTTCAGTGGGTGCTGAGATCTTAGGGTGGAGGCGACATTCGCCCCCCCCCCCCCCTCCTTCCACTGGACTTAGTACTCACAACCCTTCACCTAGGTACCGCTAAAACCGAGACCTGTACGTTCCACTCTCAAAAGACACATTCGAAAACACCAAGGTAGCGCTCGTACGCATGCTGAATCTGCCCTGCACAGTTTACTGCACAATCGCTGATCAACAGACACATGTGGACTCAGAGACAATGTGGACTACAAACAACGACCCACACGAGGGAACAACAGGACATGTCTGCGGAGCGACATACATCTTTGCATCTTTTGAGCCTTAAATGTTAACATTTTTTTTCCTGATTTCTTGTAGTTCAGTTATATGTACCCAACTTGCTGGCTGCTGCAATACATTGTTGTTCAGGATCAGTTTTTTGTTGTTGTCGTTGTTGTTACGATATTTGGGCGCCGCGTCTCTGAGTGCGCCTCCGACTTTCTGACCTACTCCAACTCCGCCTCTGGGAGCTGGTGGGAAATTGCATTGTTAAAGGTTTAAAACACTGCATTCACAATGTGTTGACTGCTTAAGTGTCGCAATTACGGAGCGTGTGTATCTTGAGGCTTGCAACATGGTATTTAATGTGTGAATGCCATTTTTATCCCAGGTACATTTTGTCACCAGACGCTTACATCTACTTTCCTAAATTAGCTTCGGAGTTCGGACGACACCTACGCTATACGGTTACAGGACAATTTACCGAACTGCGTTTTGCGGAATGCTTATTCGCCGAATGTCAATATGTCGAATGCATTTTGCCGACGTGTCAGAAAGGCGAAGTGCTAAAAGTCGAAATGAAATTTGCGCACATGCCTTTTTGCCGACGTGCAAAAAGTCTAATTACATTTCGACTAATCGACATTTCAGCAAGCTGCCAATTCGGCAGATTGACATTTCGGCAAATTTACATTTCAACTAATTGACATTTCGACTAATGGGCAAATCGCATTTCGGCAAATTTACATTTCGGCTAATAAGCATTTCGGCAAATTGGCATTTTGGAAGAAAAGGCATGTCGGGAAATGGCATTTTGACATTTTGACACGTCGGCAAAAAGCACATCGGCAAAATGACGTTCGGCAAAATGACATTCGGCAAATCGCCTTTCGGGATTTTGTCCGGACACCTGCGCTACTGGCAACCAGTAGCGGCGGAACACCTTCTTCTTCGGGGGGGGGGGGGGGGGGGGGGGGGGCACTGCTGACTTTTGGTCCCATTTTTCCATGCAACGCCCATAGGGCTAATGTTAGAATGCCAAAATCAAAGGGGGCACGGTGTCCCGGTGCCCTCCCCGTTCCGCCGCCTATGCTGGCAACAAATTATCGACAATAAATAATACGTGAAGCGTTTCAGTTTTTGGAATACCCGCCCAAACCACACCACCTACAGACACGATTCAACCACCAATCGACAGCTCTCGATCGTGGCTATGTGCGCGGCACATTTTTAATCGCATTTGCACCCCCCAAATAGCCAAACTCGGCCCCTCGACTATGTCGCCCGACACTCCAGAGATGGCGCTGACTGTCTGCGTGACGTCAGCTCACACGACCGGCGATCGCCGATCATAAAACGTGCATGTCGCCGCTGGACAACCAATTCCAGCGTACTGTCTTGCTTTTGCCCTCTTGTTCTGAAAATTTCGCCAAGAAACATGGCGTATAACCTTCATTTAAAACCAAATTTGCTCCCAACCACTTCGCCGTAAAACACCACAATACGCACCAGACCATGTCATCAACCCGTGCAGAGTACCATGGCTTATTCAAAGCCGTAAACCATGCGTCCTTGGTGGCTCAGTTGGTAGAGTGGTAAACTCCTATGGGATGGGTCGCTGGTTCGATTCCAGCCCGATACGTTTTTAAAATGCACATCTTTAGTTGCAGTACCCGGCCGCTAGGGTCGCGACCCCGTAGAGGTCGCTGCGGTCCCCACGTGACCGACCGGCCGCAGTCACGGGCCGGCGGCGGCGCAGTGTGGGGCGAGCGGGCGGAGGGGTTGGTACGGTAACTGAGGTGCCGTCAGAGCGGCCGCTGCCGGACAGCGGGAATGCGGCATGATACAGACATGGGAAGGGGGGGTAGGTAAATGGTGGATGGATGGATGAAGAAATGATGGAGGGAGGGAAGGAAGGGTAAGTTAGCAAATGATTGAGTCGGTGAGAGAACAAGTACAGAGGATGGAGCCGAAAGATGTTTTTTAAAATGCACTTACAGCTTAGTTGCAGCACTCGGCCGCTACGAATAACTACATTACCGATCCTGAGTGGCGGGGGGGGGGAGGGAGGGCGAGGTACCCAGATTTGGGATAGGTTGGTTACAGAATTCCACAAAATACTGACAAGATTATCGATTATGTTTAGTGGGGACGGGGAAGGGCACAGGGAAGGGCACGGCGACAGGACGGAGACGAAGACGGAGACGGAGATGTAGCGGCCAGCAGGAGCGGGGACGGAGACGGAGACAAAGAGAGCGGGAGCGGGCAGTGTCCCAAAATTTACCAGCTTGGGTGGGAAGCGACACCCAAATCAAAATAATTTTCCACTCTCACCTCCAATTTTCCAGAGCGATTTTTCACTCCCTGTTTTACCAATCAGGAGCATCTGCGTGTACCTTTTACCTCCCTCTATATTGTATTTAATCGTCCTATAATGCAGCTCCCGCACCCTCCCCAACATTCACAAATAAATTGTTGATATCTGTTTTCCGCTCTTTTCGTGCCTTCCTGACTGGCAATTTTCCACTCTCAGCCCTCTTTGTAGTGACGATTATTCCCCTCCAACACCCAATCCAAAATATATTTTTGGGACACTGGGAGCGGGAGCGCGGGAACGGGGACGGAGACGGCATCGGAACAGATACAGAGACAGAGACAGAGACAGAGACGAGACAGAGACAGAGACAGAGACGAGACAGAGGCGGAGACGGAGATGAAGCGGTCAGCGGGAGGGGGATGAAGACGGGGACGGAGAGAGAGAGAGAGAGCGGGACCGGGAGCGGGAATGGGAGCTGGGACGGGAACTGGGACGGAGATGGGGATGGAATCCGAGACGAGACAGATACAGAGACAAAGGCAGAAAGGGAAGACGGAGACGGAAACAGAGCAGGCATAATTATATCTTTAGCACTGAAAACATTACCGATCGTGAGTGGTGGGTCCCGGAGGGGGGGGGGGTGCAGAGGGAGGAAAGCGGGGAAGGGTCGAGGCGAGTCACTCAGATTTGGGATAGGTAAGTTACAGAATTCCACAAAATACTAAAAAATAGCGATCATGTTTAGTATTACGAGCGTACCAATATACGTATAGCGTCTTGAACTGGGACATAAAAACGTATATGTATCTGCGGCGCGGGCGGAGAAGAAGCCACTAGCCAGTACTTTTTCCAGTACCAAGAGGGGATTGGAGTGGAGGGGAGAGGAGGGAAAGGGAGGGAGTGGAGGGAAGGGGAGGAAATCGAGGGAGGGAGGGAGGGGGCCGGGGGAGCGAAGAAGTGCGATGAAGGAGACGGGGAGAGGAGGGTGAGAGAGAGAGAGAGAGAGAGAGAGAGAGAGAGAGAGAGAGAGAGAGAGAGAGAGAGAGAGAGAGAGAGAGAGAGAGAGAGAGAGAGAGAGAGAGAGAGAGAGAGAGGAGAGAGAGAGAGAGAGAGAGAGAGAGAGAGAGAGAGAGAGAGAGAGAGAGAGAGAGAGAGAGAGAGAGAGAGAGAGAGAGAGAGAGAGAGAGAGAGAGAGAGAGAGAGAGAGAGAGAGAGAGAGAGAGAGAGAAAAGCGGGCATTATGGACGGGACGGGCAGGGATTTCTAAATAGATGTTCAAACGACGATTAGCGGCGGTAGGCGCGGGAGAGTGACCTATTACGAGCGTACCAATATACGTATAGCGTCTTGAACTGGGACATAAAACGTATATGTATCTGCGGCGCGGGCGGGGAAGAAGCCACTAGCCAGTACTTTTTTCAGTACCAAGAGGGAATTGGAGTGGAGGGGAGAGGAGAGGAAGGGAGGGAGTGGAGGGAACTAGAGCACTTCACGGATAGGCTTTTTAGGATCCGGCCCGGCCCATATCCGGCAAGTCATATCCAGATCCGCCCATTATCCGCCTTTCTTTGAATATCAGAATCCGGCCCACCCATGGCCCGTATTGCAGCCAAACTTCCAAAAAATATCCGTAATAATCCGTTTCACCAATAACTGGTTTCACCCAAAACTGGACTAACAAATTCAATCTAAGGGACCAGACAGCCATACATCTCACAGACCATCATGGTTCCAAAAACCATGCTTATAAACCTAAAACCACATGAAAATCACCACATTGGTAAACTAGGTATCATCCTGCCGCTTAACACATTAGGTTAATTTTTAACTTCAATGTTGAATGTTAAAAATTTTGATCCGTTTTGATCCGGGTTCAACCTTCAATTCCCAAATCCGGCCCGCCCATATCCGTTCTTTTTTACCAAATTTAGAATCCGATCCTATCCGGTCCGCGGATTTATCCGTGGATAACGGATTTATCCGGCCCATGAAGTGCTCTAGAGGGAAGGGGAGGAAATCGAGGGAGGGAGGGAGGGAGGGGGGAGCGAAGAAGTGCGATGAAGGAGACGGGGAGGAGGGAGAGAGACGGATGGGGAGGGGTAAGTAAGCATACGATTGGATCAGTGATCGACAAAGTCAGAGAGCGGAGAGGAGGGAGGGAAGAGGGATGGAGGCAGGGAGGGAAAGAGAAAGGAAAAGGAAAAGAGGGGGAGAGAGAGAGAGAGAGAGAGAGAGAGAGAGAGAGAGAGAGAGAGAGAGAGAGAGAGAGAGAGAAAGAGAGAAAGGCGGGCATTATGGACGGGATGGGCAGGGATTTCTATATAGATGTTCAAACGACGATTAGCGCCGGTAGGCGCGGGAGGGTGACCTAGGACGGGCAGGGATTTCTATATAGATGTTCAAACGACGATTAGCGCCGGTAGGCACGGGAGGGTGACCCAGGACGGGCAGGGATTTCTATATAGATGTTCAAACGACGATTAGCGCCGGTAGGCACGGGAGGGTGACCTAGGACGGGCAGAGATTTCTATATAGATGTTCAAACGACGATTAGCGCCGGTAAGCACGGGAGGGTGACCTAGGACGGGCAGGGATTTCTATATAGATGTTCAAACGACGATTAGCGCCGGTAGGCACGGGAGGGTGACCTAGGACGGGCAGGGATTTCTATATAGATGTTCAAACGACGATTAGCGCCGGTAGGCACGGGAGGGTGACCTAGGACGGGCAGGGATTTCTATATAGATGTTCAAACGACGATTAGCGCCGGTAGGCGCGGGAGGGTGACCTAGGACGGGCAGGGATTTCTATATAGATGTTCAAACCACCGTGTATATAAATAGTTCAAACGACGATTAGCGCCGGTAGGCGCGGGAGGGTGACCTAGTATGGTTTATAATTATTGAACCAGTTTGGGGTAAAATATTAAACAAGTAAATAAATTCAAATAGTTATTCTTTGAGTTGCATTCAACATGTTCCTCCTTAGAGCACTTCATTATGTTCATTTCATTTTTTCATTTGTTGAATGCACTCTAGTCTTTCTAGATGCGAGCGTGCTGCTCCGGCCCAAATCACACTTCCGTACTCTAGGACCGATCGGACATTAGCACAATACGCTGCGATAACTCCTATTACAACAGCCGCATCGTACGCCCTGCAGACTCCTTTTAAGGAGAGCTGACGCGCGATTACAACTGAATCAATGTAATCGGAAAAGTTCAGTTTGCCGTCAATGATGACGCCTAGGTCTTTCACGCTAGTGACAAAAGAGAGCACGGTTCCGCCAATGCTGAAGCGGACCGGAAGTAGTTTTGCTTTCAGTGACACACGTAGGTAAGTGAGAGCATTTGGCCGGGTTTAGGGTGATGTGCCAAGCCTGGGACCAGGGGCCCGGGAACGATTTTCAAGTTGGGGAGGGGGGCGAGCCTAAAATGCCTGACATGATGCATTGAAACAGTGACGTAGCTAGGGGTCTAAGGAGACACGTACTCCCCCCCCCCCCAATCGGGATAAAAGGGCCCCTCGGGACCGAGGGGCCCTGCGGCGCCATTTGACCGCTGAGGGTTAACGATGGCCATATTTCTACTCAGAAGGGCCTCATGGGGCTCGTTAGAGCACCCCATGGGCCCTAAATAGCCAAACTAAGATCTCCATGAGGGACCCACGCCGGCTTCTGAGGGCCTCTTGCGGCTTTTAAGGGCACCTCGGTTGTCTCCAAAGGCCCGTTACTGGCATCTGAGAGGTCTTACCGGCCTATGAGGGGCCAGTTCTAGGGGCATTTCCCGCCTGTGATGGTCCCACACTTATTTTTCTGAGGGCCCCATAACGGCAACTATGGGGCCCTCGTCGGCGCCTATGAGGGCCCACACCGGTGTCTATGAGGGTTTCACACCCCCAACTCTGAGTGCCTACACCATTACCTATTAAAGCCCTATATCGGCGGTTCTGAGGACCCAACCAACACCTGCGCATCTAAAGGTCACCCACTGGTGACTTTTGAGGGCCCCACACCGGTGACTGAGGGCCCCACCGGCGTCCGACAGTACCATGCCGGTCTCTAAGGACCCCACAGGACTTCTTCTGCCGGCCTAACGACCCCTTGCCGGCCACTGAGACCCCCTGCCGGCTTGTAGAGAGTTCGCGTCAGCAGCTCTAAAGGCCCAACACCCGTCTGTGACGGCTCCACACCAGCGTCTATGAGGGCCCAAAGCTACGCCTGTAAGGACCCTCATCGGCGCCTCTGAGAGAATCACACTAGCACCTCTGAGCGCCCACACCGGCACCTGCATGGGGGCCCCACACCGGTGCCTCTAAAGGCCCCTTACTCGACGGCTCTGAGGGCCCTACGCCGGTGATTCTGAGGGTGCTACCGATAACCCAAGGCACCACACAAAGCCCTGAGTGTCACTGAGCTTCAATCCCATACCGGCCCTCCGAGGGCGCCACGTCAGTGCACTCATTGCCCCCACACCCCTCCATCACACCCGGAGCGGGTAAACTGTGTTATACCTATAGCAACGATTTTACTGCACCGTTGTACGTTATGTATTTCTCAAAGTTGACTCAAGCTGGTGCAGTATAAAATCTGGCCTGCCAAACTTATGGCCAAGGTCAGGCCCAAATCAAAGCGGGATGACAATAGCAGATGTTGTCAAATCCATACTGTATCAGCAGAAACCATTCAGATGGCAAGGAAAATGCCGTGTGTTGATGTGTAGATGCATAAAGGAAACAAGAAGGAAAGAAGTCCGGAAAAGGGAGGAAATATCTTTTCTCGCTGCCTCAATGTTGAGGGGATGCCGCCCCCTCGGCTCCCAAGTTGGGGGCAAGCGCCCCCGCTGCCCCCCCCCCCCTGTTCCCGGGTCTATGCCTGGGACCAAGAATGTAGCCGGAACATTTTGTTACTTGTTACATATTTGAGGGGGGGGGGGCTGATTTGCCCCCACCGGCCAGTTTTTCTTCTCTGTGCGAAAAATGGCATGAGCTGACGGCATTGAAATTGTCGACGTTTTCGTTGTCAGTCATTAAGTGTATTGGGTCAAAATGATGAGTTTGTATCGTGTTCAGAGGCGTCTCCACGGTCAGTTTCTGGGAGACATGTTTTCGGCAGACCTCATCAGTCATCCCCACCGTCCTCGGTGTCTCCACCACCCTCGGCTCCACCGGCCACGGTGTCTCCACCACCCGTGGCTCCACCGTCCACGGTGTCTCCACCACCCTCGGCTCCACCGGCCACGGTGTCTCCACCACCCTTGGCTCCACCGGCCACGGTGTCTCCACCACCCTCGGCTCCAACGGCCACGGTGTCTCCACCAACCTCGGCTCCACCGGCCACGGTGTCTCCACCACCCTCGGCTCCACCGTCCACAGTGTCTCCACCACCCTCGGCTCCATCGGCCACTTTGTCTCCACCACCCTCGGCTCCACCGGCCACGATGTCTCCACCAACCTCGGCTCCACCGGCCACGGTGTCTCCACCACCCTTGGCTCCACCGGCCACGGTGTCTCCACCAACCTCGGCTCCACCGGCCACGGTGTCTCCACCACCCTCGGCTCCACCGGCCACGGTGTCTCCACCACCCTCGGCTCCACCGTCCACGGTGTCTCCACCACCCTCGGCTCCACCGGCCACGGTGTCTCCACCACCCTCGGCTCCACCGGCCACGGTGTCTCCACCACCCTTGGCTCCACCGTCCACGGTGTCTCCACCGGCCACGGTGTCTTCACCACCCTTGGCTCCACCGTACACGGTGTCTCCACCACCCTCGGCTCCACCCTCCACGGTGTCTCCACCACCCTCGGCTCCACCGGCCACGGTGTCTCCACCACCCTCGGCTCCACCGGCCTCGGTGTCTCCACCACCCTTGGCTCCACCGTCCACGGTGTCTCCACCACCCTCGGCTCCACCGGCCACGGTGTCTCCACCACCCTCGGCTCCACCGGCCCCGTTGTCTCCACCACCCTCGGCTCCACCGGCCACGCTGTCTCCACCACCCTCGGCTCCACCGGCCACGGTGTCTCCACCACCCTTGGCTCCACCGTCCACGGTGTCTCCACCACCCTCGGCTCCGCCGGCCACGATGTCTCCACCACCCTCGGCTCCACCGGCCACGGTGTCTCCACCACCCTTGGCTCCACCGTCCACGGTGTCTCCACCACCCTCGGCTCCACCGTCCACGGTGTCTCCACCACCCTCGGCTCCACTGGTCACGGTGTCTCCACCACCCTCGGCTCCACCGGCCACGGTGTCTCCACCACCCTCGGCTCCACCGGCCACGGTGTCTCCACCACCCTTGGCTCCACCGTCAACGGTGTTTCCACCACCCTCGGCTCCACCGGCCACGGTGTCTCCACCACCCTTGGCTCCACCGTCCACGGTGTCTCCACCACCCTCGGCTCCACCGGCCACGGTGTCTCCACCACCCTCGGCTCCACGGCGGTTAAGCATTGTGATATCCCACACAGGCCACACACCAGATCATAGACATTACGCCCTTGTCCTTGCCTTGTCGCCAGATTAATCGTGTTAAAAGATCCAACATAAAGTTTCAACTTAATATCTTGTATAACCAGGGCTCCTGTGATCTGCAATTCGTTGCAAGATCAATTGGGTTGGGATCATTGATGTCACTCACATGTCTATGCACTTGTTTGCTGATCGCTAACGTTTGTAGCGTCAATCAATATATGCAAATGTGTTCTCCAGGTTTTGGTGGCACTCTTCAGCGTCCCCACTGCGACTTCAGCTGTTTGGGACAACATCGTCTGGACAGACACTTGAAGAGACGACACGGCCAAAGCGTGAACGGCAGATACAAGTGCAAGTGGTGTTCTTATGTCACCGACTATCCCAGTCTAATAACACGGCACCGAAGGACTCACGCGAAAGAACGGCCGTACCGCTGTGAAGTGTGCGGCAAAACGTTTGCTCAACAAGTCGGTCTGACCGCTCACCGTCGTGTGCACACCGGTCAGAGTCCGTACATGTGTGATATCTGTTGGAAGGTGTTCACACGGTCCTGTGCCCTGGCGATGCACAGACGTGTCCACGTTGGCGAGAAGGTCCGGCAGTGTGAGCAGTCTGGTGCCGTGTGTTCAGCTACAACTAACGGCAAAAAACACAAGACACCCGGTGTCCGTGTGAAGCCGCATCAGTGTCATGAATGTCGAGCCAGATTTGTTACACGCGCAGATCTCACTGTACACATACGAACCCATACCGGGGAGAAGCCGTACAGCTGCTCCATTTGCCCGGCACGGTTCGCTGAGCGGTCACATCTCGTCAGACACATGCGGACCCACACAGGGGAGAAGCCGTTTGGCTGCTCCATTTGCCCGGCACGTTTTGCTCAGCGATCGACTCTCAGCGGCCACATGAGGACCCACACAGGAGAGAAGCCGTTTGGCTGCTCCATTTGCCCGGCACGTTTTGCTCAGCGATCGGCTCTCACCGTACACATGCGGACCCACACAGGGGAGAAGCCGTTTGGCTGCTCTATGTGCACGATGCGTTTCTCTTGGCGGCCAGGCCTCACCCGCCACATGCGAACCCACACAGGGGAGAAACCGCACGGCTGCTCTATTTGCCCGGCACGGTTCGCCGAGCGTAAAAGCCTCACCAACCACATGCGTATCCATACAGGGGAGAAGCCGTTTGGCTGCTCCATTTGCCCGGCACGGTTCGCTCGGCGCTATAGCCTCACCTTACACATGCGAACTCACACAGGGGAGAAGCCGTTTGGCTGCTCTATGTGCACGATGCGTTTCTCTTGCCGGCCAAGCCTCACCAGCCACATGCGAACCCACACAGAGGAGAAGCGGTTTGGCTGCGTCATCTGCCCAGCACGGTTCATTCAGCAGTCAGACCTTATCGTACACCTGCGTACGCACGCACACGAGTAGCGCCCGCACAGCTGCTTCATCTCGCGGCACGTTTCTCTGCTGGGCCAGATCTCCCCAAACCCATGAGGAGCCACTCAGTATAGCGATCGTGCGGCTGCTCCATCTGACTGGCACGGTTCGCTTTCCGGTTAGGCCTCACGGGGAGCATGCGAATCTACTAGTGATGTCAATCGGAACTTGAATCTTCGGAATTCCGAATTTGTCCAATGTCCAATTCGGAATTCGGTTGGACAATGACAGCAGGCTTTGGACAACTTTGGACAATCGCTTGCTACACCTCATTTTTTTATATAAAGTAATCGTGTTTTACATTGATTGGCTATAAGAAAGCTCAGCTTTCGATATGATTATCACTTTTGAGCTGGTAACGGTACATTAAAAGCAAATTAATTAACAGTGTTGAGTGTAAACTATTGCGTAGGTGTCGGACATCTTTGGACAAATGGCTGGCTTGGACATTTTTGGACGGACAGTCGACGTAAGCATTGGACATTGGACGGACATTGGACATACGTTTTCTGAAATTGACACCACTAGAATCTACACAGGGCAGCGGCCGTTCGGCTGCTCCATGTGCCGGCACGATATTTGGATTCATTACATCTCAAAAGTCACCCGCTTTGTCATACGGGCGGCGGCTTCATTGTCGTCCATCATAAACAATCCTGCTGAAAAAGGTTCACAAACGCATCAGCTCTTACCGCACACAGGCGGAGGCATAATAAACAACGCAGTCAGAATCTTTTTCGGCTACGATAGATTTTGCAGTGCCTTGGCTATGTATGTGTCTGAAGGTCTCGATAACTTTGATGTCATGTTCCGAAAAGCAGCGTGGTGTTTCGTGCAGCGTTTATATGATTCGACAAATATCATTATCAGTGTATTGGTTAAATGTGACATAGGGTGGCACTCACCCTTTAGAGTGGCATGGAACGCTGCTCTGATAGCGCCTTGATATGTGATGTTTGGTAGAATTGGACCAAGTGTCTGTAAATACAAAGTTCTCTCTCTCTCTCATAATACACAGGGGAATGGCCGTACCATGGGCGTCGGAGACGGGGGAGGGGCTATTTGTGGGGGACGTCCCTCCCCAGAAAAAAACATCCATGGATATCTAAAAAAGTAACCAATTGCATCGGTCGTTCGCAACGAGTCGTTGCACACAGAAATAAAACTTGTTCGAAAGAATTGTTAGGCCACAGGCAGCGTACCCATCAGTCGTGTATTGGTGCTCAATACAGGCATTGCACCAGCAGCAGCAGCACCAGCGGCAGCACCCGCGCGTGGCGGCTCCCCGGTCCAGAATGACCGCCGCCCCCGGCTGCGGCCGTGACCCCGCGCCGCCGGTCGCAGCGGCGCGCTCAGAGGGAGGCGGCCCGCAGAGGCGCGTCCAGCAGCGCGCCGAGGGGAGGCAACGGGCACACGATCCACTAACACTTCCTAACACACCTCCCCCCTAAATAAAATGTCTCTTATTCTTTGCACTATAAAACAACGCGACGAAACTGCTGCTTCGACCGCGATCGGCCGCGATCAGCTGCAGCAGTGGCATCAGCTGCTCGGTCTGCGGCGCTGCAGTCGGTGACGTCCGCTCCGGTGACGTCTGCTCCGGTGACGTCCGCCTGGTGACGGCTGCGCAGGCGACATCTGGCGCTGCTGACGTCTGCGCTGGTGATGGCGTCGAAAATCGAGCGCCGCACCTGCGTCTCAGCGGTGGGACGCCACCTCGCGCTTCACCCCCTCGAGGTTCAGGCCTGCCGATGATACATTGGCTCAGAACATGTCGCACACTTTGGTCACACACAATCGAACAAGTCTGACGTGTGTATGCTTATAAAAAGTAGGTACTGTGCCGGAGTACACAGAGATGCAGATAGTTTGACAACGGTTTTTAATGCAGTCGTTTCAACAAGCGTACCTATTTACAGAGTGGGGTATCTTACCGGAGGCCGGGATACTCTCCCGTATCGTGTGACGTATGTGCTCGTCGGTTGTGGCGTTTGTTCCACAGCCGTGTCACTGGGCACCTGAAAAAAGTGTATGAATGGACTACTCTTCGTAATGATGTTAGAGTCCTGAGATACGCGCTCGTCGGTCCTTTGTTTGTGTTCGTCAGGCGTAGTCTCGCCAGTGGTCCGCTGTCCGTGTTGCTCGGGTGCAGCTGGCCGTTCGGCTGGATCGTCTTTCCTCCGAAGTTTCATAGGTTTCAGATGATTGTGATGAACGTTGGTCTCCTTACCACCGGGCATGCTGACCTTGTAGGTGACTCCGTCTCCTTCCGGACCGTGCCTTCTTAAAATGGTCGCAGGGCCTTTGTAATGAAGGGCCAGCTTACGTTTACCTCCGACGTGAGCCGTATGGTCCCTAACCCACACTTTTTGACCTGGCACATATTCAACCTCTCGCGCCGACTCGTTTTGTGTTTTTGTCATGTCGTTGGAGGCTTTGTTGATGTTTTCGTGAACCTTGGTGTATGCGTCTCTGAGTTGGCGCAGCCTGTTTTCGACATGCGTGTCGACCATCGACACCTCGCGCCTCTGGTTGAAAAGCTCATCGACTGGCAGGCGTGCCTCATACCCATGCACCAGGAAAAATGGGGTAAATCCGGTCACCGAGTGTTTGGACGTGTTGTATGCGAAGGTGAGGAAAGCCAAATGTTCGTCCCAATCAGATCCGCAAGGTTTGATAAATTTCGAGCACATGTCCTTGAGCGTGCGGTTAAAGCGCTCCACCATGCCATCGCTCTCAGGCCGATAGGGTGATGTCCGAGTTTTTTCGATTCCTAGTCGTTTGCACAGGGACTGGAAGACCGCAGACTCAAACTGGCGACCTTGATCGCTGTGAAGGCGTTCTGGCACCCCTTTCCGCAATACCATGTCCAGAAGACAGTCAGATACAGTTTCAGCTGTCTGGTTCTGCATGGGGTAGGCAAAGACGTATTTGGTAAAGTAGTCCATTGCTACTAAAGCGTACCTATTACCGCGAGCCGACATCGGCATCTCGGTGATATCGATAGCCACTCTTTCAAATGGCCTCGAATAGGATTCGGTTCGGAGAGTTGCTTGCATCTGTGGTGCTGGGCGACTGCGTCGTTGACAGGTCTCGCAAGTTTCGCAGTAGCGGGCGATGTCCCCGCTCATCCCCAGCCAGAAAAACCTGGTTGCTGCTCTCTCGAGAGTTCTGTCGGTTCCCAGATGACCAGCAGCCTCATCGTCGTGTAGCATGTTCAGGACTGTCTCATGATAGATTTTTGGAAGGACAATGACTGAGCTGTTGCCATGTCGCCTTAGCTTCAAAATCCCGTTTTCCATCGTGAGCTGGTCGAAAAATCGAGCCATGCTACGTAGTGAGCTGTTCTTCTTCTGCAATTCTTTTTTAGAAGGGAGCTTCTTTGCTTCCAGCCAGTTTCTGACCTCACCCAGTAAGGGGTCGAGCTCCTGCTCCAATTGTAGCTTTTCGAGGGGAATGTCTTCTCGACCGCCCTTGTGGTTGGCGGCCAGCAGCTCTTTGGTCTCCGTTTCAGCTGTGGAGTCAGTGACGTCAAGGACGGGCCTCGACAGAGCGTCAGCATTACCATTGTCGCTGCCCTTGCGGTACTCAACGACAAAATCGTAAGTACTGAGCTCAATGGCCCACCGACCTCTCCGACCGGTGGCATCGCCGTCGACGTTGATAGATTTTGGGACGTTTTTGAGTGGTTTGTGGTCTGTCAGGACAGTGAACTTGGTGGCCGCGAGGTATTGCCGGAAATGTCTGACAGCCCACACGATGGCCCACAAAACGGTTACCGTTTAACCGAACATCACTTAAATGTAGGGAGCGTAAATGAGCTTACCTTGACCGCGCCAATGTTAGGCCACAGGCAGCGTACCCATCAGTCGTGTATTGGTGCTCAATACAGGCATTGCACCAGCAGCAGCAGCACCAGCGGCAGCACCCGCGCGTGGCGGCTCCCCGGTCCAGAATGACCGCCGCCCCCGGCTGCGGCCGTGACCCCGCGCCGCCGGTCGCAGCGGCGCGCTCAGAGGGAGGCGGCCCGCAGAGGCGCGTCCAGCAGCGCGCCGAGGGGAGGCAACGGGCACACGATCCACTAACACTTCCTAACAGAATGTTGATGATGTTCAGTTCGACGGTAGGGTAAGGTGCCTAATTAGCGACACCCTTAATTTGAACCGTCATTGCTCACGCTCTGTGGGTGCCACTGTATTACTGGCTTGATTTTCGGAGAGGTCGTTCATTTTTCTATTAAAATATAGTCATTTTCTGCTTCAGTATTCACTAACTTATTTGTAGTGAGCATTTTGGCAAACCATTGCAAAAAAAAAAACGCTAATAGGGAACTCTTCCCGATTAGCGACCGGGGAGGGTCGCACTCGCTAATATGTCTATGGGTTTCCCCATATTAAAAATGGCAAAAAATGCGACGCCTGAAAAGATGAAATATTATCTCAAAAAGGTAACCTATACGCAAAGCACTCAATCATTCGAACAGGAACGTTTATCCAACACATTTATGTAAGTAAAAACTGATCACCTGATGCACCGAAGGCGAAAAGAAGGCGGAAACCCAAATTTTGCGGGCTGTCTCGTATGATATTCGAGGTCTGCGCTGAATTCGGCACCCCTGCAGTCGGTGACGACATTTGACATCCCCTGCCACACATTGCAAGCTTCAGCAACACCTCATTTTCATTTCTCTCTTTTCCCCTTTCTTTCCCTTCTTGAGCTATTTGCGACCATGTCAGCCGGCGCAAATAGGAAATATGAGTTGCGACACATTTTTAACCGCCATGCTCTGCACAGTTAAGCGATTCACTATGGGAAAACGGCAATCAATTGAAAAAGGAATGTCGATTCAAAATAAAAAAGGTGCATCATCCTAATGTGCATCGCTTTTCATCAGAGAGGGCCACGTTTTGGATAAGAAACTCGTCATTTTCATTTAAACTCACCTGAAACGTCCCACCAGAAACATCGACAACCGTAAAATAATTTAATTTGATAACCAAAGTATGGCTGACCTTTTGACGACGTTTTTACCCCGTTTTCTCCCACCAGTTTTTCTGTAGGGAGGCAGGTCGCAAATCGCAAAGGGTCGCTAATTAGGCACCTTACCCTATACCCAAAACTCAGGTAAAATGAAAATGTATTTTAGCATCTTGTGAAATTCGGACCCGTCGGATACCGGTGAGCAAAGCTGGCCACAGAGAAGGACGGTGGACGGAGGGATATTGTCCCCAAGTAGGCGGAATGTAGGAGTTTTCCCTTCCAGTTTTAGTAAATGCTTCTGGTCTATAAATGCTTCGCTTTTAATTCAAATGCGTAGCACCATGAGACCTAAAATTCCTATACATATGGGTAAGATACATAATTAGCGACTCCCTTCATTTGAACCTTCACTGCTCACGCTTTATGTGTTCCACCGTATTATTGGATTGATTTTTGGAGAGACCGTTCATTTTCCTATCAGAATCTATTTTTTTCTGCCCCAATGTCTGCCCAACAAATTTATTTGTAGTGAGCATTTTAGCGAACCATTGCAAAAAAGTTTGGGGCAAGTTGGGGGCAAGCGCCCCCGCTGCCCCCCCCCCCCCCCCCCTGTTCTCGGGTCTATGCCTGGCACCAAGAATGTAGCCGGAACATTTTGTTACTATATAACATATTTGAGGGGGGGGGGGCTGATTTGCCCCCACCGGCCAGTTTTTCTTCTCTGTGCGAAAAATGGCATGAGCTGACGGCATTGAAATTGTCGACGTTTTCATTGTCAGTCATGGAGGGTATTGGGTCAAAATGATGAGTTTGTTTCGTGTTCAGAGGCGTCTCCACGGTCAGTTTCTGGGAGACATGTTTTCGGCAGACCTCATCAGTCATCCCCGCTGTCCACGGTGTCTCCACCACCCTCGGCTCCACCGGCCACGGTGTCTCCACCACCCTTGGCTCCGCCGTCCACGGTGTCTCCACCACCCTCGGCTCCACCGGCCACGGTGTCTCCACCACCCTCGGCTCCACCGCGGCCACGGTGTCTCCACCAACCTCGGCTCCACCGTCCACGGTGTCTCCACGACCCTCGGCTCCACGGCGGTTAAGCATTGTGATATCCCACACAGGCCACACACCAGATCATAGACATTACGCCCTTGTCCTTACCTTGTCGCCAGATTGATCGTGTTTAAAGATCCAACATAAAGTTTCAACTTAATATCTTGTATAACCAGGGCTCCTGTGATCTGCAATTCGTTGCAAGATCAATTGGGTTGGGATCATTGATGTCACTCACTTGTCTATGCACTTGTTTGCTGATCGCTAACGTTTGTAGCGTCAATCAATATATGCAAATGTGTTCTCCAGGTTTTGGTGGCACTCTTCAGTGTCCCCACTGCGACTTCAGCTGTTTGGGACAACATTGTCTGGGCAGACACTTGAAGAGACGACACGGCCAAAGCGTGAACGGCAGATACAAGTGCAAGTGGTGTTCTTACGTCACCGACCACTCCGGCAGCATGACGCGGCACCGAAGGACTCACGCGAAAGAACGGCCGTACCGCTGTGAAGTGTGCGGCAAAACGTTTTCTCAATCTCAACAAGTCGGTCTGACCGCTCACCGTCGTGTGCACACCGGTCAGAGTCCGTGCAAGTGTGATATCTGTGGGAAGGCGTTCACACGTTCTGGTGATCTGGCGATGCACAGACGTGTCCACGCTGGCGAAAAGGTCCGGCAGTGTGAGCAGTCTGGTGCCGCGTGTTTAGCTACAACTAACGGCAAAGAACACAAGACACCCGGTGTCCGTGTGAAGCCGCATCAGTGTCATGAATGTCGAGCCAGATTTGTTACACGCGCAGATCTCACTGTACACATACGAACCCATACCGGGGAGAAGCCGTACAGCTGCTCCATTTGCCCGGCACGGTTCGCTGAGCGGTCACATCTCGTCAGACACATGCGGACCCACACAGGGGAGAAGCCGTATGGCTGCTCCATTTGCCCGGCACGTTTTGCTCAGCGATCGGGTCTCAGCGGCCACATGAGGACCCACACAGGAGAGAAGCCGTATGGCTGCTCCATTTGCCCGGCACGGTTTGCTCTTCGTTCAACTCTCACCAGTCACATGCGAACTCACACAGGGGAGAAGCCGTTTGGCTGTTCTATGTGCACGATGCGTTTCTCTTGCCGGCCAAGCCTCACCCGCCACATGCGAACCCACACAGGGGAGAAACCGCACGGCTGCTCTATTTGCCCGGCACGGTTCGCTGAGCGTAAAAGCCTCACCAACCACATGCGTATCCATACAGGGGAGAAGCCGTTTGGCTGCTCCATTTGCCCGGCACGGTTCGCTCATCGGCCAAACCTCAACGTACACATGCGGACCCACTCAGGGGAGAAGCCTTTTGACTGCTCCATTTGCAAGGCACGGTTCTCTCAGCGGCATATCCTCACCGTACACATGCGGACCCACACAGGGGAGAAGCCTTTTGACTGCTCCATTTGCAAGGCACGGTTCGCTCAGCGGCATATCCTCACCGTACACATGCGGACCCACACAGGGGAGAAGCCGTTTGGCTGCTCCATTTGCCAGGCGCGGTTCGCTCGGCGCTATAGCCTCACCTTACACATGCGAACTCACACAGGGGAGAAGCCGTTTGGCTGTTCTATGTGCACGATGCGTTTCTCTTGCCGGCCAAGCCTCACCAGCCACATGCGAACCCACACAGAGGAGAAGCCTTTTGGCTGCTCCATTTGCCCGGCACGGTTTGCTCTTCGTTCAAATCTCACCAGGCACATGCGGACCCACACAGGGGAGAAGCGGTTTGGCTGCGTCATCTGCCCGGCACGGTTCATTCAGCAGTCACACCTTATCGTACACCTGCGTACGCACGCACCCGAGTAGCGCCCGCACAGTTGCTTCATCTCGCGGCACGTTTCTCTGCTGGGTCAGATCTCCCCAAACCCATGAGGAGCCACTCAGTATAGCGACCGTGCGGCTGCTCCATCTGACTGGCACGGTTCGCTTTCCGGTTAGGCCTCACGGGGAGCATGCGAATCTACACAGGGGAGCGGCCGTTCGGCTGCTCCATGTGCCGGCACGATATTTGGATTCATCACATCTCAAAAGTCACCCGCTGTGTCATACGGGCGGCGGCTTCATTGTCGTCCATCATAAACAATCCTGCTGAAAAAGGTTCACAAACGCATCAGCTCTTACCGCACACAGGCGGAGGCATAATAAACAACGCAGTCAGAATCTTTTTCGGCTACGATAGATTTTGCAGTGCCTCGGCTATGTATGTGTCTGAAGGTCTCGATAACTTTGATGTCATGTTCCGAAAAGCAGCGTGGTGTTTCGTGCAGCGTTTATATGATTCGACAAATAGCATTATCAGTGTACCTATTGGTTAAATGTGACATAGGGTGGCACTCACCCTTAAGAGTGACATGGAACGCTGCTCTGATAGCGCCTTGATATGTGATGTTTGGTAGAATTGGACCAAGTGTCTGTAAATACAAAGTTCTCTCTCTCTCTCTCTCTCTCTCTCTCTCTCTCTCTCTCTCTCTCTCTCTCTCTCTCTCTCTCTCTCTCTCTCTCTCTCTCTCTCTCTCTCTCTCTCTCTCTCTCTCTCTCTCTCTCTCTCTCTCTTTCTCTCTTTCTCTCTCTCTCTCTCTCTCTCTCTCTCTTTCTGTCTCTCTCTCTCTCTCTCTCTCTCTCTCTCTCTCTCTCTCTCTCTCTCTCTCTCTTTCTGTCTCTCTCTCTCTCTCTCTCTCTCTCTCTCTCTCTCTCTCTCTCTCTCTCTCTCTCTCTCTCTCTCTCTCTCTCTCTCTCTCTCTCTGTCTCTCTCTCTCTCTGTCTCTCTCTGTCTCTCCCTCTCTCTCTCTCTCTCTCTGTCTCGTCTCTCTCTCTCTCTCTCTCTCTCTCTCTCTCTCTCTCTCTCTCTCTCTCATAATACACAGGGGAATGACCGTACCATGGGCGTCGGAGACGGGGGAGGGGCTATTCGTGGGGGACGTCCCTCCCCAGAAAAAAACATCCATGGATATCTAAAAAAGTAACCAATTGCATCGGTCGTTCGCAACGAGTCGTTGCACACAGAAATAAAACTTGTTCGAAAGAATGTTGATGATGTTCAGTTCGACGGTAGGGTAAGGTGCCTTATTAGCGACACCCTTAATTTGAACCGTCATTGCTCACGCTCTGTGGGTGTCACTGTATTACTGGCTTGATTTTCGGAGAGGTCGTTCATTTTTCTATTAAAATATAGTCATTTTCTGCTTCAGTATTCACTAACTTATTTGTAGTGAGCATTTTGGCAAACCATTGCAAAAAAAAAAAACGCTTATAGGGAACTCTTCCCGATTAGCGACCGGGGAGGGTCGCACTCGCTAATATGTCTATGGGTTTCCCCATATTAAAAATGGCAAAAAAATGCGACGCCTGAAAAGATGAAATATTATCTCAAAAAGGTAACCTATTCGCAAAGCACTCAATCATTCGAACAGGAACGTTTATCCAACACATTTATGTAAGTAAAAACTGATCACGTGAAGCATCGAAGGCGAAAAGAAGGCGGAAACCCAAATTTTGCGGGCTGTCTCGTATGATATTCGAGGTCTGCGCTGAATTCGGCACCCCTGCAGTCGGTGACGACATTTGACATCCCCTGCCACACATTGCAAGCTTCAGCAACACCTCATTTTCATTTCTCTCTTTTCCCCTTTCTTTCCCTTCTTGAGCTATTTGCGACCATGTCAGGCGCAAATAGGAAATATGAGTTGCGACACATTTTTAACCGCCATGCTCTGCACAGTTAAGCGATTCACTATGGGAAAACGGCAATCAATTGAAAAAGGAATGTCTATTCAGAATAAAAAAGGTGCATCATCCTAATGTGCATCGCTTTTCATCAGAGAGGGCCCAAACACACACGTTTTGGATAAGAAACTCGTCATTTTCATTTAAACTCACCTGAAACGTCCCACCAGAAACATCGACAACCGTAAAATAATTTAATTTGATAACCAAAGTATGGCTGACCTTTTGACGACGTTTTTACCCCGTTTTCTCCCACCAGTTTTTCTGTAGGGAGGCAGGTCGCAAATAGGAAATGGTCGCTAATTAGGCACCTTACCCTATACCCCAAACTCAGGTAAAATGAAAATGTATTTTAGCATCTTGTGAAATTCGGACCCGTGGGATACCAGTGAGCAAACGTGGCCACAGAGAAGGACGGTGGACGGAGGGATATTGTCCCCAAGTAGACGGAATGTAGGAGTTTTCCCTTCCAGTTTTAGTAAATGCTTCTGGGGTATAAATGCTTCGCTTTTAATTCAAATGCGTAGCACCATGAGACCTAAAATTCCTATACATATGGGTAAGATACATAATTAGCGACTCCCTTCATTTGAACCTTCACTGCTCACGCTTTATGTGTGCCACCGTATTATTGGATTGATTTTTGGAGAGACCGTTCATTTTCCTATCAGAATCTATTTATTTTCTGCCCCAATGTCTGCCCAACAAATTTATTTGTAGTGAGCATTTTAGCAAACCATTGCAAAAAAGTTGGGGGCAAGTTGGGGGCAAGCGCCCCCGCTGCCCCCCACCTCCCCCCCCCTGTTCCCGGGTCTATGCCTGGCACGAAGAATGTAGCCGGAACATTTTGTTACTCATCATCATCATCATCATGTATTTCGGACAACATCCATAAAATGGTTTTTCAGCAATCCACGTCATCTGACAATAAAAGCGACAATGAAAGACACACAGATACACACACAGAAACACGTACCTAGCATGACAGTAATCACAAACAAGTGCATCAACCTAAGTGCGCAATCGACATACCTTTCTTAAAAGCAGTCATATTTGGTGATGCTCTGATCTCGGGGGTCAGGCAATTCCACGCTCTCACCGCCCGGTGGTAAAAAGAGCGTCTGGCAAGCTCGGTGCGTGCACGCGGCAGCTCCAGCAGACCGTCGCTGACCGCCCTGGTGGTGCGCGACGACACATTGGCGCGACTCACCAGTCGAGCGCGCAAAAGTTCAGGGGCGCTCTCACGTGTGAGTTTGTACATGGTGCATAGGTCACGTTCGGTTATCATGTCTCCGATGGTGGGCCAGCCAAGCTCGCGCAACGTCCCGGATATGTGCTCACGGTACCCTAAGCCAGACACGACGCGGGCGGCAAAGTTGATGCACTTTTGTAGCCGACGTTTCTGGGTCGCATTACAGCCTCCCCACACACTCATGCAGTAGTACAAATGGGGGAACACGAGGGCTTCAACTAGCAGTTTCTTTGTTTCTCGCGGTACGCGGCGCTGCATTCTGGCCAGCCCTATCAAAACACAGTAACACCGCCGGGTGACTGTGCCTATGTGGTGTTCCCAAGTCAGATTCGAGTCGAGATTTACGCCCAGGATTACTATATAACATATTTGAGGGGGGGGGGCTGATTTGCCCCCACCGGCCAGTTTTTCTTCTCTGTGCGAAAAAATGGCATGAGCTGACGGCATTGAAATTGTCGACGTTTTCGTTGTCAGCCATGGAGGGTATTGGGTCAAAATGATGAGTTTGTTTCGTGTCCAGAGGCGTCTCCACGGTCAGTTTCTGGGAGACATGTTTTCGGCAGACCTCATCAGTCATCCCCGCCGTCCACGGTGTCTCCACCACCCTCGGCTCCACCGGCCACGGTGTCTCCACCACCCTTGGCTCCACCGGCCACGGTGTCTCCACCAACCTCGGCTCCTCCGGCCACGGTGTCTCCACCACCCTCGGCTCCACCGGCCACGGTGTCTCCACCACCCTTGGCTCCACCGGCCACAGTGTCTCCACCAACCTCGGCTCCACCGTCCACGGTGTCTCCACGACCCTCGGCTCCACGGCGGTTAAGCATTGTGATATCCCACACAGGCCACACACCAGATCATAGACATTACGCCCTTGTCCTTGTCTTGTCGCCAGATTGATCGTGTTAAAAGATCCAACATAAAGTTTCAACTTAATATCTTGTATAACCAGGGCTCCTGTGATCTGCAATTCGTTGCAAGATCAATTGGGTTGTGATCATTGATGTCACTCACATGTCTATGCACTTGTTTGCTGATCGCTAACGTTTGTAGCGTCAACCAATATATGCAAATGTGTTCTCCAGGTTTTGGTGGCACTCTTCAGTGTCCCCACTGCGACTTCAGCTGTTTGGGACAACATCGTCTGGACAGACACTTGAAGAGACGACATGGCCAAAGCGTGAACGGCAGATACAAGTGCAAGTGGTGTTCTTACGTCACCGACCACTTCGGTAGCATGACGCGGCACCGAAGGACTCACGCGAAAGAACGGCCGTACCGCTGTGAAGTGTGCGGCAAAACGTTTGCTCAACAAGTCGGTCTGACCGCTCACCGTCGTGTGCACACCGGTCAGAGTCCGTGCAAGTGTGATATCTGTGGGAAGGTGTTCACACGGTCCGGTACCCTGACGATGCACAGACGTGTCCACGTTGGCGAGAAGGTCCGGCAGTGTGAGCAGTCTGCGACCGAGTGTTTAGCTACAACTAACGGCAAAGAACACAAGACACCCGGTGTCCGTGTGAAGCCGCATCAGTGTCATGAATGTCGAGCCAGATTTGTTACACGCGCAGATCTCACTGTACACATACGAACCCATACTGGGGAGAAGCCGTACAGCTGCTCCATTTGCCCGGCACGGTTCACTCAGCGGTCAAATCTCGACAGCCACATGCGGACCCACACAGGGGAGAAGCCCTTTGGCTGTTCCATTTGCCCGGCACGGTTCACTCATCAGTCGCATTTCATCAGGCACATGCGGGCCCACTCAGGGGAGAAGCCTTTTGGCTGCTCCATTTGCCCGGCACGGTTCACTCAGCGGTCAAATCTCGTCAGCCACATGCGGACCCACACAGGGGAGAAGCCGTTTGGCTGCTCCATTTGCCAGGCGCGGTTCGCTCGGCGCTATAGCCTCACCAGTCACATGCGGACCCACACAGCGGAGAAGCCGTTTGGCTGTTCTATTTGCCCGGCACGGTTCGCCCAGCGGTCAGGTCTCACTGTACACATGCGAACCCACACAGAGGAGAAGCGGTTTGGCTGCGTCATCTGCCCGGCACGGTTCATTCAGCAGTCAGACCTTATCGTACACCTGCGTACGCACGCACACGAGTAGCGCCCGCACAGCTGCTTCATCTCCCGGCACGTTTCTCTGCTGGGTCAGATCTCCCCAAACCCATGAGGAGCCACTCAGTATAGCGACCGTGCGGCTGCTCCATCTGACTGGCACGGTTCATTTTCCGGTTAGGCCTCACGGGGAGCATGCGAATCTACACAGGGGAGCGGCAGTTCGGCTGCTCCATGTGCCGGCACGATATTTGGATTCAGCACATCTCAAAAGTCACGCGCTGTGTCATACGGGCGGCGGCTTCATTGTCGTCCATCATAAACAATCCTGCTCAAAAAGGTTCACAAACGCATCAGCTCTTACCGCACACAGGCGGAGGCATAATAAACAACGCAGTCAGAATCTTTTTCGGCTACGATAGATTTTGCAGTGCCTTGGCTATGTATGTGTCTGAAGGTCTCGATAACTTTGATGTCATGTTCCAAAAAGCAGCGTGGTGTTTCGTGCAGCGTTTATATGATTCGACAAATATCATTATCAGTGTATTGGTTAAATGTGACATAGGGTGGCACTCACCCTTTAGAGTGGCATGGAACGCTGCTCTGATAGCGCCTTGATATGTGATGTTTGGTAGAATTGGACCAAGTGTCTGTAAATACAAAGCTCTCTCTCTCTCATAATACACAGGGGAATGGCCGTACCATGGGCGTCGGAGACGGGGGAGGGGCTATTCGTGGGGGACGTCCCTCCCCAGAAAAAACATCCATGGATATCTAAAAAAGTAACTATTTGCATCGGTCGTTCGCAACGAGTCGTTGCACACAGAAATAAAACTTGTTCGAAAGAATGTTGATGATGTTCAGTTCGACGGTAGGGTAAGGTGCCTAATTAGCGACACCCTTAATTTGAACCGTCATTGCTCACGCTCTGTGGGTGCCACTGTATTACTGGCTTGATTTTCGGAGAGGTCGTTCATTTTTCTATTAAAATATAGTCATTTTCTGCTTCAGTATTCACTAACTTATTTGTAGTGTGCATTTTGGCAAACCATTGCAAAAAAAAACGCTAATAGGGAACTCTTCCCGATTAGCGACCGGGGAGGGTCGCACTCGCTAATATGTCTATGGGTTTCCCCATATTAAAAATGGCAAAAAATGCGACGCCTGAAAAGATGAAATATTATCTCAAAAAGGTAACCTATACGCAAAGCACTCAATCATTCGAACAGGAACGTTTATCCAACACATTTATGTAAGTAAAAACTGATCACGTGATGCACCGAAGGCGAAAAGAAGGCAGAAACCCAAATTTTGCGGGCTGTCTCGTATGATATTCGAGGTCTGCGCTGAATTCGGCACCCCTGCAGTCGGTGACGACATTTGACATCCCCTGCCACACATTGCAAGCTTCAGCAACACCTCATTTTCATTTCTCTCTTTTCCCCTTTCTTTCCCTTCTTGAGCTATTTGCGACCATGTCAGGCGCAAATAGGAAATATGAGTTGCGACACATTTTTAACCGCCATGCTCTGCACAGTTAAGCGATTCACTATGGAAAAACGGCAATCAATTGAAAAAGGAATGTCTATTCAGAATAAAAAAAGGTGCATCATCCTAATGTGCATCGCTTTTCATCAGAGAGGGCCCAAACACACACGTTTTGGATAAGAAACTCGTCATTTTCATTTAAACTCACCTGAAACGTCCCACCAGAAACATCGACAACCGTAAAATAATTTAATTTGATAACCAAAGTATGGCTGCGTCAGTGCTTTAATAATAGGCAGTACGTTAAATTACAATGTATTTTACATGTACATTACAATGTTGGTTGAACACCCTTAATTAGACAATCAGAATATAACCTGGAAACGTCCCCTACTATTTCCCAAGTCCGACCGGGCTATGGGAGTGGGCATGGGACAGAAGGCTGGCAGTATCGTGATCACCGACCAGTCTCCAGGAGAGGTGTGCAGCTAGGGCGCAAGAACCCTGAACTGACTCAGGTTTGTTTTGTTTTTGTTTTGTTGGGTTAGGCCCTTTCGGTCGACAAGACCATTGCAGAGCCGGAAGGATGATAGGAATTAGGGGGAGACATTGGTCTGGGCAGGCATCCTAGTGAGTCGCCGGGGCTGAGCCCGTCCAGAGGACAGGCCACCCAGCCCCAAGGCACTCACTGCACCCGGCTACGGGGTGCGCTCCCTCGGGAGCAGCGGTGCCGCTCCAAGGGAGCAGCCCGCATGAGATAAAGTTGCCTGTCCAGCCCGGAGGGGGGTTGCGGCGTGGAGGAGAAGGATTTCAGTATCCTGAGGATAGAAGCACGGATGGGTGACTCAGGTCACCCGGTCGGCCTCTTATATAGGCGCCGGCCGCGGGCCGGCGGCGCGCCGACCGCGCATGCGCCGCGACCCGCCCCGGGCCGCGAGCGCCGCGACCCGTCCCGGGCCGTCCCGGCTCTGCGAGGCCGGCCGGCGAGCACGCTTAATAATGCGACACAGAATGTAACAGAAAATAACAACGCAAGATAACAGCAAATAACACAGCGTAACACAATAACAGATAGCACAGCGTAACACTATCCCCCTCCCTCATGAAAATTTCGACCCGAAATCTTCATTGAAGTCTGCTCAGTTAGTGCGTGGTAGCGCGAGACACAGAAAAAAAAATACGCTTCGAGAGCACCCGTAAAAAAAACTTCAACCATGCGTCCCCGTATTTTCACATCTGTATACACCCAGAGGCGCCTCATCTATGCGTCCCATGCGTCCATGCTCAGCCAGGTTGGGAAGGTGTCGACCGCAGCTACCTTACAGTAGCCCTCCCGGGTCAGGTGCACGCCGTCCCGGCGGAACCATGCCCGCGCCTTGTCCAGGACGACGTGCCGTTTGCTCATCTTGGTGGTGAAGCACTTGCCAAGTGAAACGAACTCGCCCTCCGCCGCAGACTCCTTCACCTTGCGGTCTAGCCGGTATGCAGCGGTGTGCTCCCACGGCAGCATGCTGTCCACCCAGAACCGTGGCAGTGGCCCCAGGACGACAGTGGGCGCGACGGCTCGGACGGCGTAGAGAACTCCCCGGATGACCGCCTCCAGAGGGCCCCGCGGAGCGTCCACCAAGAGGTTGGCCCCTGTCCGGCGGTCGTATGCCTCATTGCCACTGAACCAGAGGACAATGGTACCTGGATCGAGGCCGAAGGCAGTGGCCGCCTTCCTCCAGGCCTGGAGGTCGGAGTGCAACCGCAGTGCGGCCCTCTGCCAGGTGTTCCCCCCGACAGCGAGGTTTAAGATCATGTCATCCTCGTCACGCGTCCCGAGACCGGCGTCGCGGGCGATAGAGCAACCGAGGAGGAGATGCAGCCGGCCAGGAGGAGCTGGCCGCATACGGAGGGGAGCCCGCCCCGCCCCGCCGAGGTTCAGATCCCCGGACGAGGACGAGGACATGACGTACTCCACCTCTTCAGCCGCGGCCGCCGCATCCCCGGTCCGCCCCGCCCCGCCAGGGTTCAGATCCCCGGACGAGGACGAGACAACTCCAACCTCCACGCCAGCGTCCTCCGCATCCGGGCACTCAGGGTCCGCATCATCAGGCCAGTGCGAGATGGATCCAGCCTCCTCGGCCTGCCGCCGGTACCACGCTGCAGCCTCGACGTCCTCCACCTCCAAAGAGTCGGCCATGCTTACTCACTGAGAACAGAAGAAGAATACATTATAGAGACAATACACACATCTCAAAAAGGTGTGAGTTGTATCCAAGATAGGATGGAGGTCTGCGGTCACGTTGGGAACGTCTGGGACGAGAAGTCACAGCCGCAAGGTCGGGAATAGTCCCAGCATGCCCCGGGACCCGGGCACGGTTAGGAATGATCCCAGACTGACTTTGGGTCCCATCAGGAGGGGTGGTCTCACCCGCGCGGCCCCCCGGCGGCGATCTGAAACGTCTGGGACGAGGAGTCGCATCCGCATGGGTGGGAATGATCCCAGCATCCCTCTGTGCCCGACTACGGTTAGGAATGATCCCAGATTGTCCCGGTGAGTCATCAGGAGGAATAGTCTCGTCAGATGCATCAGAACTCCCCAGACCCCCAGCCCAACTGAATTTTGAAGGTCCCCCGATTTTCCACAAGCGGTTAAAATGTACGACTTTGCAAGCAGCATGCCTGTTTTTCCTAATACGGTATGTGACTGCTGACAACCTCTTCACGATTCGGTACGGACCTTCCCACGGCGACGATAGCTTTGGACTTTGGCTTTTCTTTCTTTTGGGGTTGTACAACCTTTCTTTTGGGGTTGTACAACCATACCTCATCATTTTCCTGGAGAGGATCCAGGGAGGAAGCTTTCAGATCCGCTCTCCGCTTCATAGTACCCGCTGCCACCTTGAGGTTGTCCTCCGTTTGAGCTCTAACGATACGCATTACAACCCCAAAAGAAAGGTTGTACAACCCCAAAAGAAAGAAAAGCCAAAGTCCAAAGCTATCGTCGCCGTGGGAAGGTCCGTACCGAATCGTGAAGAGGTTGTCAGCAGTCACATACCGTATTAGGAAAAACAGGCATGCTGCTTGCAAAGTCGTACATTTTAACCGCTTGTGGAAAATCGGGGGACCTTCAAAATTCAGTTGGGCTGGGGGTCTGGGGAGTTCTGATGCATCTGACGAGACTATTCCTCCTGATGACTCACCGGGACAATCTGGGATCATTCCTAACCGTAGTCGGGCACAGAGGGATGCTGGGATCATTCCCACCCATGCGGATGCGACTCCTCGTCCCGGACGTTTCAGATCGCCGCCGGGGGGCCGCGCGGGTGAGACCACCCCTCCTGATGGGACCCAAAGTCAGTCTGGGATCATTCCTAACCGTGCCCGGGTCCCGGGGCATGCTGGGACTATTCCCGACCTTGCGGCTGTGACTTCTCGTCCCAGACGTTCCCAACGTGACCGCAGACCTCCATCCTATCTTGGATACAACTAACACCTTTTTGAGATGTGTGTATTGTCTCTATAATGTATTCTTCTGTTCTCAGTGAGTAAGCATGGCCGACTCTTTGGAGGTGGAGGACGTCGAGGCTGCAGCGTGGTACCGGCGGCAGGCCGAGGAGGCTGGATCCATCTCGCACTGGCCTGATGATGCGGACCCTGAGTGCCCGGATGCGGAGGACGCTGGCGTGGAGGTTGGAGTTGTCTCGTCCTCGTCCGGGGATCTGAACCCTGGCGGGGCGGGGCGGACCGGGGATGCGGCGGCCGCGGCTGAAGAGGTGGAGTACGTCATGTCCTCGTCCTCGTCCGGGGATCTGAACCTCGGCGGGGCGGGGCGGGCTCCCCTCCGTATGCGGCCAGCTCCTCCTGGCCGGCTGCATCTCCTCGGTTGCTCTATCGCCCGCGACGCCGGTCTCGGGACGCGTGACGAGGATGACATGATCTTAAACCTCGCTGTCGGGGGGAACACCTGGCAGAGGGCCGCACTGCGGTTGCACTCCGACCTCCAGGCCTGGAGGAAGGCGGCCACTGCCTTCGGCCTCGATCCAGGTACCATTGTCCTCTGGTTCAGTGGCAATGAGGCATACGACCGCCGGACAGGGGCCAACCTCTTGGTGGACGCTCCGCGGGGCCCTCTGGAGGCGGTCATCCGGGGAGTTCTCTACGCCGTCCGAGCCGTCGCGCCCACTGTCGTCCTGGGGCCACTGCCACGGTTCTGGGTGGACAGCATGCTGCCGTGGGAGCACACAAATGTTACGTACGTCAGTGCTTTGATAATAGGCAGTACGTTAAATTACAATGTATTTTACATGTACATTACAATGTTGGTTGAACACCCTTAATTAGACAATCAGAATATAACCTGGAAACGTCCCCTACTATTTCCCAAGTCCGACCGGGCTATGGGAGTGGGCATGGGACAGAAGGCTGGCAGTATCGTGATCACCGACCAGTCTCCAGGAGAGGTGTGCAGCTAGGGCGCAAGAACCCTGAACTGACTCAGGTCATTTGTTTGTTTGTTTGTTTTGTTGGGTTAGGCCCTTTCGGTCGACAAGACCATTGCAGAGCCGGAAGGATGATAGGATTTAGGGGGAGACATTGGTCTGGGCAGGCACCCTAGTGAGTCGCCGGGGCTGAGCCCGTCCAGAGGACAGGCCACCCAGCCCCAAGGCACTCACTGCACCCGGCTACGGGGTGCGCTCCCTCGGGAGCAGCGGTGCCGCTCCAAGGGAGCAGCCCGCATGAGATAAAGTTGCCTGTCCAGCCCGGAAGGGGGTTGTGGCGTGGAGGAGAAGGAGTTCAGTATCCTGAGGATAGAAGCACGGATAGGTGACTCAGGTCACCCGGTCGGCCTCTTATATAGGCGCCGGCCGCGGGCCGGCGGCGCGCCGACCGCGCATGCGCCGCGACCCGCCCCGGGCCGCGAGCGCCGCGACCCGTCCCGGGCCGTCCCGGCTCTGCGAGGCCGGCCGGCGAGCACGCTTAATAATGCGACACAGAATGTAACAGAAAATAACAACGCAAGATAACAGCAAATAACACAGCGTAACACAATAACAGATAGCACAGCGTAACAGTATTTTAGCATCTTGTGAAATTCGGACCCGTCGGATACCAGTGAGCAAACGTGGCCACAGAGAAGGACGGTGGACGGAGGGATATTGTCCCCAAGTAGACGGAATGTAGGAGTTTTCCCTTCCAGTTTTAGTAAATGCTTCTGGGGTATAAATGCTTCGCTTTTAATTCAAATGCGTAGCACCATGAGACCTAAAATTCCTATACATATGGGTAAGATACATAATTAGCGACTCCCTTCATTTGAACCTTCACTGCTCACGCTTTATGTGTGCCACCGTATTATTGGATTGATTTTTGGAGAGACCGTTCATTTTCCTATCAGAATCTATTTATTTTCTGCCCCAATGCCTGCCCAACAAATTTATTTGTAGCGAGCATTTTAGCAAAGCATTGCAAAAAAGTTGGGGGCAAGTTGGGGGCAAGCGCCCCCGCTGCCCCCCACCCCCCCCCCCGTTCCCGGGTCTATGCCTGGCACCAAGAATGTAGCCGGAACATTTTGTTACTATATAACATATTTGAGGGGGGGCTGATTTGCCCCCACCGGCCAGTTTTTCTTCTCTGTGCGAAAAATGGCATGAGCTGACGGCATTGAAATTGTCGACGTTTTCATTGTCAGTCATGGAGGGTATTGGGTCAAAATGATGAGTTTGTTTCGTGTTCAGAGGCGTCTCCACGGTCAGTTTCTGGGAGACATGTTTTCGGCAGACCTCATCAGTCATCCCCGCCGTCCACGGTGTCTCCACCACCCTCGGCTCCACCGGCCACGGTGTCTCCACCACCCTCGGCTCCACCGGCCACGGTGTCTCCACCACCCTTGGCTCCACCGTCCACGGTGTCTCCACCACCCTTGGCTCCACCGGCCACGGTGTCTCCACCAGCCTCGGCTCCACCGGCCACGGTGTCTCCACCAACCTCGGCTCCACCGTCCACGGAGTCTCCACGACCCTCGGCTCCACGGCGGTTAAGCATTGTGATATCCCACACAGGCCACACACCAGATCATAGACATTACGCCCTTGTCCTTGCCTTGTCGCCAGATTGATCGTGTTAAAAGATCCAACATAAAGTTTCAACTTAATATCATGTATAACCAGGGCTCCTGTGATCTGCAATTCGTTGCAAGATCAATTGGGTTGGGATCATTGATGTCACTCACATGTCTATGCACTTGTTTGCTGATCGCTAACGTTTGTAGCGTCAACCAACCACCGGCCACGGTGTCTCCACCAACCTCGGCTCCACCGTCCACGGTGTCTCCACGACCCTCGGCTCCACGGCGGTTAAGCATTGTGATATCCCACACAGGCCACACACCAGATCATAGACATTACGCCCTTGTCCTTGCCTTGTCGCCAGATTGATCGTGTTAAAAGATCCAACATAAAGTTTCAACTTAATATCATGTATAACCAGGGCTCCTGTGATCTGCAATTCGTTGCAAGATCAATTGGGTTGGGATCATTGATGTCACTCACATGTCTATGCACTTGTTTGCTGATCGCTAACGTTTGTAGCGTCAACCAATATATGCAAATACGTTCTCCAGGTTTTGGTGACACTCTTCAGAGTCCCCACTGCGACTTCAGCTGTTTGGGACAACATCGTCTGGACAGACACTTGAAGAGACGACACGGCCAAAGCGTGAACGGCAGATACAAGTGCAAGTGGTGTTCTTACGTCACCGACCACTCCGGCAGCATGACGCGGCACCGAAGGACTCACGCGAAAGAACGGCCGCACCGCTGTGAAGTGTGCGGCAAAACGTTTTCTCAACAAGTCGGTCTGACCGCTCACCGTCGTGTGCACACCGGTCAGAGTCCGTACATGTGTGATATCTGTGGGAAGGCGTTCACACGGCCCGGTGCCCTGACGATGCACGGACGCGTGCACGCTGGCGAGAAGGTCCGGCAGTGTGATCAGTCTGGTGCCGCGTGTTTAGCTACAACTAACGGCAAAGAACACAAGACACCCGGTGTCCGTGTGAAGCCGCATCAGTGTCATGAATGTCGAGCCAGATTTGTTACACGCGCACATCTCACTGTACACATACGAACTCATACCGGGGAGAAGCCGTACAGCTGCTCCATTTGCCCGGCACGGTTCGCTGAGCGGTCAAGGCTCACCACCCACATGAGGACCCACACAGGGGAGAAGCCGTTTAGCTGCTCCGTTTGCCCGGCACGGTTTGCTTATCGGTCAGCCCTCATTAATCACACGCGTATCCATACAGGGGAGAAGCCGTATGGCTGCTCTATTTGCCAGGCACGATTCACTGAGCGGCGGCATCTCACCGTACACATGCGAACCCATACAGGAGAGAAGCCGTTTGGCTGCTCTATTTGCCCGGCACAATTTGCTCAGCAGTCAGGCCTCATCAATCACATGCGGACCCACACAGGGGAGAAGCCGTATGGCTGCTCTATTTGCCAGGCACGGTTCGCTCAGCGGTCAAGCCTCACTGTACACATGCGAACCCACACAGGAGAGAAGCCGTTTGGCTGCGCCACTTGCCAGGCACGATTTGCTCATCGGTCTGCCCTCATCAATCACATGCGTATCCATAGTCCATACAGAAGAGAAGTCGTATGACTGCTCTAACTATTTGCCCAGCACGGTTCACTAATCGGTCAAGCCTCACTGCACACATGCGTACGCACGCACGCGGGGAGCGCCCGCACAGCAGTCCCTCATCTACCCGGCGCGTTTTTCTGTTGGGTCAGATGTCACCAAACAAATGACACCACACAGAATAGCGACCCTACTGCTGCTCCATCAAACAGACGCGGTTTGCTTTTCGGTAAGGTCTCAAGGGAAACATACGAACCCACACATGAGAGCGGCCGTACGGCTGCTCCATCTGCACCGTACGATTTTCGGTTTCATCACAACTCAAAAGTCAGCTGCTGATTCACACGGGGAAACGACCTAATGGTCGTGTATACTAAATGAAAATCATCCTTAACCCGCGTCCCGCTGGCGGTCCTGTATTTCCAGGTTCTGCTGGGGGCCCTATAACTCGGCCTCTGGGCCATGTATCGGCACGCCGTAGGCGGTGTTCCAAAGAGCGTCCAAATAATGAGAAAAATACTCTTGTCACTTTTTATATCAGATAAAAGGTAAGGTCGCTAAAGGTCAACAAAGGTGAAATTTGTCACTTTCTAGGTCAAACTTCGATAATTTTCGACAAATGGGCAGTGTGAGCAGTCTGGAACCGCGTGTTCAGCTACATCTAACGACAAAGAACACAGGGCACCTCGTATTCTTGTGAAGCCCCACCACTTTCCTGGGTGTTTACTGTTTGGCATGTTTTGTTAGATGTGCATGATGTACGGCTCTCCAATGAAACAGTGGTTGGTTTTGCTTTTTAGGTTATATATGTGTCGTAAGGGTTTCCCTTCAACGTGAAAGTTTCCCTTCAGTTGGAATCCCCGTGTGCTGACGAGGCAAATACAGTCGAGACGGAGACGCGGTCGTGTGCGGTTGGTGTGCGGTGCGTGCTGCAGGGGACGAACCAAATATCGTTATCGTTTAACAGACAGTAACGTAACATGGCGCAGCCGACAGGTGCTGAGCTAGTGCAAGACCTCACCACCATGCTACGAGAGCAAGCCGCCGCCGCCCAAGAACGCGAACAGAGATTAGTGTCCATGATGGAGGATCTGCTGCGCGGTCAGGGTCAAGGTCAGACGCAGCCGCAGGCTTTGCCAGCCGCCTCCGCCCTCAACATGAACGTAAGCCCTCCGAAACTTCCAGTAAGTGCAACACCCGCTCCACATCTAGCTGGTCAAGCGAACCTCAGAGAATTTGCCATCTGGAGGAGTAAATTTGAAGGATATTGCTCACTCACCGGGATTGATACTCTGCCATTCAGACAACAGCAAATGGTGCTAGAGGGGTTGGTTGATGATGACTGGTGCAGGATAATCCAGCATTCCATTTGTGCTGCCAACACAGTCACAGAGCTCCCAGCGCTACTTGATGCAATGCAAAAGTATCTTCGAGACCAAAGATCAGTCCTGCTGGACAGAAGGGAGTTTTTCTCCAGACGCCAAGCTGTCGGAGAGTCTTTCGACGAATTTCTGATCTCTCTCAAGGAAATCAGCAAATTTTGTGACTTCTGCCCAGAATGTTCTGATGAGCGCCTGCGTGACCAGATTGTCATGGGTGTCAGGGATGAAAGTTTGTTGCGCAGCCTGCTAAATGTCAAGGACCTCAAACTACAGGAGGCTCTTGACATGGCCAGGAGCCATGAAGTTGCGTCCAAAAACTGTGCCACCTTGGCTCACCATGCTGTTCAGAGAGTGGGACGAAAATCACAATATCAGAGAGACAAGTCCACAAGCCGTGCAAGGTCACAGTCCAAGTCGCGCTCAGCTTCAAACATGTGTAAATTCTGTGGCAACAAGTGGCATGGCAGGTTGCAGGACTGTCCTGCTCGTGGACACAAATGCTCAAAATGTGCCAAACTGAACCACTTTGAAAACATGTGCTTGGGTAAAATCCAGTCTCAGGAGCAGTACGTTCAACACCGTCATGTTCATCACCTCATAGCTGATGTGCACACTACCAGTCGTGTGACCCACCCGGCTCCCCGTGTGAAAGTGCTCGTCACACACGACTCTGGCAGTGGGTCTCTGCTTTGCATCCCCGACTCTGGTGCCGAAGCCACTGTTGTCGGCCCAAAGGAGGCCGCCGCTCTGGGTGTGTCGGACTATGACAACGGTGTGCCACCCCAGACCTTCTCAGCTGCAGGAGGCTATCCGCTGACGTCTGTCGGCTCATTTCAGGCCACCATCCAGCTCGGCTCCCGGCGCATAACCACGGAGATCGCAGTCATCGGCGAGCTGCGAGGAGCACTGCTCTCCTGGTGGGACTCCGTGCAGCTCGGGATTTTCCCGGCCGACTACCCGCTGCAGTTACACCAGATGAGTCTTCCAGACTGCAGCAGAACAACAACAGCGCGGAACGCCGCGCCCGCCGGCGAGACGGCGCGGGGCGCCGCGGCCGCTCCGCCGGCGCGGAGTGCCGTACCTGACGGTGGGCCAGCGCGAGGTGCGGCGGCCGCTCCGCCCGTGCGGCGCGCCGCGGCCGCGCGGTCGACACCGACGCGCCGCACTGATGCCGGCGGCCAGCCACCACGTGCTCAGGCACGTGACGCCGCCACCGCCCCCAGCCCATCCAGTGATCGGCCGACGACTACTCGCCGGCCGGCACAACCAGCAGTGTCGGGCACGGCCGTCCGGCCGCCATCGACCTGCACTGCCAGTCAGATGCCACCGGTCCAGGAGCGACCAGGAACTCCTGCCCGGCCCGCTAGCTCCCATGAGCGCGATCATCGCTCGCTGGCGACATCTATACCGGATACTCCGGATCCAACGGGTCCACCAGCACCTCTACCGGAGAAAGTGGGAACCTCAGTTTCGTCCGCGGCCGACAACCGGTCGATCCCGACCTGGACCAGTGCCCAGCCGCCGACACCACAACAGCGAGCTCGTCACGAAGAGCAACTGATCAGTGCATTCGCGAGCGTCTTCGACAACAAAAGCACTCTGAGAGAGATGGCCGGCGGACCGATGCACATCGACCTGGCTGACGGCGCGCGACCGTTTGCCATCACCGCCGCCAGGAGTATTCCGTTCTGCTGGCGCGACGGCGTGAAGCAACAGCTGGACGACCTTCTCGCGAGGGGCATCATCGACAAGGTCGATCACGCTACCGACTGGTGCCATCCATTGGTATGTGTGCCGAAAAAGCAGGGAGGAGTGCGCATCTGCATCGATCTAACAAGATTGAACAAGTACGTGAAACGCCCCACGTACCCTGTACGTCCACCGCATGAGGCGGTCTCGTCGATCACGCCAGACGCGCAGTGGTTGACCACCATGGACGCAGCAATGGGCTACTATCAAATCAGCCTGGATGACTCCTCTAAGGACTTGACCTGCTTCATTACTCCATGGGGCAGGTACCGCTTCAACCGTGCAGTGATGGGACTCGTCTCGGCCGGAGATGAGTACAACCGGCGAGGCGATCAGGCCCTGGGCGACGTGCCACGCACCGTCAAAGTTGTTGACGACATCCTGGCTCACGACGAGACGTATTCGGAGCATCTCGCTCATGTCGTCCGCATTCTGCAGAAATGTGAAGCACAGGACATCACGCTCAACGCCCAGAAGTTCCGATTCGGCCGCACAAGTGTCGAATTTTGTGGCTACCAGATCTCTCGGGACGGCTACACAGTGGATCGCAGGAAGACGTCCGCCATCTCGGAGTTCCCGCGACCACAGAACATAACGGACCTGAGATCCTTCCTTGGACTCGCTAACCAGCTCAGCTCCTTCTCTACCGAGGTGGCTCAGGAGGCGGCCCCCCTCCGAGATCTTCTGAAGCCTCGGAATACGTGGCTGTGGACCCCAGTACACGAGAACGCCTTCAACAGGGTCAAGTCGGCGCTCAGTTCTCCGCCGATTCTGGGTTTCTTCGACCCCAGCCTCCCCACAGTGCTATGCACTGATGCAGCCAAGACCGGAGGACTGGGCTACGCTCTCCTCCAGTGTCACGGCCTCAAGGACTGGAGACTGATCCAGTGCGGATCCAGATTCCTCAGCGATGTAGAGTCTCGGTACGCCTGTATCGAGATGGAGATGGCCGGTGTCGTGTGGGCAATCAAGAAATGCCATCTCTACCTGGTCGGCATGCCTCACTTTGACGTCATCGTCGATCATCGCCCTCTCGTTCCAGTGCTCAACAGCAAGCTGCTATCTGAAATTGAGAACTGCCGCCTACAGCGGATGAGAGAAAAACTCACGGCGTACACCTTCACCGCCAGCTGGCGGAAAGGATCATGCCATCAGATTCCTGATGCGCTCTCCCGTGCACCGGTCGACGACCCCTCGATGGAGGACGAGGTTGCTGAAGTCACCGAACCCGACCCGCTGCATCTGTCCGTGGTCACGGCCCTTACTGCCGTCGATGCAGAAGGGACACTTCTTGCGCCCCTGCAAGACAAGACGCTGGAGATGGTACGAGCCGCAGCGTCACGAGATCCCGAGTACACCGCGCTCCGAGACCTCATCATTCACGGGTTCCCCGATGAGAAGCACCGTCTCGACCCGTCCGTCCGTCCGTACTGGAACGTTCGAGACAAACTGGCCATCGATGACGGACTCATCGTATATGGACCTCGGCTCCTGATCCCACAAGAGCTCCGGAGAGAAACACTGCAACGACTTCACGATGGACATCAGGGCATCAACGCCACCTGCCGGAGAGCCCGCCAGACGGTCTACTGGCCGAGATGCGACTCCGATATCAAGCAGTGCGTGATGTCATGCGCACGCTGCAGCATCTACCGGTCTGCCCAGCCTAAGGAGCCCCTGTGGCAGGACGATTCGCCGCCCACACGGGTGTTCGAGTCTGTATCGGCCGACTATTTTCACTACGGAGGACGAACTTTCCTCGTCTACGTCGACCGTCTATCTGGCTGGCCATACGTGACGTCATGCCCCCGAACGGCTTCCGCCGCTCACCTCGTGACCGAACTGCGGGCGCTGTTCGCAGCCACCGGCGTGCCGGCGCTCCTCCGGTCTGACGGAGGCCCGCAGTTCACCTCAGGCATCCTCCGCCGGTTCCTGACGCGGTGGGGGGTGGACCACCGTATATCATCACCTCATCATCACCAGGCCAATGGCCACGCAGAAGCTGCAGTAAAGAAGCTGAAGAATCTCGTCCGGAAAGCGACCGACGAAGGAAACCTGGACTCGGATGAATTCGCACGCGCCTTACTGGAGCTGCGAAACACGCCCCGCGCTGACGGCCGCTCACCAGCGCAGACTCTGTTCGGGCACCCAATCCGCACAGCTCTGCCCGTCCACCACAGGACGTTTGCCAAGGAGTGGCAAGAGGCGGCAGACGTGTGCGACGCCCGAGCAGCCGACCTTCGAAAGAAAGCGAAGCGGGACTACGACATCTCCGCCAGGCCACTAGCGCCGCTCGCAATGGGCGACCACGTGGACGTGCGGGACCCGCAGACCGGACAGTGGGACCGGACCGGCATCGTCGTGGGAATTGGAAAACGCCGCGACTACCTCATCAAAGTCCCGAGCGGGAGAATCTGGTGGCGCAACCGGCGCTACCTGAGGCGCCACCATCCGCTGATCGTCGCCGCGCCGTCTGCCGGTGACCGAGATCCGTCGCCGCCGACGCGTGCCGCCTGCCGCTCAGCCGACCAGCGACCTGCCGAGCAGACGGACGAGCCGGCGCCGCCTTCTAGCTGCGCCGGACCGGCACCAGGACCGCGCCGTAGTGAACGAACTCGCCGTGTGCCGAACCGACTGCGGGTTCGGTGGGGCACGTGTACTTATGACACGGGGACTGGGGGAGGTGTGTCGTAAGGGTTTCCCTTCAACGTGAAAGTTTCCCTTCAGTTGGAATCCCCGTGTGCTGACGAGGCAAATACAGTCGAGACGGAGACGCGGTCGTGTGCGGTTGGTGTGCGGTGCGTGCTGCAGGGGACGAACCAAATATCGTTATCGTTTAACAGACAGTAACGTAACAATATATTATATCTGGTCTTATATCCTTCGCCCCAGTGGGGGGGGGCATATGTTACCACCCTGTCACCTTTTTTTGCGTGTAAATAAAAAACTGCGGCGCGTAGCGCCGCCCCGCTTGGAGTAGCTATTTGTACATCAATTTTGGGCAATGTGTGAAATTGTTGACCCCAGGTTATGTCAGGTCAGGTCACCAGGTCCAGTTAACTGACCAAGCCTAAAAAAGTTTGCAATCATGTCCAGCCTGCAGTGCTTGTCAGAAAGGTTTTAAACTTGGTGGATTGCATGACGTTATGGGCGCCTACAATGTGTATATCTCGGATTTTTTATATCCGTGACGTGAGGTCAGGCCAGTGGCGTGACCTTACCATTATAAGTCAATGGAGAAAATGAAAATGCCTCTAGATCCGTGTGTACGCATAGGAACAGTCCAAAAATTTCAGAATCACAATGATTTGGACCACCCGTGACGACCAAGGTGTCTTTTTTGCTGATAGCCTCTAGAAAGGTCATCAGAGGTTATTTGAGGCTACAAGCAGATTTTTGCCAATAACTAACTCTCGATTGGAAAGAGATAGGACGCTGGGGATGGCCTCATTGTGTTTGTCTTGTTGAGACGCATCGACTGATATGCAACATGACTTTTTCCGGTCAGGTCATGACCTTGACCTGATGTCAAATTTTCCAGTTGACCTTTCAAGGTCAAATTATAGTTCATTCGATGCGTCTCGACGAGAGGAACACGATTCTGGCAATAGAAATGTCGTGGCTTTTTTTGGTCAAAAGTTATTGTGGAAAAACACTTCGTAAAAACAGCTATTTTTGGAGATTTTGCCCTCTGGAGGCTAAACCGTTGACATGAGGTCAATTTTGATAATGACGTTATCAAAAGAAGAGCTCAAAAGCTATCGATTGCTTTTACATGCGTTTTTTTTTTTAGCTATCATAGTTCCTGAGATAAATGCATGTTTTCCGAAAAATATAATGACATTTGGCTCATTTTGACCTTTGCTGATCTCCAGTGACCCCAATATTGCTCTAAGATGAAAAATGACCGAAATACTTTCAAACGCACGCATTGAGAGCTATCGACTGCTTTTTACCGCGTCTTTCTAGCCCTCTTAGCTTTTGAGTTAGAGATGGGTGGTAACATATGCCCCCCCCCCACCCCCCACCCACTAGGGCGAAGTTGGCTGAGACCGCTACTGGGGCGCGGGATATGAAATGCAAAGACCCGATTCATGTGTATGCATATTTGTCACGAGACTGTGAGATTGCAAATTTGTATGCCAAATACTTTCCGAGATATTAAACAAAAATCTCTTCTTTTTTTTTTTGGCGTTTGGGGTATTCTGGCCGCAGTCTTCCTGGGACCGCCTAATGAGAGCAGTGGAGCCATCTAACGAGAGGGACGCAGAAACACAGAATCATGAATGAATCGAGCGTGTAGTAAACGCAGCATGAAAGGGAGACTCAGCAGAGGCTATCCGGGTGGCCGGCGCGGAGCGCGCCCTCGGGCGTCGGCTGGCCCTTCGGACCGCGTGTGGTCAGAGGTCGCGCTCGAGAAGTCTCGGCTCTGGGTTTTAGCGCTGTGCGGTCAGGAAGGCAGGGGAGGATAAAGGTCTAGCTACACTATGCGGGATCCTACGTCCGTGATCTGCGTGTTTGCGGGTTTTGCAGAAAATCGGTACGCAGGTCAAGTTCAGCTGATAGGAAATAGGGGAGAGTGGGGTAAGATGCCCAGGGTGGGAAAGACGCCCCACCCCCTCTAGCGACGAAACAAAAAATCGAACATGGAAATTAATTTTCTTAGCGTAAAGCGGAAGCCTGCCTTGTTAACTGCACAAAAATTTGCGAAGCTCAGTTGGGCAACGGCTGGCTGGTGATTGCATGTTTTTTATTTGCTGCTTTCAAAAAAATATTTAGGTGTCAAAACATTGTAAATATCAAAGAAGGTAGATAATTTTTGAGACCCTTGCTATAGTCGTGATTAACACATGCGTGTACTGTGTCCCGAACAGTTTGTTTCAGGGTGAAGTTTTATTGCTAACAAATTGTACTGATTTAATGTTGCTTCGGTACCTTGGGGTAAGATGCCCCCTGTCCTGATGGGGAAAGACGCCCCCCTAAATCCGTAGGCTGTCCTTCAAGCAGCCCGTCAAATCATTTATTACATACTTGTGATGAGAGACAAAAGCCGATCTGGGACTATTGAGAGTCGAATACGGTCAGGTGCTCCCCATGCCGGTCTCTCGGCACACACAGCGACTTTTGGGGCGGCATTTGACTCTGAGAGCCCTCACGACGGCCTCTGTGGGCCCCATTATTGGCTCCAGGGCCCCTCACGACATCCTTTGAGGACTCCCACTTTGGCTCCACGGGCCACGCTGGCATCTGAGGTCCCCACGATGGGCTCGAGGGCCCTCAAGCATCATGAAGACCTATACGGGCCCCACAGTGGTCTCCGAACGCCACCCTGGAGGCTTGTTTGGCCGCGCTGGACTATGATGGCCCTAACGATGACCTCTGAAGCCCCTTACGACTACTTTTGAGGGCCCTTACGATGACGTTTGGTGTCTACTGCAGTCTCGAAGGGACTACTGATTCGTTCAGGCGATTCACGTGTCCATTTATGCCACTTATAGTGCAGGGGGCATCTTCCCCAACGCCAGGGGGCGTCTTTCCCACCCTGTAGGGTAAGATGCCCCCTTTCACTTCTTCAGGAAAATGCTTAATAGCAAAAAAAGTTATCATATTTCAAGCACAAAAGTGATATTTTTGGTGAAAAATGATGTCCGCTTCCGTTGAAACACCAAGTTTTTGCTTTCCGATCGTCATTTTCGAATAATATATGACATAGTAAAACCCTGGGCATCTTTCCCCACTCTCCCCTACACAGGGTCGGCTACACCGGGGTCACGAAGATTCAGTCAAGGAAATCTCGGACGTTCAGTACAGGAAATGCCGGATAGTCAGGACGGTCAGGATGTTCCGTACCGATATAAAGTTCAGAGCTACGAACTTTTTTGCAGAATCTGCGTGATTGCGTGATATGAGACAGTTGTTGGCGCACTTGGTGGCGCACCGGATGAATCCAAGTGACGTAATTAATTATTGTTTCTTTAATTTTTGATGTGTTTTTGATGTTTTATTAACAAAATAGACTATTTATCACTAAAATAGTATTGAAGATAGCAAACTAAAGCGTTTGTTGCGAAACCATTTGTTAGTTGTTATTATTACGTCAGCATATTATAACTCACGGAAATTCTGGAAACTCGCAGAAACCGATGTCAAGGGAGTCTCGCAATCACGGATCTTCAGATATTGCACGTAATTTCCTGGACGACCACTGCTAGTGTAGCTTAACCCGCGCGGGGCTGGGGTCTCCAGCCGAACGCGCGGGGCTGGGGGGGGGGGGGGTAAATTTTACCCCCCCCCCTGTTATCTCCCGAACTAATGGTCCGATTTGGAAAATTCAAACGCCAATCGAAAGCTCTTATCACGAACTACTAAAAACATGTACTTAATTTAAAGTTTGAGGTCAAGGTCAAGGTCAGGTCAAGGGTACAAATTGCAAGTTTCTACAGTATCGGCCTTGCACGTAGTTGCCGAAGAATGGAGTCATGGACTGAGACTGATCGCCCAAAACGTGTTCTTAGGCTACCAAGACAATATTCGTTGCATACAATATCATTCAGAGGTCAAGGTCAAGGTCAGGTCAGGTCAGGTCAGGTCACCAAAAAAACAAAATATAGAAAAGGGCATGTGCGACACATGTTTTATGGGTCATTTTACTCGTAGAATTCAATAGGCACACTCAATAAGTGATATGGACCACCTCTGGATGAATTTCAGGTCGAGGTCAGGTCAAGGTCAGGTCAAGTGAGGTCAAATTTTGAAGTTGGTTGTTAAGGCCTAAAAAGGTGTCTCTCTGATGCAGTTTTTCACGGCGAATCGAATGGTGCTATTTTTGTTTCCGTACGAGGTCTAGAACTTTCAAAAAAGTCATTTTTCAAAAAAATTGTGTGTCGTGACGTCATAAAATTTTGAATAACTCCCACATTTTTGAACCGATTCTTCTAAAATTTGGTATGTAGGTGCACATAGACAACTTCTCTGACATATATTCCGTTTTTTTTGATAGACTCAAAATTTTGGATTTTATAATGATTTTCCCAAAAAAGTCAGTTTTTTGAAAACATTTAGGCCAAAATCCAAAATTTTCAAACAACCGAGATAGCCATTTGATAAACAAAGTAAAATTACGCATAACCTTTTTTGTTACGTCTTGATTCCTTAAAAAATGAAGATGTTAGCGGTGTTTGAACTTTTGCCGTTTTTTGAGGCGAAAATGGCGAACATGACGTCACTAAAACGTCAATTTCTCAAAAATTTTCCGACGGATTTCGCTCAAATTTTCAGGGAACGTGTCAAATTGATGTAAGAAAAGGTACTGAAAGTTTGGCGGCGCTGCGCGCCGCCGTTTTTGAGATATCGCAAAAATTCGCGAGGGGGTTAAAATTTACCCCCCCAGCCCCGCGCGGGTTAAGCTTAACACCAGCCCGACTGACCTATAGCTTGGCTAATTTGTATGGATTGGAAGGGGAGCACAGAACTGGATTATTGCTTGTGCGTATGACGGAACGGCTGTATTGTCTGCAGAACCTGTGATATAATATTCGTAGGTAATTATGCCAGGACTTAAAAAAGGGGATTGACGCTGGCCTGAGAGAGCGGACGGGTACCGTCAAAGGTCAGGTCGCCAGAGGTCATTAAAGGTCAAATGTAGTTCATTTCAACAATCTTGGAAACTGCCAACGCTAACTCGGAAACCAATAGAGCTACAGCGCCACGGAAAAGTGCATTCGATAGCCCTTTTACATACCTTTCTGAATATTGCTCTCAGATTTGACCTCAGGTCAACGGTTTAGCCTCCAGAGGGCAAAAACTAAAATAGCAGTTTTCACGAAAACTGTTTTTCGGCAATAACTTGTGACTCAAGAGTGCCACGACATTGCTTTTGGCAGCATCGTGTTCCTCTCGTCGAGACGCGTCGAATGAGCTATTTGTTGACCTTGAAAGGTCATTTGAAAATTTGACCTCAGGTCAAGGTCATGACCTGGCCGAAAAGGGTCATGTTGCATATCAGTCGATCCGTATCGTCGAGCTGAATACATCTGGCGTGTTTCCATTGCTCTAGCACGTCTTTATCAAAAGTTATAGCAAAAAACTGCTGGTGACCGTTCATGGCCTGAGATGACCTCAGGGGCATTCAGAGGGGTCATAGGTGCATTTTTTTCGATTCAGTGTGTCATGTTTACTTATGAACTGATGTTTGAGAGGGTTTTGAACACCATTCGTCCAAAATAGACGCATTTCAGTTTTCTCCCTTTGACTTATAATGGAGAGGTCGCAAAATTGACCTGACCTTAGGTCACCGATATCAAAATTCCGAGATATTTTACATACTGTTACTCTTATCAATCGCCGAAAGTTTCCAGGTGATTGTACATGCAGTCGGTGCAGCTATGACGAGAATTGCAACTTTTTCTGAGGTGATGTCACTTGACGTGACCTGGTGACCTGACCTTGAGAGCCCTGGGTCTGAAATTTTCACAGTCTGTGTAGAAAAGATGCATGAACAGGTGTTCTAAAAACCTAAGGGGGGTGTTTAAATGCCCCCCCCCGGCCCGGCGCGGGTTAAAATGTTTGAGCTTTCTACAATGCCTTCAGTACTAGAGGATCATTTACAAGGAATTAAAGGTAGTGTGCCAGCTTTCCTGGACCATATGGAGTTAATGACCCGGATAAGGAGAACCGGATTTGTAGAACTCATCCATACCTTCAAAACTCATGGAAACGTCTTAAATTCTTCAAATTTTGAGTACCCCAGTGCGAAATTCGCCCCGACGGGTTGTCGGTCGTGCCCCAACCACATTTCACACCACTATGAACAATAAATGCACACACTAAAATCGCTATTACCGATAGGCTCATCCAATCAAGTTTCGATAAACCCGTTCATCATCATCTCCTGCGGTTTCGAACACGCCTGTTAGGTGGCTTCTGATGCTCGTCGAGGTCGGAATTTCCAAATACGCTGCTCATACTTTGCGGTGCGGTGGTGGTGCGTCGGGCCGCGCGCTCTGACTTCGGCCAAGAAAATGCGTCAGCTGATCATTGTCATTTCTGCCACTTTCGTGTGGTGAAATGGGGTCATAATTTAAGAGGCTGTTTCAATTTAGGGTGACCGGTTTTGCAAAAAGTTTCGAAAAGTTTTGCTCCCCAGGTCTAATCTAACGTATTTGGGGGTGCTGATCACGAATCCGGCGGAAAAAATAAAAAAAAATCGATTTTTTTTGACCGCCCCGGCTCTTTGAATATTTCCGGTTTTCTCAATTTTTGCATGTTTTTGAATAATATGATGAATGTAATGAAAAAATATTAACAATGTATCGCTAAATTCATGTACCAGTCGATTCGGCATACAGCGGCGTCGAAATCGGCACGCCGCCTGCTTCACCGGCCTCGCAGGAAAGCATAAGGCTCGGAAGGTTTGCGTTAGTTACCCGATTCTCTCCATAGATGGCGCTGGCGTAGCCGCCCGCCGGCCGGTCGTTGCCGTGCCGTTCACAGTCCCGGCGGTCACTTGCGACCGTCGTGGTCGTTATGCTACGTCTATCAAAGCACGACAGAAAGTTCACTTCATTTTTATGTTACTTCAGACATATTTTAGACCTAATGTTGAATTGGATAAATGACTATCGTGAATTGGCGAAATAGTGGAGTGCGCTCGGGAGCCATTTACAGTAGCGAGGAACGTAGGTGGATTGATATGAGTAACATATGACACTGCGTTCACTGTTGATATGAAGTTTATTCACACTATGTAGTCGGGTGACATGAGAACAAAGTGACTAACATACCTTGTGTACGACACATGGATGAAGCTAATGCTTCTTTTTCATTTTGTTTCGGTAGGCCCGTTTGTTCAGAGCGTACCCGTCCTGTTGGTCTGAACCTGTTACAGCTGTGACTGATTCGGTGGTCAGCTTTACAGCCCTTTCGGTGGATTGGGTATGGCAGGGGACCTCCGTTTTAAGGGGAGTCTGTAGAAAGTCGCGCAGCTCATCCTCGCTCATGCGTCGTACACAAGGGGGCTCAATGTCTCGGCCCTCGTCAACCGCTCGCTGCACGTTAACCAGTTCCATATAGTTGTTCGCTTGAACGTTAATTTCCGGCAGCCGGAAGTGCCGAATGGGCTGCTGCTGTGGCGGTGGGGGTGGCAGCTTTGGCGGCGGTCGTGGTGGTGGTGGTGGTGGTGATGGCCGCCGCCGTTTCAGACGCCGCTGCTGCTGTTGTGGCGGCGGGGGCGGCGGCGGCGGTGGCGGTGGTGGTGGTGGCGATGGCCGCCGCCTCTGTCGCCGCTGCTTCTGCTGTTGCGGGGGCGGGAACGGCGGCTGCTCCTGTCGCTGCTTTTTTGACGAATGCTCTGGATTATGCGGACTGCATCTGCCCTAATGCCATGATTTTCATCGCCGAGCATGGCGAGCAGCACATTTTCCTCATGAGCCATGTAAGCATTCCTCTCGACGCTACTTTGCATGCACGCCAGCGACTCGCCAGTGAAGTTCAGCCGCTGGCGGCGCAGCTGCTGGCACACGCGTCTGAAACGGCGGCGGCCATCACCACCACCACCACCACCACCACCACCACCACCACCACCGCCGCCGCCACGACCGCCGCCAAAGCTGCCACCCCCACCGCCACAGCAGCAGCCCATTCGGCACTTCCGGCTGCCGGAAATTAACGTTCAAGCGAACAACTATATGGAACTGGTTAACGTGCAGCGAGCGGTTGACGAGGGCCGAGACATTGAGCCCCCCTGTGTACGACGCATGAGCGAGGATGAGCTGCGCGACTTTCTACAGACTCCCCTTAAAACGGGGGTCCCCTGCCATACCCAATCCACCGAAAGGGCTGTATATAAAGCTGACCACCGAATCAGTCACAGCTGTAACAGGCGCAGACCGACAGGACGGCTACGCTCTGAACAAACGGGCCTACCGAAACAAAATGAAAAAGAAGCATTAGCTTCATCCATGTGTCGTACACAAGGTATGTTAGTCACTTTGTTCTCATGTCACCCGACTACATAGTGTGAATAAACTTCATATCAACAGTGAACGCAGTGTCATATGTTACTCATATCAATACACCTACGTTCCTCGCTATTGTAAATGGCTCCCGAGCGCACTCCACTTTTTCGCCAATTCACGATAGTCATTTATCCAATTCAACATTAGGTCTAAAATATGTCTGAAGTAACATAAAAATGAAGTGAACATTTCTGTCGTGCTTTGATAGACGTAGCATAACGACCACGACGGTCGCAAGTGACCGCCGGGGCTGTGAACAGCACGGCAACGACCGGCCGGCGAGCGGCTACGCCAGCGCCATCTATGGAGAGAATCGGGTAACTAACGCAAACCTTCCGAGCCTTATGCTTTCCTGCGAGGCCGGTGAAGCAGGCGGCGTGCCGATTTCGACGCCGCTGTATGCCGAATCGACTGGTACATGCATTTAGCGATACATTGTTAATATTTTTTCATTACATTCATCATATTATTCAAAAACATGCAAAAATTGAGAAAACCGGAAATATTCAAAGAGCCGGGGCGGTAAAAAAATTCGAATTTTTTATTTTTTCCGCCGGATTCGTGATCAGCACCCCCAAATACGTTAGATTAGACCTGGGGAGCAAAACTTTTCGAAACTTTTTGCAAAACCGGTCACGTGTTTCATATCAATTTTTTTGCATAAAATCATATTTCAAACCATATTGTTCCATAGGCGCGGGAGCCGGGGGGGCAGTGGGGGCAGCTTGCCCCCCCAACTCTGGGGCCGTGGGGGCGGTGCCCCCACAGCTTTGAGACGGAATACCACCCTTTTTTGCAAATGTTTTCTTTTTTTGTTGAAAAAGCCGAGGGGTGAAAAATAAGTGGCCTAAAACCGGAGAGAAAACTAGATTTGGGGGTACCCTAGGTTGATCTCTATTATGGTGTGCCCCCCCAGTCGGAAAGTAGTTCCCGCGCCCCTGTATTGTTCAAAATCATATTCATAATCATATTGATTATGAATATGATTTTGATTATGATCATATTGATTATGATTCATAATCATCAAAATCATATTGATGTTCGACAGCCAAATTAAAGAAACAATACCAATACCGGCTTACAGTTTAAGTTCGACATTGTGTTGTCTACGATTAGACAGCTGATAACTCATTCCCGTACGTCGTAACTCTATAATGACCTTTGCTTATTGTCACATGTGCGCCGCATTCGCGATTGTTGCCGACGCCTGTTTGCAGGTCAGCCCACTACAGTTGTTATACATATCGAAAACCGATAAACTTTTAGGCGAAAAAAACACTATTCCAGGCCCATTTTTGATTTTTTTTGCGATATTAGGTAAAAACAGAAGCTTCTTATCATAGGAAAAATAAAATTGGAAATTTTGGAAAGGTGGCACACTACCTTTAAAGCTTACGCTTTACAGGATTTAGAACGTACACGTGCGGACCGACACAGGTGAGAAGCGTTTTGGCTGCTCCATTTGCACGGCACGGTTCGTTCAACGGTCGGCCCGAATAGCTCATATGCGAATCCACACAGGAGAGTGGCCGCAACGGCTGTTTCATATGCCCCGCTCGATTTTCAGTTTCATCACATCTTTAAATTCACCTGTCGACTCACAAGGGGGAGCGGCCGCAATGTCATCCATTACAAATAATCCTGCTCACAGTGGCGCAGAAACTATTTTCTGTCTGGGAGGCTCATCGGACGTTTACCATGGTGTCTGTTCATAATATTGATCCAACAAGGGTACCCCCGTCCCCCGAATCTAGTTTTCCCACCGGTTTTAGGCGACCTACGTTTCACCCGTTTCACTTACTTATAAGACAAATCGAAAACATTGCAAAAAAACTAACAACTTATTTCGTCACAGCTGTGTCGAGGGATCACCGGTAAATGTAAATAATCCAACTAAGGACTCTAAGCCGACCTTTACCCGCAACCCGTGTGTGTGTGTGCGGGGGGGGGGGGGGCGGTGGCAATAACCCTAACGGTTAAATAACGAGAATTACACATCGGTCCACCGCGTCGGGACTTTGTCTCGACCGACTCCTATTGAATCTGCTATGGCTGTTATCTGTCTAGGCCGACATTCACTTGACCCAGACAAACGTATAGTACAGTTCTAACTTCTGTCAGGTGCGGAAAACCCACGCTAGCTCCCGAACGTCCGTGCCGACCTCTGAAGGCTCCACGCTGGTCTCGAAAGGCCATAAGTAACTTCCAAAGGCGTTGTTTCCAAAGGAAAAGGCGTTGGCGTTTAAATGTCCCGCAGGTCCCCATGAGTTATTTCCAGGCCATAGGAATGTTTACTGGGGGATCCCATGATGACTTTAGGTTCCAACGTGGCCTCCAAGGACTCTAAGCCGACCTTTACCCGCAACCCGTGGGGGGGGGGGTACACAAAGGTCCCTCCCCTTGTTTTTTTTTCTCGCAGATAACTCAGAAAGGGCTGCGAATTTCGACACGCCATTTTCAGTACCCCGCCGGACATCAACTTCACACAACTTCTGAAAAATTACGTCCAAGGTCATCTCAGGTCATAAGTCAAACTGAGGTGATGTTTGGCCGTTTTCGATCGAAAAAGATGTATACGGGAAAAATGCAGAAAAACAGAACATTTACTTTGAAACTCAAAAATTTAACCGTCGGTACAAAAAAAAACAGGACAAACAAAATGGCTAACTCGAAATTTCGAAAATATAAAAATATCAACGGACCCCCCCCCCCCCCACGGTAGACGCTGGCAAAACACCAATACGGGCGAGGGTTAAATGTTCAAAGATTTTGATTCCCCGATCTGGGGAGGGGTGCTCGAATACATTACGACCCCTCCCCCAGACCAAAAAGTAGGAGGGGCTCAGCCTCCCTAGCCCCCCCTCTTCGCTGTTCCCGCGCCTGTGCCTGTTCAAGTGCTCAGCAAGGTTCATAAACGCACCAGCTATTGCCGCACCGGACCTACACTAGCGGCCGTACGGCTGCACTCAACGTACAGGTCTCCCGGGTTTTAGGCGGTAAGTTTTATTTTTACTAAATTTAGTAAATTTTAGGATATATCTAAGAAACTAATCGGTGTGCGATGACGCCATTTTAGAGGAACATGGCAGGCATGTGTACGAATAAATCGATGGCCACCCTTGTACGCAGTTGGCAAGTGCGTTCACGTTTGGTGTGGGAGGTCCTTGGATCAGAGCTGACCTCTGGCAGCGTTTTCTTCGGCCGGCTCCTACCCAGGAGATGGCAGTAACTGGGGAGTGTTCGCTCGGTCGTGGGGATTACCGCTGTGCCAGCCAGCGCCCCCGGCCGCAGGTACACGGGCCTGATCCGCCTTTAAACAGATCCTTCGGTCCGGTGACATGTCCCGAGGGCACGGCCTCGCTTCATGTCCCGGAGCAGCCCTCTGACCTGCCGGGCCCGAGAAATCGGGATAGCCCCAGCGTGCGCACCAGTGCGGTGCCACCTGGGGCACGTGACAGGAAACGTGCGGTCAAGGCTGTCCCGCGTAGCGGGTGCCGAAAACGATTCGTACCGTAAACCGGGGTGAGTTGATATGGGGTGGTGAGTTGATATAAATTGCTCGAAAAATGTTAAAATGTGTGCTGCTCATCCATTTGTAAACCAATTTTTAGTTTTATTTTTCTGTGAAGTGAAGCAACCAATAAGTGATGCATATAGCTGAGAAAGGCATGCATGTGGTGCAGTGCCTTCTTAACACATTACTTTTTTCAAAGTCCTTTTTTTCTTCTGATTTTGAAACTAAGGAAAAGTCCCCACCCTACAGCAAAGACGGTGGATATTCATGGAACAACATGCACTGGCAAAGAAACTACCATCAATTTACTGTTGATCCCAGGTAGTTTTGGGTTTCACCTATAACAACGCTTTTTTATAATTTTAAGAAAAGTGACAGGTGGTGAGTTGATATGCCATCAGGTGGTGAGTTGATATGCATGATAAAAGCTGATACCAGGCTCGTATGCATGCAAATTAGCATGAAATATGGGTCTGCAAGTAAGACAAAGTCAATTAGACCAACTCTTCTCCTTTTCTCTCCCCACATCATTCCATCAACCCCCAAAAGCTTTAGTTTTTTTTTTTTCTGAATGCTTGAGACGAGGCCTGTTAGTATCACTGATGTTAGTTGTCAGACTTTCGTCCCCGTCTTGAGTTGAGATGTTAGGTTCACAACGTTTCAGCAAGTAACTTCTCCGGCCATAGTCAAATCTGCTTCGATGGTGGAGTGTTTAGAACCGTGGACCATCAAAGGGAAACCCGAGTTCGATTCCCGCTGACTACAGGAGCTTTCGAACGGTTGGACGCGTACGGCGCAACGCCACCAACATCCAGGTCCTTCTGAGGGTCAAAGAACACCTGACGAGTGACGACGGCCGGAGAGTAACTGGCCGAAACGATTGAAACTAACATCTCAATTCTCAACTCAAGACGGGGACGAAGGTCCGACAACTAACATCAGTGACCCCAAAGTTTTTTTCTGTGGACATACCTAACATGCAAAAGGCACAACACAACTCCCTGTCAAGTCTCAAGATGGCTCCCTACAAGCTACAAAGGAACACCATAGAACACCTATATACATACAGTTTAAAAAAAAATGTTATAATTATTCGTGGTTTCGAAAATGACAGAACTGTCGTTTCTGTATGGCTAACAGCGCGGGAATTCTGATCTCGTGAAACTGATTAGTTTTCCTGCTTGGCAGTTGCCAACCGAGAATGAGTGACAAAATGAAATGGAACAAGCAATATAAAGAAATTGGCTGGTGTTTTAGCCCTCGCCCGTATTCGTGTTTTGCCAGCGTTTAACGTATATATGGGGGGGGGGGGTCCGTTGGAATCCCATCGTCGTTTGGCCCCTGGTGGAGCTAGAGCTTCGAGGAAAAAACGAGCGTGTTGCCCGAGACGCGGGGAAGCCGATGATAACCAACTTTAAGGTCCTAGGTCATTGGTTAACTTTCCAGGCCAGGTCAATTACCCAGAAGTCGGGAAAATAAGGGGTTATTTGAAATTCGTAAAGCGAGGTTATTATTTTTTGGCTGTTGCTGATCACGAATGTCATGTTTGTTTTGATCACATGTGTCTTCGTACATTCAGGCCAGGTCAGGTCAGGTCAGGTCAACCAGTAGGTGTCCTGCCGGCTATCCATAGGGAGTGTCAAGTGTCAACTACCACTGACGGTGTCGTAACATGTTACGAAGGCACTAAAACTACTTCGTAAATGATCAAATGCATGTTAAATTCGACATCGGCCCGAAAAAAACTACCCTAGAAACATGCAAAACTCCAAAAATGAGCCGAGGTCACCAAAGGTCAATGACCTGACCTGACCTTCAGGAGACCTTGACAGTTGACACCCACAATACTGCATGGGACCAACATCATTTACATGTTTGGACGTTACAATCACAAAAAAGACTGGAAATGCGCGGATAATGTGAGCCGACTACGCCAAATCGCGATTCCGGCCAAGCATGGTCTCGAGAATCAGGTGACAAGTCAAAAACCATTTGAGTCAGGGCCATGAAATCTTTAGAACATGTGTAAAATTGATAAACTCGAGAGGCACTGAAAGTTTCGTCGCGATCGGCCGCTTTTTGCGCGAGTTATGTGCGAAAAGCCTAGGTGGTCCGTTCGCCCGCCTATAAGTGCGAGGGTTAATTTTGGCTTTTGATGCTGAATTCTGTTTTATGTCGCTTATTTCACCGATAGAATACAGTCCGAATTAGATTTTCTTCACTTAACTTCATAAATATTTTGTTGACTACCAGTCCACAAAAGCTCAGAAGTATATGTATTCTTTCATTTCAATCCATTATTTTTGTCAGAGGCATATCAACCTTGACCCGCAACTGACAAAACGAGAAATTTTGAAAAATCCAAAATCATATCAACTCACCCCCTGGAGGGTGGTGAGTTGATATGAACTTTGGCGTTTTAAAAAAGGGGCATAATATATACATTTTTTATTCATTTTTGCTGATTGCCTCCCCAAGGCATGTGCCATGAAACTGGCACAAAAAGAATTCCGTAAATGAATGTGGCTTTTAAAGAAATCTAGAATAACCTCAAAATCCATATCAACTCACCCCGGTTTACGGTACCACTGCCGTGTACAGGGTGATCCAAAAAATTGGAACCCCTAACTTAAAATGTCCGTAAGTCCAAAAGTGTTCACATTATTGACAAATTGCAAACACCATTAGAAAGAGCGTTCAATTCTCTATAACACCAAGCTGATTGAACTTACCTATTATTACAAATATTGCCCTAGTTATATGGCTATAAAATTTGTGCCACGAAACTCACTGAAACGGTTTCGAACATTATGCGCAAATCAGTGATTTGCGGTTTGCTGTTCTGACCATGTCGCATGTTGGAGGTTCATGAATAAAAATAGCTCATTCACGTGCTATTGTAAGGAATTTAAATTTCAACAGGCGCAAAAAATAGTCATTCGGTCATTCCAAGGCCATATATAGGAGGTAGCGACACTGAGCGATTTGTTTACAGCCAGTTTCGGACCCAGTGACGCAAATGTGTCGTCACGGGACAAAACAATATGGCCACCTCTAATGAGAATTAAGTGCAAGAAGTTCCCGGATGTAGCCAGCACTGACGTCACCGGGTCCGAAACCAATGACATCAGTACTGGACCTATGGCGAAGCAAAGTAGTGACACCCCCCTGTCATTTCGTCATTCGGTGCTACTCCGTAGCAAGGCCATGCTCCGTAGTCGAGTTTCTGGAGCAGGCCTGCCCGGCCTTCATCGAGCCAGATGCCTGGCCACCGAAGAGTCCTGACCTCAACCCTTTGGACTTATTCGTGTGGAGCGAACTGGAGCGAATTATGTATAGAGATCAGAGGATCAGCACCATAGAGGAGCTGAAGGAAAGGCTGACGGCCTGCTGGGATCAGTTGTCCCAGAGACTGCTGGCCTGCGCCGTCGGAGCCGTCCCGAAGCGGCTGCAGGTTGACTGCAGGCCTGCGTGACGGCCAACGGAGCTCGGTTTGAGCACATGCTGTGATGAACAGCGGAAGCTAGGACGCGTGTATTTGTTTTATTGTGTGCTTCTGTGTAAACTTTTATGTAATAAAATTGAAATTGGATGTGGCGTTATTCGCAAAAAAAAAACAGCAGATGGAGTGCTAACGGACTTCAGTGCATTGTTAACAATTGGCGATTTCGTTTCACTCAGTTTTCTGACGCTCATTCCAAAAGCTTATAGTGTGTCAATGCTTTACAACATACATAAACTAATTTGACGTGATTTTATAGAGGATTTAATGCTCTTTCTAATGGTGCTTGCAATTTGTCAATAAAGTGAATACTTTCGGACTTACAGACATTTTAAGTTAGGGGTTCCAAATTTTTTGGATCACCCTGTACTGTATATAGTGTACTTACTAGTATGAATAACCCAGCATGAATGTGTGCTACTAACGACAAAAAGCCCGGGTCGGGCACCAAAAATATTGAAAAAAATAAAATAAATCGATGGCATCTTACACGCTAAAAAGCTTAACACGAAAAATATATGGCCATTCCCGGAAATTTAATCACTCGCAGTGGATGGGGGGGGGGACGAATTTCGCCCACCCCTCCTGTTTTTCGCCAATAACTCGCGTTCGATAAGTGATGTTAACGTGAAATTTCGGCTACCTGTCCACAATTGAATTGCGGATCTTTTTGTGTAAGAAATTTGAAAATCGGTTCACAACTTTTCTAGCAATAGCGGTGTAAAGTCAAATATGCTGCCGCCGCGGCGCGCCAGCCGGCGCCGGCTGTTGCGCGCCGCCCGAATGTAGACTGTGCCGGGGCCTCCGTCTTTTCATTGCACTTCAGTTCTTACTGCTGAATACGCTCGATTCGCGTCAAATCTTGTGTGAAGACTAAGAAATTTACTAGCAATCTTATGGTCAAAGAATTTTGGAAATCGGCTGGTGAAAAATGAATTATGAGCGTGTAAATACAAAATTGTGATTGTCGCGTTTCCTGCGTCTGCCGATCCCGCCGCAGCGGGTGACATATTCTTAGCAGGCTTCAAACTATCATACTGATTGTTGAATTAATTAGAAATTCATCATTCAAGCTCAAAAATGTCTGCTCTTTCATATAGTGAAAGAAATAAGAAAATCGGCTTGTAACTTTTGGAGTTACTGGCGGGTAAATGCAAAATTGTCGCTAATATGGCAATTTTGACCACATTTGACCTCATTTGACCTTAACCCTCGCCCGCACATGCCATTTTCCCATCCTATAGAACGCACATGGGGCCCTCCCCTCCCCCCTGCGCCATTTCGTTCCTGTTGGAGATAGAGCTTCGCGGTAAAAACCAAAAAGATTCTTTGGGAAGAGACAAATCCAATGATACCCAGTTTTACCTTCTTAGGTCAGTCATTGGCCTTCCAGGTCAGGTCAAACTAAAAAAATGTTGCTGTTTTGGGGTCACCGCTGGATATCAAGTGCGCTGCTTAGCATATACCGATGACGATGCCGTTTTCTGGTGCCAAGCCAGCTAGAACCTCTTTGTCACACTACCCGACCAGGTTTTTTGCTGCTGAGGTCATTTCAGGTCAAGTTAGGTCAAGATCAATGATATGTGTTTGTATGGCTGTGTGTGTCTGTGTGTATACTGATGTGTGCACCGATTGTTTATGTGTCCATATTACATGAAATCATGATCTGGGAAGTGGGAAGCTTTTCCCGAAGGTTGTAATGAAACCACTAACCAGCGTGCTTGGCGCACTCGGGCAGCACCCGCATCTGGTAGAAGACAGGAGCTCTTAGTCATGTCCATCTAGCTCACAAAGCCCCTGTTTCACCTCAACTCTTATAATATGCGCTGCATATAATCCAGTACAGGGCCCTCAGGGACACGTAAAGGTTAGTCGTGGTGCCCCAGAGACAGAAATGCCACCAGAGGCCGATGTGAGGTCCTCAGACGCCGGATGGGCCCTTGAGGCCGGTTTATGGACCCTTAAAGGCCAGCGGAGGGCCCTCAGAGGTCAATGCGGGTCCTCTACGGTCAATGTGGGGCTTGACCACCACGGAAGGACCCTCAGAGGTCAGTGTAGGACCCTCAAAGACCGGCATGGAGCTGTTAATAGCTGGCGTTGGTTTCTTGAGCCTCGTGACAATCGAATAAGGGCCGGGGCCCCATTGCTGTTTTTTTTTTTTGGTTGGGAATTATATGATTACCCCTGATTTTCCTTGGGGGGGGGGGGGCATGGCCCTGATGCCTCCCCCCTCTACCCGCCGTCTCCGATCCCCACTCCGATGTTCCAGAGGGAATTGATTAAGAAAATGTTAACTTGACCAGCGGCCGGCCCAGAGCGGCGGCCCAGTACTGCCCTGATCCTGACCTCCCGCCGGGTCCCCACGCACTGTGGCGACCAGCCCCTCATACAGCTGAGTCTGCCCCAGCTCGTTACCGGCGGGCAGCTGCATATCGTCATCGGTCGGGTTTATAAGCTGGACCTGTGGATGTATGTAACCAGCCGAGCTCGTTTCAGCAATCATGCTGGGCACCTCTAGAATCTGCTCGGGTGTCTCCTCGGGTGACTGGGAAACAAACTCGACCAATTTCTCGGACGAGTGCCGGCCTGCCGTATCCAGCTTTACGGCGACCACACGCACGTGCCTGGAGGCCGGAGGGCACCGTCACATCTGTGGGGAGGCACAACGCTCGCTCACGGGCCTTTTTATTTACCGTGGCGATGTTGACGCGACCGTTCGCAAGGCAAAACTCATGTGTTGGGAGCGCTGAGCAAGTTGGGCCATTATCGTGGCCCGGGTTCTTTGCGTGTCCCCAGTAGAGGGAGCTCCAAAAACTTCTAGGGACAATCCCTAGTAGTTTTTGATGATTTCAAAACTTCTAGGGACAATGTCCCTAGTGTCCCTAGTGGTGGTGACGCCCATGATTGGGATCATTGATGTCACTCACATGTCTATGCACTTGTTTGCTGATAGATAACGTTTGTAGCATCAATCAATATATGCAAATGTGTTCTCCAGGTTTTGGTGGCACTCTTCAGTGTCCCCACTGCGACTTCAGCTGTTTGGGACAACATCGTCTGGACAGACACTTGAAGAGACGACACGGCCAAAGCGTGAAAGGCAGCTACAAGTGCAAGTGGTGTTCTTACGTCACCGACTATCCCGGCCTCATAACACGGCACCGAAGGACTCACGCGGAAGAACGGCCGTACCGCTGTGAAGTGTGCGGCAAAACGTTTTCTCAACAAGTCGGTCTGACCGCTCACCGTCGTGTGCACACCGGTCAGAGTCCGTGCAAGTGTGATATATGTGGGAAGGTGTTCACACGGTCCGGTACCCTGACGATGCACAGACGTGTCCACGCTGGCGAGAAGGTCCGGCAGTGTGAGCAGTCTGCGACCGAGTGTTTAGCTACAACTAACGGCAAAGAACACAAGACACCCGGTGTCCGTGTGAAGCCGCATCAGTGTTATGAATGTCGAGCCAGATTAGTTACACGCGCAGATCTCACTGTACACATACGAACCCATACCGGGGAGAAGCCGTACAGCTGCTCCATTTGCCCGGCACGGTTCACTGAGCGGTCACATCTCGTCAGACACATGCGGACCCACACAGGAGAGAAGCCGTATGGCTGCTCCATTTGCCCGGCACGTTTTGCTCAGCGATCGGCTCTCAGCGGCCACATGAGGACCCACTCAGGAGAGAAGCCGTATGGCTGCTCCATTTGCCCGGCACGGTTTGCTCTTCGTTCAACTCTCACCAGTCACATGCGGACCCACACAGGGGAGAAGCCGTTTGGCTGCTCTATGTGCACGATGCGTTTCTCTTGCCGGCCAAGCCTCACCCGCCACATGCGAACCCACACAGGGGAGAAACCGCACGGCTGCTCTATTTGCCCGGCACGGTTCGCTGAGCGTAAAAGCCTCACCAACCACATGCGTATCCATACAGGGGAAAAGCCGTTTGGCTGCTCCATTTGCCCGGCACGGTTCGCTCATCGGCCAAACCTCAACGTACACATGCGGACCCACTCAGGGGAGAAGCCTTTTGACTGCTCCATTTGCAAGGCACGGTTCGCTCAGCGGTATATCCTCACCGTACACATGCGGACCCACACAGGGGAGAAGCCTTTTGACTGCTCCATTTGCAAGGCACGGTTCGCTCAGCGGCATATCCTCACCGTACACATGCGGACCCACACAGGGGAGAAGCCGTTTGGCTGCTCCATTTGCCAGGCGCGGTTCGCTCGGCGCTATAGCCTCACCTTACACATGCGAACTCACACAGGGGAGAAGCCGTTTGGCTGTTCTATGTGCACGATGCGTTTCTCTTGCCGGCCAAGCCTCACCAGCCACATGCGGACCCACACAGGGGAGAAACCGCACGGCTGCTCTATTTGCCCGGCACGGTTCGCTCAGCGGTCAGGCCTCACTGTACACATGCGAACCCACACAGAGGAGAAGCGGTTTGGCTGCGTCATCTGCCCGGCACGGTTCATTCAGCAGTCAGACCTTATCGTACACCTGCGTACGCACGCACACGAGTAGCGCCCGCACAGCTGCTTCATCTCCCGGCACGTTTCTCTGCTGGGTCAGATCTCCCCAAACCCATGAGGAGCCACTCAGTAGAGCGACCGTGCGGCTGCTCCATCTGACTGGCACGGTTCGCTTTCCGGTTAGGACTCACGGGGAGCATGCGAATCTACACAGGAGAGCGGCCGTTCGGCTGCTCCATGTGCCGGCACGATCACATCTCATCACATCTCAAAAGTCACGCGCTGTGCCATACGGGCGGCGGCTTCATTGTCGTCCATCATAAACAATCCTGCTGAAAAAGGCTCACAAACGCATCAGCTCTTACCGCACACAGGCGGAGGCATAATAAACAACGCAGTCAGAATCTTTTTCGGCTAGGATAGATTTTGCAGTGCCTTGGCTATGTATGTGTCTGAAGGTCTCGATAACTTTGATGTCATGTTCCGAAAAGCAGCGTGGTGTTTCGTGCAGCGTTTATATGATTCGACAAATATCATTATCAGTGTATTGGTTAAATGTGACATAGGGTGGCACTCACCCTTAAGAGTGGCATGGAACGCTGCTCTGATAGCGCCTTGATATGTGATGTTTGGTAGAATTGGACCAAGTGTCTGTAAATACAAAGTTCTCTCTCTCTCATAATACACAGGGGAATGGCCGTACCATGGGCGTCGGAGACGGGGGAGGGGCTATTTGTGGGGGACGTCCCTCCCCAGAAAAAAACATCCATGGATATCTAAAAAAGTAACCAATTGCATCGGTCGTTCGCAACGAGTCGTTACACACAGAAATAAAACTTGTTGGAAAGTGTTGTGTATTTGCCTTGACCAAGCTGGCCGGCAGGACTTTAGTTATTGCAGTGTTTTAGAGGACGTGTCAGTTGTTGTCTTCCTTTTTCACGAGGCCTCTCTGTTGCCCATATATGGCTGGTTGTTGTCAAGGTTGTGTGTCCGACGTAGTGCGACTGACTGCGCAATACAAGCTCTAACCCGAGATAAAGTCTCAGCTATGAAGTAGCACGGACAAATCTCACGAAACAACAAAATTGGCGACAAGGATGAGATCAAGAAATCAAAAAGTGAGATCAAGCTGAGATAAAATGAATAAGAGCTAAAAGGAGATTAAAGGAATGTCACAAGTGCGCAACAATTGTCGCAAGGAAAGAAAAGCTGAATTACGATGCAAATGAAGATATAAGGAGTTGTTAAAAAGGAAAGAAAGTGAAAAAGAAACCAGAAAAACAAGTGAAAGTGGTTAAATTCCGTATTTGAACTCTCAAAAAGAAATTAAAATGGCTACGAGTCTGCCACCGCCACCGGGAATGCAAAAAGGTGAGGATTTTGGTAAATGGATCAAATCAGTTGAAATTTACATGGGTGCTCAAAATATTGAATCATCTGCTCAAAAAGTGAACATCGTGCTGCATCTTCTTGGCCCGGATGTACAAGAAATTGTTGATACGCTGCCTGATATAGCTGATGTAACCGACCCATACGTCAAACTGAGAGCACAATTGGAAAAGCATTTCAAGCCTCAAGTGAACACGGTGGTGGAGCGTCATGTCTTCAACATGATGCAATATGAAGGAGGTAGGGTAGAGGAGTACGTAGCCAAACTGAAAACGCAAGCAAGAAAATGCAATTTTGAAGCTTCGGAAATGGACAATCTGATCAGGGACAAGCTCTTGGCAACGTGCCCATCCTCCAAGGTCAAGGAGTCAATGCTCAAGGAAAGAGTGCTGGCCCTATCACGTGCCATTATGATATGGTCAACTGACGCAACAGTGAATGAACAAGTAAGAAGAATGGGAAAAAGTGCAGAAGAAGAAGCAGTGAACAAGGTGAAGTGGCAGAACAAAGAAAGAAATGAATCACTGAAGGAAAGAAGGAAACCATGGAATGTAAATGAAAGAAAGAGCCATGAAGATAAGAGGACATGGAAAAATGCAAATGGCCAAGGGAAGACATGGAAAAATGAAAACAATGAAGAAAACAGGAAGTGGAAGTTGGAGAAAACTGAAAGGAGACATTGCTTCAGGTGTGGGAAAACGAACCACCTGATCAAGTTCTGCAGGGTACCACCCCACGTCAGATGCCACAACTGTGGGAAACAAGGACATCTGAAAGCAGCGTGCAGAAATGGAAAAACGCTGAATGTGGAAAAAGAAGACCAAGATGATGAATTTGAAGAAAATCTGTGTGTGTACCAAAGCACATCAAAAGGGAAGGAAGCCATCAAAGTGAACATGGCTGTCAACGAGAAGAACGTCACGTTCATTGTGGACACTGGCTGTCCGGTAACCATGATTCCAGAAGAGCAGGCTGAAGGCCTCAACTTGAAGAAAACCAGATGTAAGCTCACATCCTACACAGGACATGAAATACCTGTCAGAGGAATGACAGATGTGGATGTGCAGTATGAAGGTCAAATGAAGAAACTGCCAGTATATGTAGTGGGAGGAAATGGCCCATGCCTCCTTGGAAGGAACTGGCTTCATGAAATCAAGCTGAACTGGTCAAGTCTGGTAGGTCAAGTGAAAGAAAAACCTGAACCACAAAAGAATATGAAGAAGCTGAGTTAAGTGCTGAAGGAACATGAAGAACTCTTCAGTGATGAACTGGGAACAATGAGTGGTCAGGAAGCTGATCTGGAACTGAAGAAAGACGCAGAGCCCGTCTTCAAACCAGCAAGGTCAGTACCTTACAGTCTGACTGATGCAGTGGAAAAGGAGTTGGAAAGATGGAAGACGCTGGGAGTAATCGAAGATCTCCGAGATGATGAACCAACGCCGAAGTGGGCAACACCACTGGTTGTGGTGCCCAAACCAGATGGAAGCGTACGCCTCTGTGGCGACTTCAAAGTGACGCTGAACCAGTACCTGAACGTACCGGTACATCCTCTGCCGAAGACCGAAGACTTTCTGGCAACCATCGGACCTGCGAAGTTCGTATCTGCGGTGGATCTGTCGCAAGCCTATCTGCAAATGAAGTTGTCAAAAGAAAGTCAGGAACTGTGCTACCTGAACACGCCGTTCGGACTGAAACGGATGCTGAGGCTCCCCTATGGAGTCGCGTCAGCTCCGATGCTGTTTCAGAGAGCGATGGACTGAATCTTGAAGAAAGTACCAGGTGTCAAATGTCTGCTGGACGACATCCTCATCACAGGAAAAACTGAAGAAGAAGCCTTGAAGCGGCTGGATGAAGTGCTGCAGATCCTGAAAACAAACGGTCTGCGCCTCAAGAGGGAAAAGTGTCAGTTCATGGCGAAGGAAGTTCGCTATCTGGGAGTGCGATTGGGTGCAAACGGAATCCGACCTGATCCCGAGCGAGTGAAGCCGGTGCTGGAGGCAAACGCGCCAACAAATCAAAGAGAACTACGTGAGTTCTTGGGAGCTGTAACGTTTTACAGCAAGTTCCTGGAAAATCTGTCGAAGATGGCGAAACCACTAAATGAACTCCTGAAGAAGGACAAAGAATGGAAGTGGTCAAAGGAATGTGAAGAAAGTTTCACAAGAATCAAAGCCCGCCTGGCATCTGCTGAAGTGCTCCGACACTTTGACGTGAAGGAACAGGTGACTGTCATCACCGATGCCAGTCCACATGGTCTGGGGGCAGTCCTGGTGCAGGGTGTTCCCGAAAGACCTGTGCTGTACGTGTCGAGATCACTCAGTGAACATGAAAAGAAGTACTCACAAATCGAAAAAGAAGGACTCTGCATAGTTTGGGCATTCGAAAGGCTGAAGCAGTTTCTGTACGGACGTCACTTCAAACTCGTGACCGATAACAAGCCACTGGCTCAGGTGATCGGTCCCAAAACGCCACTGCCAACGTTAGCAGCAAGCCGAATTCAGAGATGGACAATGAAAATGGCAGAGTACGACTTCACCGTGGAAGTCAGGAGGTCTGAACAGATACCGGTAGCAGACTGGCTATCGCGTCTACCAAAAGGAACCTCCGTGATGAATTCAAGTGCACCAGAAGATGAATGTACCGTGTGGCTGATTGGCCAGTTGAGTTCTCTCAACCCAGTCACTGCTGCAGCGATCCAGCGTGAGACGACAAGAGACCCGCTGCTCGCAAAAGTGGTCAACTTCGTAAACAAAGGATGGCCAGACAAAGTCGGAGAAGCTCTACATGCGTTCAAGGTCAGACAAACAGAGCTGACGGTGGAGCAAGGATGCCTAATGTGGGGCTGTCGAGTGGTAGTTCCACCGAATCTGAGGGAAAGAGTTCTTGAAGAACTACATGAAGGTCATCAAGGAATGGTCAGAATGAAGCAGCTGGCCAGGATGCACGTCTGGTGGCCAAACATGGACAAAGAAGTTGAAGCAGAAGTGCGAAGATGCCAAGGATGCTGGCAAAAGAGAGCTGAACCACCATGTACGGACCTGCATCCATGGGAGTTTGCAAAGGGTCCGTGGCAGCGAATCCATCTGGATTTCGCTGGCCCAGTTGATGGGAAGCTGTACGTTGTCCTCATCGACAGTTTCTCGAAGTGGATGGAAATCGCTCCAATGAAGCACATCACATCAGAAAAGACTATCGAGTATCTCCTGAATGTGTTTGCACGGTTTGGCCTACCTCACCAAATCGTCACAGACAATGGACCGCAACTCGTGAGCAAGGAATTCGAAGGGTTCTTGAAGCGGAATGGAATAAAGCATGTCCGAACCGCACCGTTCAAACCCGCAACGAACGGAGCAGCAGAGCGAGCTGTTGGCTGTCTCAAGGGCTACCTGAAGGCCACAAGTGGAAAGAAGATGAACCTGCCAAACTTCCTGATGGCGTATCGAAACACTCCACAGGCTACTACAGAAAGAACGCCCTCCGAACTGATGTTGGGACGACAGCTACGTACGAGGCTAGATCTTCTGAAGCCTGATCTGACCTCTCAAATCCAGAACAAGCAGCAAACGCAAGTCGAGCGACGTCATGGTCAACCTCGACAGGTTGCCATCGGTGACGCGGTCCTCGCCCGAGACTACCGCGGTCGCCGAAAATGGGCGGAGGGAGAGGTGATGGATGTGGTAGGGACCAAGCACTACCTGGTTCAGGTATTGTATTGTATTGTATTGTATTTACGATCATGGGCGATCCACACATGGCGTGGCGATTACTGCCCAGAGTCTGAGTCGGGTATAAGCATGCAGGAACAGAGACCAGTCGAACAACAACACACACACACACACACACACACACACACATACACGCACACACAGGAAGACTCTATATGCTACGATTTCTAACATACCGTGTAGGTACTTATATACATACAAGACGAGTGCCTAATTCAGGCCATCACGAAGGTCTATCGTTTTTCCACAGAGACTTGACAGCGCGTGCGAATTTAGAGGGTGGCAGCTGTGAGAGGTCGGGAGGTAGGTCGTTTAGGAGCTCGGCGGCACGGTAACTGAAACGCCGCTTACCGGTTTCTAGTCTGGGACGCTGGAGCTGGAGAAGGTTATCCTGACGTGTATTTCTATTCCTGGTTGAGGAGTCCCGGTTTTTGGCAAACATAGAGGCAAGTGCTACCGGTTCGCCGTAGTGTATCGCCTTACGTGCAGTGGCCATGGTTTGAAGTTTGTACATAAATTCGGGCGGCATCCAGTTGAGTTTCTCGCGCAGGTCAGTGACGTGGTCGAATTTGCGACGGCCAAAAATAACTCGAGTAGCGAAGTTCAAGATCTTTTGGAGTCGATTCAGGTTCTTTTTTGTACCATTTCCGTAAACTGAGAGGCAGTAATTTACTCGGGAGATGACTAGAGATGTGACAATGGTTTTGATGACCCCATCGGGAAGACAGTGCCGCACATGGGAGAGGCCGATGAGCAGACCCATACACCTCCGGCTGAGCTCAGATACATGGGCTTCCCAGGTCAGACAGCTGTCAAACACCACGCCGAGGTTTCCTGCCTGCGCACATGGTTCCAGCTCCGTGTCACGAAACGATACGACGACTGGGGGCAAGTGTTTTAGATTTTGACGGCTGCCGAATATCATGAGTTGCGTTTTGCTCGCGTTGACCTTCAGGGCGTTAGAGTGGAACCATTTGTTCAGTGCTTCTAGTGAGGCCTCCATGCGCGAGATAAGGCCACTTACATTGTTTTTTGGGCCACTCACTAGAAGCTGGGTATCATCTGCATATTGGAAAACGCATGCGTCGTCGGCGTGAAGCGCCAAATCGTTTGAGAAGATCGTGAATAAAAGAGGACCCAGGGCCGAGCCTTGAAACACGCCCATAGTGTTAGGGAGTGGTCGTGACAGAACCCTGCGCTGGAGTGCATCGGTCATTGAAACGCTTTGTGTGTGACCTTTTAGATATGCTTTAAACCAAGGAGTTTCGATGCCGTGCAGTGCGAGTTTGTCGAGAAGGAGTTTATGATCTATGACATCGAAACATTTGCTGAGATCGATAAGGCATAGGAAAGATATGTCTCCCCTGTCCGTGGCAGCTAGGATGCGGTCGGTGACGGACAAAAGTGCTGTTTCAGTTGAGTGTTGGGGTCGAAAGCCATGCTGACTAGGTGCCAAAAGGTGATTTTGAGAGAGATAGTGTTGTAGCTGCTGCTGGATGACTCGTTCAACAACTTTCATGATAACTGGTACTAGAGAAATGGGTCGAAAGTTGCTGGGGTCAGATGGGTTTCCGGATTTGAAAATGGGATGGACTATGGAATGCTTCCATTGCTCGGGGATGTCAGATTTTGAGATGCAGGTGTTTATGATGTGCTGTATGACGCTGCCAATAGCCAAGAAACTGGTTTTTAGCATGCGGATGCACACACCGTCCGCTCCGCAGGCGGCTGAGTTCCGCATACTGAAAACCGTGCATTCGAGCTCACCGAGTGAGATAGGCCTGGGCTGGAAACCGCATGCGCCGACGCGTGGGAGCCGTGCGTAAGTATAGGTACCTGTGTTTTGGTTTCGGATCTCGGTAGCAATACGGGGGCCGACGGACACGAAAAATGAGTTTAGTTCGTCAGCGGTTACATCGGGTTGAACTGTTTTATTTTCTTTTTTACCAGCTATGACTGATTTGATTCCCTGCCACACCTTGTTGGGGCCACGTTCACTAATTTCCCGCTGAATCACGTTGCGCCGGTCACGGCGAACGGCAGAACGAACTGAACGATTCAGGTCTTTATAAACTGTAGATTCCCGCCCGTGCAGTCGTAGTGCGGCGCGCCGTTGGGCCATGATATCACGGGTGGAGGCTGAGACGGGGGGAGCGGTGGGGTTTCTAATGGTCAGGTTCTTTAAAGGGGCATGGTCATCTAGGACGGGTAGGAAATGAGTCAGAAAAGCTTGCCATTTGTCATGCACGGTCATTGCAGTGAACACTTCGTCCCACTCGATGGACATCAAGTCATGATTTAGGGACGCGACATCGACACGGTTGATTGAGCGGGTTGTGATGACAGTTGCAGTTTTACGCTGTTTAGGTACGTTAAGTAGCACGTTTACGAACTTGTGTGGGCTAAAGTGACAGTGTTTTACATGACAGTCGAGCACGAGCTCACGGGTTTTGACAATACATACGTCAAGGAGTGAGCCGGAGCTGTACGTGGGTGCAGTTACAAGTTGATCGAGAGAGTAGTCCGATAAAAAGTCACTTAGGTGAATACGCGCGCGGAAACTCCGGTGTTTCAGCAAATCGCAGTTTAGGTCGCCGCAGATGACAAACGGAACCTTGGGGTGGTCGATCAGGATCCGTTGCAGCTGAGACTCGAGATCGTTGAAATCAGCGCGTAGGGCAGTGTCCGAGTAGCGGGGCGGTCGGTAGAGCGAGCAGACAATTAGCTGACGATCTTTCTCCAGTTTTAGGAGGATCCACTGGGATTCCAGCTGACTCTCACGGCACGGCGGAACTGTGAGTTTTAGCGCTACAGAGGTGATAGAGTTTTTGGTAGCAATGGCGACTCCACCGTAGCCACTGCCGTCGGGACGATCCGCACGGCTGAGTGAGTACCCGGGTAGCACAACCAGCCGACTGGGCGTGCTGGGTCGCAGCCAGGTCTCGGAGAGTAGGAGAACGTCGAGGTCTTGACTGCTGACCACGTCGGTCAGTTCGAGCAGCTTCGGCTCAAGGCTTTGAATGTTGAGCGCGCCGATAAGCAGTCCGGTACATGACCAGGTACATGACCAGGTCTGGAAGCGCCACATCGACCAGTTGCTGAAAATCCCAATGGCGTCTCCTCGTCATCTGCGTCCGGCTATGCAATTGAAGACGACGACGAAGGCATACGACGGGAAATCGTTGTTCCGGAGACGGCCCGCCCTGAGTCGCTGTCTGCAGAGCAGGAACCATTGTCATCTCCTCCGGAAGCTCAACAAGAACCAGCACGCGAGCCGACGCCCGTGCGCGAAGGAGCTGCTGCTGAACAGGCCGCTGACTCGCCCAGACGTCCAGCGCCGCTATCAACCCGACAGCCGGCGCCGGAGCCTGAAGTGGTGCTGAGGCGCTCCACCCGGACACGGGTACCAGTGAAACGCCTCAACCTGTAGCCGAAGCTTATGTAGATGTATGTATGTGATCTGTGTGCTGGCTTCTAAAAATTGGTTTCGTGTGATTTCAAAAGCTGGAGCTTAATTTAGTGGGGAGGAGTGTTGTGTATTTGCCTTGATCAAGCTGGCCGGCAGGACTTTAGCTATTGCAGTGTTTTAGAGGACGTGTCAGTTGTTGTCTTCCTTTTTCACGAGGCCTGTCTGTTGCCCATATATGGCTGGTTGTTGTCAAGGTTGTGTGTCCGACGTAGTGCGACTGACTGCGCAATACAAGCTCTAACCCAAGATAAAGTCTCAGCTATGAAGTAGCACGGACAAATCTCACGAAACAACAAAATTTGAAGAAAAAAAATTTGTTGATGATGTTCAGTTCGACGGTACCCAAACCTCAGGTAAAATGAAAATGTATCTTAGCATCTTTTGAAATTCGGACCCGTCGGATACCGGTGAGCAAAGCTGGCCACAGAGAAGGACGGTGGACGGAGGGATATTGTCCCCAAGTAGACGGAATGTAGGAGTTTTCCCTTCCAGTTTTAGTGAATGCTTCTGGTCTATAAATGCTTCGCTTTTAATTCAAATGCGTAGCACCATGACACCTAAAATTCCTATACATATGGGTAAGATACATAATTAGCGACTCCCTTCATTTGAACTGTCACTGTTCACGCTTTATGTGTGCCACCGTATTATTGAATTGATTTTTGGAGAGACCGTTCGTTTTCCTATCAGAATCTATTCATTTTCTGCCCCAATGTCCACAAATGTATTTGTATAGTGAGCATTTTAGCAAACCATTGCAAAAAAAACGCTAATATGGGGAACTCGTCCTGATTAGCAACCGGGGAGGGTCGCTAATAGGTCTATGGGTTTTCCCATAGTAAAAATGTCGAAAAATGTTACGCTCGAAAACATGAAATAATATACTTAAATGTAACATATACGCAAAGCACTTAATCACTGGAACAGCAGCATTTAGCCAGCACGTTTATGTTTGTGAAAGCTGATCACGTAATGCACCAAAGCGAAAATAAGGCGAAAGCTCATTTTTTTAGGTTATCCCGTATTGTATTTGAGGCCCACGCTGGATTCGGCACCCCTGCAGTCTGCCATGACAATTGGTATCACCCGCCACACATTGCAAGCTTCAGCAACCCCTCATTTTCCCTTCTCTCTTTTCCCATTCATTTCCCTTCTTGAGCTACTTGCGACAATGTCGGTCCCAAATAGGAAATATGGGCTGTGACATATTTTTAACCAACATGCAGTGTACAGTGAAACGATTCACTACGGGAAGGCTGCAATCAATTGAAAAATGATTGTCGATTCAGAATAAAAAAGGTGCATCATCTTAACGTGCATCGCTTTTCATCAGACATGGCACAAATACACCCGGTTTGGATAAGGAAATGGCCATTTTTATTTAAACTCACCTAAAACGTGTCAACAAAGACACCGACAACCGGAAAAGAATTGAGATTGCTAGGCATTGTTTCGTAGTCCTTTTGACATTGTTTTCTCCCCGATTTATCTTGCCAGTTTTTCTGTAGGGAGGTGGGTCGCAAATAGGAAAGGGTCGCTAGTAAGCATCCTTACCCTACACCGACAATCAACCTCACCCGAATACGACAGCTTTGATGAGCAGAACTAGTGTTCTCGTATCAAACTTGTCAGATGTGATGCAAAATTATTGTACTTTGGAGCTGTTTTGCCAAGTCGTTTCGAAAAAATTTCGGGCGGCGCTACGCACAAAAAAAAGAGAGGAATGTGACTAATATCGTCCCCATGCGGGGAGGGGCGTTCCTATACATTATCTGATTGGTGCTACCTACACGTCAATAATTAGGTACTATCCTGATATACAGGCGCGTAACCACGAGTCTGAAGTTACTGGGGACCACATGGACCGCGAAGACCAAATATTATATTTCAGGATCAGTCTTCGCCCGATTGGGGGGGGGGGGTTCACCATACCCAGCTTTTTTTTTGCGCGTGTAAGGAAAACCGCGGCGCGCACCACCGCCAAACTTGGTATAGCTTATGATACCTTAATTTCGCATCGTGTGAGAAAATTTTGACTCAGGTCACATAAGGTCAGGTCACCAGGTCGAGTAAAGTAACCATGCCTCTAAAAACGTTGACTCTGTCATTCCTACAGTTTACATGCCAGAAGTTTGAAACTCGGGCTTTTGCATGAGGAAATCAGTATGAACAATTGGTATATCTCAAAGTCACATCGGTGACCTAATGTCAGGTCAATTTTGCGACCTTTCCATTATAAGTCAATGGGGGGAAAATTGGAATGCTCTTCTTTTGGCCGAAAACACATTTAAACACCGTGAAACAGGTAAACATGACACACTGAACCGGAAAATTGCACCTGTGACTCCTTCTACCTAGTTATGTCCCTGAGGTCATGTCAGGTCATGAAATATCTCCAACAGTGTTTTACCATAGCTTTAGGTAGAAACATGCCAGAGCGCTGAAAACACCATGAATGTGTTCAGCTCAGCAATACGAATCGAATGACATGCAACATGACCTTTTTCCGTGACCTTGACCTGAGGTCAAATTTTCAAGTTCCTTTTCAGGTCAACTTATAGTTCATTCGACGCGTCTCGACGAGACAAACGCGATGCTGTAAAATCAGCGTCACACAAGCTTGGAGTCAAAAGTTATGCTACAAAAACCGTTTCCGCAAAAACGCCAACTTTTGATAGTTTTTGTCTCTGAAGGCTAAACCGTTGACCATAGGTCAAATCTGAGGACATTATTCAGAAAGACCTTTGAAAGAGCTATCGAATGCGATTTCCCGCAGCACTGCAGCTCTATTGGTTCCCGACTTATACGCCGATGTGTGAAAAGTTGCCAAAATCGGGAACAAAAGTTCATAAAAAACCAGTATAACGCCTTTTGTGGCGACTAACGGAGCGAGCGAGAGGGTGGGCCTTGCACGTGCGAAATTGCGAGGGGGTTCCTCCAACTGACTTGTGCAGGGCACCTTACTAACCGGTCTCTAGCGATGTGCCAAATTTGAGAACAATCGGCCCAGCCGTTCTCGAGATCTGGAAGCGGCACCCTGCACGTGCGCACGTGCAGAATGGGTCCCAACTGACTTGTGCACGGCACCCTACTAACTGCTCCGTAACCGTGTACCAAATTTGAGCGCAATCGGTCCAGCCGTTCTCGAGATCTGGAAACGACCCCTGCACGTGCGCACGTGCAGCAGCACCCCAACTCTGGCACATGGATATGCATTGCCTAGTGGGTGCCTACCTACATGCCAACTCTCAGCGCAATCGGCCCAGTAGTTACCGAGATATTGCAACAATTACAAAAGTGACACCTCTTGGTTTTGCACGTGGCACGTGCATAAGGGGTCACCCACATGCAGCGGGAATAGTGCAATACTTGGTAGAAGGAATGAAGCTACCCTACAAAAATTACCGCATGTAAATCGGTCAAGTGGTTGCTGAGATATAAGCCTCGCAAAAGCGTGACCACGGCCGGCCGGCCGGCCGCTCATACTCAGAAATTTCCGTTAATCTAAGGAAAGACTACGCTCGCTTCGCTCGCTCCGTAATTACCTTTGGTGACCTCCAGTGACTTCAGCGATGAACTGATAAAAAATGTCCTAGATACTTCTGAAAGATCCTGTAGCGAGCTTTATGTTCTTTTTTTTACTGCGCTTTCTAGCTTGCTTACTTTCAAGAGATAATCTGGTGTGGCCAAAAAGACCCCCACCATGGCGAAGTTGGCTGAGAGGCCCACCCGGGCGCGGGCTAAACAAAACATACTTTTTGTCTTCTATTGATTACATATTACTCTTCACGTCGATTTAGATACAATATTTGGCTATCTAAGCAAATTGAGGTGGTCGTTAGTTTTACTGGGGACGGTCCCCAGTAACCCACAAGTTACTGGGGACCGGTCCCCAGTGTCCCCAGTGGTGGTTACGCGCCTGCTGATATATCGCCGGTCTCGTAGCTCAGTCGGTAGAGCGTTGGACTCCGCATGGTGAGAGCACGCGTTCCCGGTTATAACAGTTCGGGTTCCAAGCGCGACGGGCGATTGACGTTTATGGGCCTTCCGAAAGGTATGGTTGCGGTTGATGGCAGGCCGTAGCCAGGCGAAGTCAGTAAGGGGACCGGCCGTGCGCGGCTATGTGCGCACGTTAAACTTTGGACTCCAAATTCTGCCATAGAACCGGAATTGCGCGATCGGAGTGTAGAGGGCAGGGTCACCTCAACAAGCTTTGCTTAGCTGGGGCTCTGTCCTTGTGAATGCTTCCATTCAAAAGGTTCGGCCTAAATTTATAAAAAAAGCTCAGAGGCTTTTGACGTCAACCATCTTAAATTGAAACGGATTTCGAATCTGATCTACTGTGCAATATGTAGGCTTTCGGTCCATTGCCATTGCACATGCAATGAAGTACGGTAACAATGTCTACATTTGGGTTTTTAGTCGGCCAATCCGTCCCCCCATTTAAAATTCCGTGGCGACGCCCCTGTGCCGTACGCCACTTTTTCTGCCCAGCGCAGGTCACTCAACGTACCATTCTCAACAGACACAAAGACACGCGTGGTAGCGGCTGTATGTAGGTACGCATGCTCCATCTACCCGGCACGGTTCACGTCACGATCGCTGATTGACAGACATGTGCACACTGAGTATATAGAGACAATGACCCACACAGGGGGGCGGCCGGTAGCTTGCTTCTTCTTCCTTAAAAATTGTTTGACCTGAAGAAGTAGAGCTGAAAGTTTCATTAGTTGTTCTTCCATGACAATCATGATCAATTGATCAGCTGAATTTCGGTAACATGTATTGGTAGTCAAGGTGACGCTGAAAAGTCTAAGGGAAAGATTGCGCAAATTGCAAAAACGAATGTGTTGAAATAGGCATATAACAGTTGTTTAAAGCGGAATCGACGTATGCACTCTGTATGCTTGATATAGGGGAGAGTGGGGAAAGATGCCCAGGGTTTTGCTATGTCATATATTATTCGAAAATGACGATCGGAAAGCAAAAACTTGGAGTTTCAACGGAAGCCGACATCATTTTTCTCCAAAAATATCACACTTTCGTGCCTGAAATATTATAACTTTTTTTGCTATTAAGCATTTTCCTGAAGAAGTGAAAGGGGGCATCTTACCCCACAGGGTGGGAAAGACGCCCCCTGACGTTGGGAAAGATGCCCCCTGCACTATAAGTGACATAAATGGGCACGTGAATCGCCTGAACGAATCAGTAGTCCCTTCGAGCCTGCAGTAGACACCAAACGTCATCATAAGGGCCCTCAAAAGTAGTCGTAAGGGGCTTCAGAGGTCATCGTTAGGGCCATCATAGTCCAGCGCGGCCAAACAAGCCTCCGTGGTGGCGTTCGGAGACCACTGCGGGGCTCTTATAGGTCTTCATGATGCTTGAGGGCCCTCGAGCCCATCGTGGGGACCTCCGATGCCAGCGCGGCCCGTGCGGCCAACGTGAGAGCCCTTAAAGGATGTCGTGAGGGGCCCTGGAGCCAATAATGGGGCCCACAGAGGCCGTCGTGAGGGCTCTCAGAGTCAGATGCCGCCCAAAAAGTCGCTACCTATGTGGGCCGAGAGACCGGCATGGGGAGCACCCGACCGTACTGGACTCTCAATAATCCCAGATCGGCTTTTGTCTACATCACAAGTATGTAATAAATGATTTGACGGGCTGTTTGAAGGACAGCCTACGGATTTAGGGGGCGTCTTTCCCCATCAGGACAGGGGGCATCTTACCCCAAGGTACCGAAGTAACATTAAATCAGTACAATTTGTTAGCCATAAAACTACACCCTGAAACAAACTGTTTGGGACACAGTACGAGGGGCGTTCAAAAAGTTCCCGGCCCAACCATGAAGGAGTTGGAATTTCGGCCTGCAACGCGGTGTGTTCAATTATGTGTTATTGGGAAGTCCACTTACGTAGCCATTAACCAATCTGCCCTGTGATTGGTTCAGGCTGCTAATTAATCGTAACATAGTTTGCCATTCCCGGTCAGAATGGGCGACGCCCAGAAGAGAACAGTGATTTGGTTCATGTATTGCAGAAAAATGCACCAAACGTTATTCACGAAAAGCTAGTGCCAACACATGTTGAGGTTTGTAAAAGTGGGCATCTCTGTTCAATTTTGGTCAACAGATCATTAATGGTCACCCCCGCAGTGGCCAGCCATCAACAGCATTGTCTCAAGAAAATATGAAAAATAAGCACTTCTTTTTGAAAAATGACAAATGTTCTGGTCTGGAACAACGCAGCAGAATCGGAGGTGTCTATCAGGTTCCTCAAAGCCATTCTTCGACAGCGTATTAATATGTTTAAGATCTCTGCAAGATGCATCCCCCGTTTGCTGACTCGAGAGGAAAGGCAAACTCGAAAGGAGGCGTAACGCGAAAATTTTGGCCCCTATATCGAAGATCGAAAAGAGTTCATTGAAATACTTGTTACCGTGGAGGGATTGTGGGTGCCACACGTTGACCCTAAGGGCGTGACCGAGTTGCACAAGTGGAAGCACACTGAGTAAAGGCCACCAAATGTGTGCGACGTGTTTAAGTCAGACGGCAAGGTGACAGTGGTTGCATTTTGGGATGCTGGCGGGGCTCTGCTCGTCAACTTTCTAAAACAGGGGCGCACAATTAATAATGAATGCTACACCTCCCTTCGATAACAGTAGCGAGCAGCAGCTATCAAGGAGAGACTAGGGAAGCTGACTAAAAGTGTGCGCCTGATCCAGGACCACGCACCAGCACACATGAGCAGGGTGACGATCAGCGAAGCAGTGAGCTGTGGCTTCGAGTTGTTGTCACAGCCACTTTTTTCTCCGTACCTTGCACCCTCAGGTTGCCACCTCTTCCCCAACATAAGGAAATTGCTTAGCAGTGGCAACTTCGCTGACAGCAAGGAGACAAAAGCAGCCGTCTTGGACGTGCCAGATGCGTCCAAAACCCACTTGGCTATGGAGACCCAGGGGCATCTCGCGAAGCGCTGCGCGAAATATTTTTGTCTTAACGCTGGTTATTTGACTAAATGAACATTTTTGGTCTAATAAGTCGACGTCGTATCTCTGCTCCTTCATGGTCGGGCCGAGAACTTTTTGAACGCCCCTCGTACACGCATGCTAATGTATCACGACTATAGCAAGAGACGCAAAAATTATTTACCTTCTTTGATATTTACAATGTTTTGACACCAAAATATTTTTTGAAAGCAGCATATAAAAAACATGCAATCATCAGCCAGCCGTTGCCCAACTGAGCTTCGCTATTTTTTGTGCAGTTAACAAGGAAGGCTTCCGCTTTACGCTAAGAACATTAATTTCAAGGTCCGATTCTTTGTTTCGCCGCTAGAGGGGGTGGGGCGTCTTTCCCACCCTGGGCATCTTACCCCACTCTCCCCTACTCTTAGGTAACTACATATATTTGCCGTTTTGTCTCGCTTGTATGCTATATATGCTCGCTTGTGTCTCATATGTATATGAAGCCTGCAGAGTTTCCTGACAAATGGTTGAAACGGCATATATCTATGCATCTTTCGAGCCCGATGAGTTCACATTTTCTTTCAATACATTACTGGATAACCATACCTAGGAGTTATCCCTTCCAGTTTATCCCGTTGTCCGCTAGGTGTGTGCGGCATTCCTGCCATCTGGCGGCTGCCAGAGCCACAGATGGCACTGCCACAGCTAGTACCATCGCACCAGCATCCGGCGGCACCGCCACGCATCTGACAGGACGAGCGACGGGGCGGCCGCCGCTCCCTATCCAATACGCACTGATTCGCACATTATCAGTGGCCGTGCAGGGATCAATTAGCGTCATAAGCACGCTCGGAGGCCGGGGCGCGGAGAGCGAGCGGCCCATCTCGCGGCGTAATTCGGCCCTCCGTGATGGGCGGCGCCCCGTGACCGATGGCCGGCAGGTGTCACTCACTGCCTGATTAATAGCTATGGACTAGGGTTACCCGCGTGCTCCGCAACGCGAAGGGGGGATTTTTTGACCCGTGGGTTGGTCTGTGTCGATTTGGTTGGTAGATATCCATTTCGTTCGATTGCTTTTTGACGGCCAAGCATTTTGTAAGAAAACAAAAAGATACATCGCCTCGAGGTGCCCGTGTCGTATTATCATGCGTTCTACTTTAGAATGATTCGAAAACTGGCGTGAAGTCTTTTGAGGGCCATCGATGAATTTCGCTAAAAATGACAATGTAATGGTTTGGAACATTTACATTTTTAAGGATGCTGTTGCTAATCATGCAAAAATGAAGAGTGAATATTGGACAGAATTGAATGCTCTATCCAATGGTACCATATTCAATTGCCAAAGGTATCAGGTTATGCAGCAAACCCCGTGTGATTAATAAAGTGGCACAAAATTGACAAACACCATTTTCTCCTGTGATTTGCACCACCTTGATTTGGATCAATCAGCTTTTCACAATTTGTGTATGAGAGGCGGTACCTTTCTCTTGCAAATAGGCGTTGATTCAACTCGCTCAATTTAACGGTCACCTAAAAATAAAATTAATTCCAAAATCCCTCAAAAACCGCAATTTTTCAAATAAAAGTGCCCTCTCCGGTGCACGTGGCGCGTGCTATCCTCTGCATTGCACACCATTCAATAGCCCGTTCAATTCTGTACACGATGCTGTTTTCCCCGTGCCGGTCGGACCCCTGGTCACCAAGATATTGCACGGGAACTGGACCCGTGTCGGCCAAAATTAGCCGTTTTCGCCCGATTTCGCACGCCGATTTATAAATGTAAAGTCTATGACGCGAATTTGCACTTTTTGAGCACGCGCCACGCGCACCCTATCAATCCGATCGAGCTGAGACCCCTCAAAGGCACGTCGCGCATCCTTGATCTATGAGTTGTGCAAATTTCACCGGGCTAGGTGCAACGGTCTGGCCTGCAGTCCACGCAAAGCACCACCAAGTCGGGACCTCGGTAACGGACAGACGCACCCTCCTCAAATAGTAATATAGACAAGCGGCTGCGCCACTTGCTTTGCTGCGTGGCAGAAAAAAATTGCGGCACCAGCCAATTTGCTTTCGAATGGTGTTTGATTCATGTCGATGTGTCGTCTAGAAGCATAGATATGGACGGAAATGTGAAGAGAATTAAAAAAAGAACTGTTCTGAGGGCGTTGTTGGATGAATTTTGGGTGATACGGGGTCAAGACGGGTCAAAGGGGTCAGCCCCGGTCGCTTTGGGTCAGGCCAGGTCACATGGTCACCTCTCGTCCGCTGGGATCAGCCCGGGCCACTGTTCTGATTTTGCCTCCACCACTACCCCTACCACTACCCCTACCCCTACCACTACCACTACCCCTACCCCTACCACTACCACTACCCCTACCCCTACCCCTACCCCTACATCTACCCCTACCCCTACCACTACCCCTACCCATACTCCTACCCCTACCACTACCCCTACCACTACCACTACCCCTACTACTACCCCTACTACTACCCCTACCACTACCCCTACCACTACCCTTACCACTACACTACCCCTACCACTACCCCTACCACTACCCCTACCCCTACTCCTACCAACACCGCTGGGTCATGTCAGGTCACAGAATAATTCGTGCCATTCCATTGCCCTTACTCGATTTTGTCGGAAATGGCGCTTTGTGGCAAATGTGGCGCATTGCGGCAAATGCGGCGCAATGCGTTTGACTGTTGTTTGACCATGCATCTTTGCACCAAATTGCACCCATATATCGGACTATATTTGACAAAACTGTGCGATTTGCGGCAAAAAGGGCGCGTAGTGACCAATATGACGCATTGCGGCAAACGTGGTGCATTTGTATACTCGTATCACAAACTGTTTCCATTGAACAAAAATCAACACATTTTTTCGCCACTTTTCATTCAAATTAATAACTTGCCGATCCGCCAATGCGAGGCACTCGCCGCCGATCGGCATGCATTTAGTCCACAAAGTTTGTCGACCCCGGCTCTCAATGAAGATCTACGAACCGATCAAAATTTCATTGGCGTTCTTCCAGCGCGCCCCACGCGCGAACCGTGCACCCCAGCGAGTCGGAACCTAGAAAAGGCGCTGACCCGCTCTGTCACCTATAAGGTGTGCAAATTTCAACCCCCTACGATATACCGTCTGCCCTGTAGGCCGGCTAAATTGAACCCACTACACGGCGTGGCGGACAGACAAACAAACAAACAGATGGATCCTGTTCAAATAGTAGTATAGATAATGAAGATAAAACGGCGGAATAATTCAGGGCACCCGGCCACCTCGGACTGTGTCCACTGCACCAGTTGATCGGTGCTTGCAACGTAATGTCTTCATGAACGAAATCAAGGCGGGACTGCTGTGTCATTCCGCTCGTTTATGGTGTACCTAATTCATTCAATATTTTTATTCTCCTTTTCAATGAACGTGGAATTGTGATAGGTAATCACGATATGCTCCTAGCCGTGTTTAGTGTTAAGTGTATGCATACCCACAACTGTGAAAACCCATAGTTTTGCATTGTCCTAGTGATAAGAAATTGTCGATAAAATCGTCATCGCAATTTGTGGAAGTCACCAAACACCATATAACCATCTGGTCACTAGCACCGGACTATGCTGCTACGCGGGGCCCGGACACCTATGACTATGTCCGGAGGGCTGCTCGGCGGGCTACTGGCGGGGCCGTCGTGACCTGTTGCCAGGTGGTTTTATTTTGCACTTAATTTTCGTGTTAATTTTTCATTTTTTGTGCGTTTATTTGTGTTTATGTTTTGTAGGAAAGGCGCTTTGATTTAAGCATTTTGCTTTTGCGCCGATCCACGATTATTTTCTCCGATGTTTGTTGTTCTTGGTTAACAAAATATACTGAACTGAACTGAACGGAACCGGAGAAGCACTTCTGGTAATATTGAAAGATTTAAATCGTGGTCGGTGGCTTGTGGTTTTGTCATGGATTTGGCACACTTAACTTGCCAAGAGGGTCTATAGATCGAGTAGTCGGGAAGGAGCCCACCTCAGGAACGGTAGAACTATCTAGACACGGGCGCGATTGAACGTACCCAGGGAGCTGCCTGCTGTCGAGCTCTGCCACAATATTTCAGCATTAAATGCTTTCACTTCGCCGTAGCCTATCATTAAAATAATTCATGAATATACAAACTTAATCCCTGCATGTCAAAATATAACAGATGATGGTGACGATAAATCAAGGGCGGCCGCCATTGCAAAATTTACGAATGCTGGTGGTGGTGGTGACAGTGGAGCCGTCAGGAGCAGGAGAGGGAGCTGCAGGGAGCCAGGGAAAAATTTCAGAGGGGGCTAGCATTGGTGAGGGCGCCAATTTTGGCTCAGGAGGGCGCCAATTTCGGCTCAGGAGGACGCTATCAATGCCGAGCAAGGACGTCAAAATGCTCACTCGTTTTCTCTTACATGGTCATGCGACCTTATTCCACTCAAACTACGGTTTATTCTAGGTATTCCAGATGAAAACTGCCTTTACATTTTACGTATTTCAAACGGAAACGTAAAGATTTTGAATCTTTTACTTAGACGTTTGCTAGGACGCGGTGGTATAGTAAACAAAAGTAAAAAAGTAAGCGAACAAAAAAGTAAACAAAAATTAAAGTCTAATATCTTGAAAACCGGTGAATATTTTTCGGTTAAATTTGGTAGATATTCGTTTTCGCTTTTTCTGAACCGAGCGACATCACTTTCATGCCAATTCATTAACTCTTTTGAAGGTGGGAGGGTCCCTTTAACCCGCGCCCCAGTGGCGGTCTCAGCCAACTTCGCCCTAGTGGGGGGGGGGGGGGCATATATTACCACCCACCTCAAACTCAAAAACTAAGAGGGCTACAAAGACGCGGTAAAAAGTAGTCGATAGCTCTCAATGCGTACGTTTGAAAGTATTGCGTAATTTTTCATCTTAGAGCAATATTGGGGTCACTGGAGGTCATCAAAGATTAAAATTTGCTAAATGTCATTATATTTTTCAGAAAACATGCATTTATCTCAGGAACTATGATAGCTAGAAAAACGCATGGAAAAGCAATCGACAGCTTTTGAACTCTTCTTTTGATAAGGTCGCCATCATAATTGACCTCATGTCAACGGTTTAGCCTCCAGAGGGCAAAAACTCCAAAAATAGCTGTTTTTACGAAAAGTGTTTTTCGCCAATAACTTTTGATTAAAAAAAAGCCACGACATTTCTATTGCCAGAATCGTGTTTCTCTCGCCGAGACGCATCGAATGAACTATAATTTGACCTTGAAAGGTCAACTTGAAAATTTGACCTCAGGTTAAGGTCATGACCTGACCGTAAAAGGTCATGCTGCATATCAGTCGATGCGTCTCAACAAGACAAACACAATGAGACCATCCCCAGCGTCCTATCTCTTTCCAATCGATAGTTATTGACAAAAATCTGTTTGTAGCCTCAAATGACCTCGGATGACCTTTCCAGAGGCCATCAGCAAAAAAGACACCTTTGATTGATAGGGCATTTTGAGCTATCGCACCAAAACACCCGAGGTGGCGCGGGCGGGGCGCCCGCGCCTCCTTTGTCAGGCAGGAATTGCCAAGCTAGTAGGTAGGTATGTCACATTATCACTGTCACAATTTAAGATGGCATATAATCGGGCAATGGTGATTTGATACGTTGCTTGTAGGTACAACACAGACAATGTGGTCAGGCACAGGTCTGTGTGAGACGGCCAGGTCACTGACGAAACAGACTGTTTATATGCAAATGAGGGTCTGACGTGTCAGCATGAGTTAATGTCTGTAGCACTAGCGATGGCTTGGGATTTTTAGCCGGACGGGCAAAGTCAAATTACTGGGCGGTCGCTCCTCGGGGATGATCGCACATGGGGATGATCGCCGCACAGGCCGGAGACATTTTAATTGCATCTCTAATGAATATAGAGCACCGACGCTTAAAGGGGCAGAGCTGAATGTCTTAAATTACTGGTGAAGGAGAATGCATTAAACTGTGTCCGGACCAGTTCTGCATTCATACACGAATGTTAGAAATTACAGGGCTTGACCAAAGTTCCGAAGTAGAGGACAATATTCAATTACCTACTTACTCAGGCAAATAGCCGAGGCAGTAAAATTGCAGAACATAGTAATGATGTTCAGTTATACAATTATGAAGAATGTCATACGTTAGGAGCATTTTGTCATAATTTGTTTTAATGACACGTTGCGGTGGCATAACTCGTGCACTCGTTAATGATAGTGTATGTCTCCTTGTACATATCTAAGGGGCCAGTCCACCCTTCACAAGCACGCTGTCTCCGAATGCTGGGGAGCATTCACGAATTAGTGGCATTGAACAACCAGCTGGAATGAAACGTTTAATGTAGTTTTGTACATATCTAAGGGGCCAGTCCACCCTTGACAAGCACGCTGTCTTAACCCTCGCCCCTAAACGGTGTTTTGCCACCTTCGCCCATGCAGGGGGGGGGGGGGTGCGACCCCCCTGGCGTTTGAAAACGGAGCGTCGTAGAGCTTAGCGGAAAAGACCAGCGGATTGCTCTCAACGAGATCTCACGATTGGTGGTATATTTTTTGGTCCTAGGTCAACGTTTGACCTACTTATGACCGGTCAAAGGTCAAATTTTCGGAAAAATCTAACTTTTTCAGATTCCCGCGCCGATTGCGGCAAAACGGTAAGAGATATCGACTTGAAACCTTCTCTATCGTGATCATTGATCAATTCTCTATCGTTTGGTGCGTATTTCGATGTCATAACTCTAAAAATGATGCTTTGGGAGCATCGGAAGTTTGCAAGGTCATTTGTGCATTGGGTCACGTCAGGCGTGTGACGTCACTGACCTGACCCTGACCCAAAATGAACTACAAGAAACAACCGGCGATGCCTGAAATGGATAGCAAATTCGAATTCAGGGCATCAAAATACCCCGAAAAGGCATACAAGTGCAAGAAGTCATTACAGGTCAACCGAGGTCACTGACCTTACCTTGACCTTTAGTGACCTTCAAAATGTCAACGGACATTGTGCCAATGTCAAATCAGCCAGTTATGATTCTAAAACAATCCATCAGTGTGTCAGGTCAGTCGGCATTTATACCAATGTGAAGCAATCTCCAATTTAGCGTAAATCTGGCCGGAGGCCTTTATGACGTCATAACTCCGTGACCTGACATGACCTTGACAAAAAATACCAAAAGTTGCGCAAAGGATGCCCCATAGGGTACTGAAAATTTGAGCAGGCTACCTGAAACGGTTCGGCGTGTAGCTAAGAAAAACCTCAGGGGGGGGGGGTTGCAACCCCCCTACATGGGCGAGGGTTAACCCGCGCCCTGCTGGGGGGTGTTTGAACACCACCTTGTGGGTTTTCGCGAATATCTCAAAAACGGTGGCGCGGAGCGCCGCCGTTTTTGGTACACCTTATCATACATCAATTCTACACATGTTGTGAAAATTTCAGACCAAGGTCATTCAAGATCAGGTCACCAGGTCACTTGAAGTGACCTCGCCTCATAAAAAGTTTCAATGTCTGTCATAGCTACACCGAGTGACCGATCGCTTTGAAACTTTCAGCGATTGCTACGAACAATAGCATGTACAAAATGTGTATCTCAGAATTTTGATATCGGTGACCTAAGGTCAGGTCAATTTTGCGACCTTCCCATTATAAGTCATTTGGAGAAAATTGAAATGCGCCTCTTTTGGACGAAAGACATTATAAACACTCCCAGACACCGAATTACAAGTGGTTTAAACACACTGAACATGAAAATGGTGTCCGTGACCCTTGTTTGTGCCCTGAGGTCATCTTAGGTCACGAATGGTATCTAACAGTTTTTCGCAAATAACTTTTGATAGAGGCATGCTAGGGCGATGAAAACGCCTTAGATGTGTACAGCTCGACGATACGGATCGACTGATATGCAACATGACCCTTTCCGGTCAGGTCATGACCTTGACCTGAGGGGTCACATTTTCAAGTTGACCTTTCAAGGTCAAGTTATAGTTCATTCGATGCGTCTTGACGAGAGGAACACGATGCCGGTGATAGTAAGCTCGTACAAGGCTTGGGTCAAAAGTTATTGCAGAAAACTGTTTCCGAAGAAATCGGCTATTTTTGCATTTTTTGCCCCCTGCAGGCAAAACCGTTGACGTTAGGTCAAATCTGAGATAATTACTCAGAAAGGGCGTTAATAGGGCTATCGAATGTACTTTTCTGCGGCGCTGTAGCTCTATTGGTTCCCGAGTTATGCGTTGGCTTCTTGGAAATTTTCGACATTCGACCTGGAAATCGGCGAAATTTTGCCTTCAATGACCTCTGCCCTCTGGTGACCTCACCTTTGACCTGACCAAAAATTGACCGAAGTGATTTCGTCATTATTTTTTTACGCTCTTTCGAGCGCCGCCTTCCGCGTATCGCTACGTGGCCCAGGAGCCGAGTTACAAGGGGGGGGGGGGGTGTTCAAACACCCCCCCCCCCCCCAGCAGGGCGTGGAAATCCAGGACCCCCAGCCGGGCGCGGGTTAATGCTGCGGAGCATTCACGAATTGGTGGCATTAAACAACCAGCTGGAATGAAACGTTTAATGTAGTTTTTCGGAGAGCACAATACACATGGATAGAACACGATGAAAGCATATACCTAGGTATATACTGCTTAAAAAAAAAAAAACAAGCGAAATTTGAAAATGGCAATAACTTAAAAAAAAACGCATTCTTGCTATTCGCAAGCCCATTGTGTTTCAAACACCCGTTGTGTTTCTCTGCAGGTAAGTACTGTGACCCTCTCGAGGTCCTTGCCGGCTAAACACGGCTCGCTGTGATCGGGATCGAGCCGAGACACCATGTCTCGCACCAGCGCGCCGCTCCAGTCGGCTAAACGCTGCCATTACCAGACATTCGGTGCAAGATAGCATCACAGAGGCACGGGGTCGCGCGCCCCTCGGCCGACGACAAACGGGCCCGGGCATGTCGGCGTCGGCCGAGCGGCGGCCTGCGGCGGCGGCGTTCGATCCTGTCGTCACGGTGACGAATGGGGACCGCAGCGGCGGCAGACAGTCAGACGACAGAGACATTGCCGCCGCCGGAGGCGGTATGGATTGCTCACAGAGCGGCACCGATCGAGCCGACGGACGCGCTTGCAGGTCAGATACGATGTGTACGATAGGGGCTCGGTGTGCACTAACTTTCGGTCTTGTCAGCTGCCAGCCACGGCGGCGCGTTTCTAGAGGTGTGATGCCGCGGTCGTTCCGTGCCCCGTCTACATATAGGTCACCGGACAATGCTAGGGTGGTCATCGGTGGACATCCGTGACCTGGCTCCGTTCGCTCTGTGACATCTGTGCAAGGGTGCAATGGCAATGGTCATAGGTCAAGGCCGAAGTCTTACGAAGTTAAAAATAGCATTTGATGTCGCTTTTGTATAGTTATATTTCAGCATTTACCGGTTGTGGTCGTCGAGCTCATCACATGGGCTCGGCAGTCATTTTTCCGTTTGAAACATCCATACACACGCGTTATGAATTACACAAGTCACAAGGACAACACGTTAGACAATGTGCAAAATTGTAAAAAATGAAACTTCCTTCACGCGTCTAACAGTGACGTAACGTGCACACACGAAAACACAACTTTGCTTTTCTACAACATTTCCGACAGGACATGTAGAAATGACTTCTGCTCGGCTGCCTGCCGCATCAAGCGTCGGAGCAAAGGCTGTTTTGTTTAATACTGCCGCTCAGTGGTACCCACCCCCGTGTCCCCCACCGTATCCACCCCCATGCCCCCCACCGTACCCCCCGTGTCCCCCACCATACCCGTCTCCATAACCACCGCCGTATTTACTGCCGTGGTGGTCGCCCTTCTTGTACTTGTCGCTGTGGTACTTGCCGTGGTTGCCCTTGTACGCGTTGTGGTGGTCATGGCCGTACTTGCCCTTGCTGCCGCCGTACTTGTCGTAGTCGTGGCCGTTCTTGTAGTAGCCGTCGTGGCCCTTCTTCTGGTCGTAGTGACCCTTCTTGTAGTGTCCGCCGTGGTATTTCTTGCCGTCGCTGCCTCCGTAATAACCGTGATGGTCGCTGTACTTGTTATGGTAGCCGTCGTCGTGATAGTTGTCGTAGAACTTCTTTTTGGCGTGATATTCTTCCTTATGATAAATGTTTTTGTAGCCGTTGTTTTTGTGTCCCTTGTCGTAGTAGCCCTTGTTGCCGTACTTGTGGCCCTTGTTGCCGTGGTACTTGTCGTGTTTATCGCCGTAGTACTTGCTACCGCCCTTGTAGCCGTGGTGGCTGTTGCCGTGATCGCCGTAGTAACCCTTCTTGTTGCCGCTGCCGTGAGCGCCGTACTTATTGCCGTGGTGGCCGTGGCCGGAGTCGTAGTACTTGCCACCCTTGTAGCCCTTTTTGCCGTAGTGGCTGGCCCCGTGGCCGTTGTCGTAGTAGTACTTGCCGCCGTACTTGTCGTGGTACTTGTCGTTGTAGCCGGTGGCCGCTGCCTCCAGGTCGTAGGTCCCGGCTGACCTCTGCTGCCGGCTGAGCACCTCTTGGCGGCTGGAGCTGACCGATCCCTCAGTGAGGGACCACTCACGTGCCGAGCTGCCGGACTGGCTGGAGACGGAGACCGACTCGGTACGGGACCCGCCACTGGAGCAGCACGGGCTGCAGGCGAACGCTGCCACAGCAGTCACCAGGAGGACGACCCTGGCCAGTGCCATGGTGGTGGCCGCTGTTAAACTCAGCGAATTAAACACGACGGAGGGATATGTGCTGCCACAGCACTGAACTGAGTGACACTGGTCACTGCTGGCTGTCGTCTGTTCAGCATGGTTTAAATATGAATTAAACGCCTCGATGGACACACTGGACATGACTGGGCCGGGCATAGAGTCGGTAAGGTCGATCGAGCGCCGCCGCACCGGCTATTTTCACCCGTATGGTGCCGGCGGTCGGGCGTCACGAGATTGCGGCTCGCGGACTCCGCGTGCGTGGCGCAATGCACGCAGTCGGCAGCCAGCTAAGGTCGGCTCGTGAATTTCTACGGTAACAAACTCGTGAATGGCCGAGATCGGCAGCCACTTAAACGCGTCATGCATTGGCATGCAAGTCTATTGGCGAGGGAGGGGGCGGTTTTTCCAGAGCCCGAAAGAACATGGCCGTACCTACCACGCACGACACACAGACAAAGAGAGAACTGAGGACTGAGTTGTAGCCCTGCGACGAAGAACTGCTATCTGAACGGAACTGACGGGATCTAAGGAATGAAAACCGTGCTGATTATATCGAAGCAGTGCGTGAGGTGAGTGAATCGTAGAGGTCCGATCGTGTGGCAGGGTCCAGTGACCAGTACATATTTGGCCACCTGACATTACCCATGGGGAGCCCGCATCGAATGTGTCCTACCCACTGCGGAGCATTCTGCTCACCATTCCCGGCTATCTACTCTTTATGGCTGCAGTTCGCGTTGTGACCCGAGTCGACTGACAGACAATTGTCTCGATTAGCCATTGAGGCGCAGCGCGGACACTGTCAAACAGCCGGCCAGCGGCCGTATGTATATATAGTCGACTACAGAATGATGTTCCACTCCTCAGAAGCTATCAGTTGACCGGAGCGCTAAGTTGTGCCGTTTATCACGCAATTAAGCGTGTCGATTGTGAGCATTGGAACAAAGCTATAATTTGTGAACTCAGCCCGTGTGATGCGGCACAGCCTACCAATCCAGGCAAATAATTGCCTGTGAAAAGTGGAACATCATTCTGTAGTCGACTATACAGAGCCGTGCAGCGGTGACGCGGTTACGGCGCGGCACCTTTTAGAGCCGCGCCACAATTGTCACCGGCCTAATTGGCGCGATCAACACCCAGCGGCCACGAGAAGATATCGCACCTGTCAGTGACGGGTACTGCACACACTTCCCGGAGCCATTATACTTCCCACAAATGACCCATCGTGAAACGATTTCTACGGTATGTGACAACCAATAGGAAGCATCAATTTGCCATGTTCTTATTTATATTTGGGACACGTTTCGGCTGTTGTATCTCACTATGCAATGTGAATAAGTTTACGCGATTTGTAACCGTCGATGCATATTTGAACTTTACGAGGGGGTACCCAAAAGAAACGGGAATTGTTTCATATCTGTTTATTCACTGATCCCTACACATGGTCACTCATGTCATTCTTAAAGTACTCTCCCTGCGAGACAATGCACCTATGCAGACGCGTTTTGCACCTATGCAGACGCAGAGCCATCGTCGTTTTTGCTTTTACCTTATCAAAGTCGTCGAAATGGTTTCCCTTGAGGTCTTTTTCATTCTGGGGACCAGGAAAAGGTCACAGGGTGCCAAATCCGGTGAATAGGGAGGGTGGATCCGTGGGGTCATGCATTTTTTGTCCAAAATTGCCTGACACTCAAGGCGGTGTGCGCTGGCACACTGTCGCGATGAAATCACCACTCCCCGCTTCGCCACCTGTCGGGGAGTTTTCGTCTCACCGTGTTTCACACACGCCGCAGAACGTCCAAGTAAAACGTCTGATTGGCAGTTTGACCAGGGAGGAACAATTTCCTTTTGCACACTTCCCTTTGCATCGAAAATACAAATCAGCATTGTCTTGACATTTGACTTCACTTGGCAAGCTTTTTTGGGGCGCTTTTGGGATAACATTTGACCACTTTTGAAGTGCGAAAATCATTCATAAACCCGCACCTTGCTCACGGCAGCATATTTGTATGCTATATACTTGAAGCATGCATTGGAACCGTTTCAGTCGCGGACTTTCCCAGCAGGAAACAAAATTTCACAGATGCGCGTTGTTGCTCAGTTCCGCTATGCATAAAAAAAACGACGGATCGGGCGGGAGTGCTTCAATAAATACGTGCGCCACGGGGCCGCGCCTCTTTATTTCGTCACCTCACGGTGCAGACTAAGTCCCAGGGGCCAGACAGGTTTGCCCCTAGCAGGGCAACGCCGAGCTACAACTGGCTTGGCCTACAGAGAACGATTCCCGTTACTTTTGGGTACCCCCTCGTAAATGTCTTAGTAAAAATAGTGTATGGTGTACAAGAAATTAAGAATGCGTGTTGATTGGAAAAGTGTTTATCATAAATAATTCCCATACCTGCTACATTGCATGATTAAATCGAGACATCCAGGCATTTAAACGGCACGTGCACTGTACCACACTTTTCAAAGTTTAATGGTTTAATGCAATGCTTATTACCAGCCGTGTGGTTCAAGGGGTGTGGTTAAACACGTTGAACCACACGGCTGCTGACGTCACTTTCATATTGTTGTGAGCTTTTTGACAGGTGTGGGAAACACCTTCCAGCCCTAAGGCCGGGAATTCAATAAATGTCACCTCGCTTTTTTAGCAAAATCACCTCGGGCCTGACGGCCCTCGGAGTTTTCGCTAAAAAACCTCGGTGACATTTATTGAATCATCCCGGCCCCGGGCAGGAAAATATACTCCTGCCCGGGGCCGGGATGATTCAATAAATGTCACCGAGTTTTTTTTTAGCGAAAACTCCGAGGGACGTTATGCCCGAGGTGCTTTTCGCTAAAAAAGCGAGGTGACATTTATTGAATTCCCGGCCTTAGGGCTGGAAGGTGTTTTCCATACCTGCCAAAAAGCTCACAACTATAATTGATAGTGACGTCAGCAGCCGTGTGGTTCAACGCGTTTAACCACACCCCTTGAACCACACGGCTGGTAATATTAAAGCACTGCATTAAACTTTGAAAAGTGTGGTACAGTGCACGTGCCAGAACCCGCGCCCTGCTGGGGGGGGGGGGTGTTTGAACACCCCCCCTTGTGGTTTTTCGCGAATATCTCAAAAACGGCGGCGCGGAGCGCCGCCGTTTTTGGTACAGCTTATCATACATCAATTCTACACATTTTGTAAAAATTTCAGACCAAGGTCATTCAAGGTCAGGTCACCAGGTCACTTGAAGTGACCTCACCTCATAAAAAGTTTCAATGTCTGTCATAGCTACACCGAGTGACTGATCGCTTTGAAACTTTCAACGATTGCTAAGAGCAATAGCATGTACAAAATGTATATCTCAGAATTTTGATATCGATGACCTAAGGTCAGGTCAATTTTGCGACCTCCCCATTATAAGTCAATGGGAGAAAATTGAAATGCGCCTCTTTTGGACGAAAGACATTATAAACACTCCCAAACACTGAATTACAAGTGGTTTAGACACACTGAACATGAAAATGGTGTCCGTGACCTCTGTTTATGCCCTGAGGTCATCTTAGGTCACGAATGGTATCTAACAGTTTTTCGCAAATAACTTTGATAGAGGCATGCTAGAGCGATGAAAACGCCTTAGATGTGTTCAGCTCGATGATACGGATCGACTGATGTGCAACATGACCCTTTCCGGTCAGGTCATGACCTTGACCTGAGGTCAAATTTTCAAGTTGACCTTTCAAGGTCAAGTTATAGTTCATTCGATGCGTCTTGACGAGAGGAACACGATGCCGGTAAAAGTAAGCTCGTACAAGGCTTGGGTCAAAAGTTATTGCAGTAAAATTGTTTCCGAAAAAATCTGCTATTTTTGCAGTTTGCCCCCTGCAGGCAAAACCGTTGACGTTAGGTCAAATCTGAGATAATTACCCAGAAAGGGCGTTAATAGGGCTATCGAATACGCTTTTCCGCGGCGCTGAAGCTCTATTGGTTCCCGAGTTATGCGTTGGCTTCTTGGAAATTGTCGACATTCGACCTGGAAATCGGCGAAATTTTGCCTTCAATGACCTCTGGTGACCTGACCTTTGACCTGACCAAAAAATTGACCGAAGTGATTTCCTCATTATTTTTGACGCTCTTTCGAACGCCGCCTTCCGCGTATCGCTACGTGGCCCAGGAGCCGAGTTAGAAGGGGGGGGGGTGTTCAAACACCCCCCCCCCAGCAGGGCGTGGAAATCCAGGACACCCAGCCGGGCGCGGGTTAAAATGCCTGGATGTCTCGATTTAATCATGCAATGTAGCAGGTATGGGAATATATTGTCGTGCCCCGTTAACCCTCGCCGGCACAGGAGGGGGGTTGATGCAACCCCCCTAAGGTTTCTCACGAATAACTCGCGTAAAAAGCGGCTGATCGCGACGAAACTTTCAGTACCCTCGCATTGATCAATTTTACACCTACCCTGAACATTTCATGACCCTGACCCAAATGACCTTTGACCTGTGACCTCTTTTCTGAGACCATGTTTGGCCGGAAACGCGATTCGGCGTATATCGGCTCGCATTAGCCGCGCGTTTGCAAGCTTTTCGTGGTTTCAAACGCTCAAACATGTGATTTGATGTTGCTCCCATACATTAGGGTGAGTGTCAAGGTCACTTGAAGGTCAAGTCAGGTCATTGACCTTTGGTGACCTCGGTTCACTTTTTCGAGTTTTACATGTTTCTAGGCTAGTTTTTGGAGCTGATTTCGAATTTAGCAACCATTTGAACATTTACGAAGTAGTTTCAGTACCTTCGTAACATGTTACGAAGCTGTTAGAGGCGATTGACACGTATTACGAATACCTGTCACGGCCCCTACCGGTTGACCTGACCTGACCTGACCTGACCTGACCTGACCCGACCTGGTCTAAATGCTTAAAGACATCATCTCTGGTCAAAACTATAACACGATATTCGTGATCAGCACCCCGGAAAACCCCATGACAGCCACACTTTACGACTTTCTAACAGGTCCCGATTTTCCCGATTTTCTGGTCATTGACCTGACCTGGAAGGTCACCCGATGACCTAGGACCTTAAAATTGGATATCATCGGCTTCCTCTCGTGACGGGCAACACGCTCGTTTTTTCCGCGAAGCTCTAGCTCGATCGGGGGCCAAACGCGAGGGAGGGGGTCGTACCCCCCCCCCCCCTTGTGCCGTCGAAGGACGCAAAATGGCCTGTGCCGGCGAGGGTTAAGACCCTGGGGCCAAATAAAAGTCAAAGACAATCGAATCCTGTTCGCCGTTTTTCTTTGGTTTTACCCATCTATCAATCTAGGCCAATGCACAGGCCATTTGGTGGGCTGAACCCGGACGAAAAGCTGTTATAATACATCTTCATAAATCTTGCTGGGAGAATCCACCAGTCTCAGAATAGTAGCAATTATTGCTTAGCCCCTAATAAAGGCGGCTAATACGCTACCAAATTACTTATTTAACACCTTAGTCCCGATGGCTTTCGTGAAAGCATTTAGATGGGGTGACCTAGCTCGGAAGTGAAATAATTCACACTGCAGCTGCAAATTTGTCATGATTTGAACGAACATATAAGTGCTAATTCGCATAATTAGTTTCGCGGTCCACAGGAATCACCAGGCGTCCGGCACTCACATGACAGATGACAGTGCTCGTGCTCACATCGGCCCTCAACTGCAGGATCATGGACGTGAAGTAGCTGTTGTGGATAGAAAATAAATCAGGTCACCATCGTATTGTGTTTATTGTTAATAGTAACTATGCTGGAACACAACCTAAAACTATTTAATTTGTTCGTCCGTAAAATGTTAACAGGCCATAGGTAGTGCGTAAAAATGGCAACTGGGAAACTTTTACCTCTTTAAACCGTCCGCTGCCACCCCTATCCACTGTCACCTGTTGTGGCCACTGTCCACCGTCACTTCTGTCCACCTTCACCTCTGTCCAGTGTCCACTGCCACCTCTATTCTCTGTCACCTAGGTCCACCGTCCACTGTCCACTGTCGCCTCTGTCCACTGTCACCTGTATCCACGGTCGCCTCTGTCCACTGTCACCTGTATCCATTGTCGCCACTGTCCACTGTCACTTCTGCATCCACTGCCACCTGTATCCACGGTCGCCTCTGTCCACTGTCACCTGTATCCACCGTCACCTGTCACCTGTATCCACGGTCGCCTCTGTCCACTGTCACCAGTATCCACTGTCACCTTTGTCCACTGTCACCTGACCGCCGGACGGGCCGTCAGGTCGGCTTGGTCATGCACTGCGCCAGTCGGCACACGGCAAACGGCTCACCAACTGGCCCGTAAATCACCTGACCCGGCGCCGGCCGATTTTGTCCTCTGACCGGCTGACTCAATAAAAGTCGCCGCGGATCAGCGTTAGCTGGTGCCGTGTGCGATTTACCGCTCTATCAGCCGCGGGTGGGGTGGGGTGGGGCGACGGGCTCGGGACTGTGCCGTGACGCTGCTAGCAGTGCTCGCCGCGCGCCACCTCTGTCACGGAGCGTCGGCTTACAATCCACTAATGGAAATCGACACGGGACGCGTACACGACCGATCAGCTGGGTATTGAACGTGTCAGCTATGTATGGTGTAGGTGACATGTCAATAGCGCTGCCTGGGCTGTGTGCATATTGAGTCGTGACCGCTACACATACGTGCTTAAAAGTTAAAATGATGTAGCCATGCAGCGGTTGCATGAATTGATATAAGTGCATGTGTTTGCATGAATGCTACAAAATCGCTCCTTCCAGCAGGCATAGGAACATCTCTCAGCGCATACACCTATGTGTACAAAATACATGAGTGCCTAATAGTGTAAAATTAGGCAGCACACACCTTGCGATGGATCTTAGCCTATATTGTATATGTGTAACATGTGTTACAGGCAAAGTGAAAACTCGGGCATTTTGCAAAATGCCTAGGCAGTTTGCAAAATGCCTGACCCGCCAGGCATTTTGCAAAATGCCCAGGCAGTTTGCAAACTGCCTGACCCACCAGGCATTTTGCAAACTGCCTAGGCATTTTACAAAATGTCTGACCCGCCAGGCATTTTGCAAAATGCCTGGGTTTCCATATATTCCACCGTTTTTGTTGACTACAGGCGTTGATCATAAACGTTCCACTGTGACTGACCCCACAACACATTTCACATGTGTTGTGGGCATATGTGACACATTCCACGGTCACGAATACAGGGCGTCACGAAATTGTTGCGGGATGTTGTACTTGTGTCCCGAAATGTATTGCATCGTAGTTGCGTCAGTGTTCTCCAGCACCTCGCTGACAAGTTATCAGCGGCCATATGGTCTGTCCCCGCGGCACCTGGTGAAGCTCAAATAGGCCTCTGTAGGCTGTAGCCCATCATGCCCCAAACGAGAATCCCCAGTGCCCAGTGGGTGCTTCACCGTCTCGACGGTGCAGCGCCTCTGAGCTGCTGTTGGCCCAGAACTGCTTGTTGGGACGGTTAGTGACTAAGAAGAGCTCTACTAGCCATTTTCCCGACGGGCTATCCGGCGAGTGCACCTAATTTGACCAAATCTGCACCTAATCTCTTAATACAGCAAATATCTTTATTTTATGAATTTATTTCAGTGTTTTAACCGATGATGCTCTCTGATAATATGACAAAGGAGGCATATAAGCAATTAGTACCAGTATAACGCCTTATGGGGCGACTAACGGAGCGAGCGAGAGCGTGGGCCTTGCACGTGCGAAATTTCGAGGGGGTACCTCCAACTGACTTGTGCACGGCACCCTACTAACCGGTCTCTAGCGATGTGCCAAATTTGAGCACAATCGGCCCAGCCGTTCTCGAGATCTGGAAGCGGCACCCTGCACGTGCGCACGTGCAAAATGGGTCCCAACTGACTTGTGCACGGCACCCTACTAACTGGTCCCTAACCGTGTACCAAATTTGAGCGCCATCGGTCCAGCCGTTCTCGAGATCTGGAAACGACCCCTGCACGTGCGCACGTGCAGCAGCACCCCAACCTTAACACATGCAGATGAATTATCTGATGGAGACCTAACTGTGTACCGAGTTTCAATTCAATCGGCCCAACCGTTGTGCCGTTATTGAGGTTGCAATTTTGGGGGTTCTTAAAAAATGTCCAACTTTACCACGCGCCACGTGCGGTGGTTGGCAAGAACGCATGGTGGCCATCACACCACAGAACTTTTACGTCCAAGTGACATTCAGTAAAGAAGACCGCTTGTCAATCGGATGTCCCGTTCCTAAGATATTAGCTTTTGAAGAGCGTCCCCACGGCCGGCCGGCCGCTCATACTCAGAAATTTCCGTTAATCTAAGGAAAGTGGGCAACTGTTCCGGCAGAGACGATTGATAATGTACCTAAACGTGTAACAATCAAATTTTCGTAAATTGGAAGAGTATTCTTTTCTGATCAATATCCACCCATAGTACTTTCAAAAAGCCACCAAGAGCTATTAGAAACAGTACAATCATTGTACCGAGCGCATGTTTACCCACGAAACCACGCCCGGTGCTCGGCACCCGACGGCCGCTGGGGCTCAGTGACCTGAACTCGGCGGCGCTACCCGGAGAACGCAGTGTCCCCTCACTTGGTGCGCATTGACAGCGATTAACGTTTGTAAGCGGCAGTTACAAATGATGCTTACCTATACATCGTCGCTAGTGCGAGTTTGATGTCAGGCATTTCGCAAAATGCCTGGGAAAATATTTCAGGCAGTTTGCAAAATGCCTGGTGGGTCAGGCAGTTTGCAAACTGCCTGGGCATTTTGCAAAATGTCTGGCCGGTCAGGCATTTTGCAAACTGCCTAGGCATTTTGCAAAATGCCCGAGTTTTCACTTTGCCTGTAACATATGTACCTATGTACAGTCTGAACTCTTTAAGTAGGTTTGAGGCCTGAACGTTGGCCATGGCCTGGAACTGGTCTCGGGAGCCTCTTTACGTGTCCCATCCTGGTTTCCCTATGTGGCCGTACAGAAACGCATCTACCAATTGCTAGCTTGCACTTTCTTAACTATAAATGTGTTTGTTTAAAATAAACTTAAGTCTTAAATACAATAAGTCTAGAAAAAAACTTAAATACAACAATTTTAGGGTCACGATCAGCCGGATTGGTCAAAACATACGGCTGGATACGAGTGGGAATAACAATACCAGTATAACGCCTTTTGGGGCGACTAACGGAGCGAGCGAGAGGGTGAGCCTTGCACGTGCGAAATTGCGAGGGGGTACCTCCAACTGAGTTGTGCACGGCACCCTACTAACCGGTCTCTAGCGATGTGCCAAATTTGAGCACAATCGGCCCAGCCGTTCTCGAGATCTGGAGGCGGCACCCTGCACGTGCGCACGTGCAAAATGGGTCCCAACTGACTTTTGCACGGCACCCTACTAACCGGTCCCTAACCATGTACCAAATTTGAGCGCCATCGGTCCAGCCGTTCTCGAGATCTGGAATCGACCCCTGCACGTGCGCACGTGCAGCAGCACCCCAACTCTGGCACATGGATATGCATTGCATAGTGGGTGCCTACCTACATGCCAACTTTCAGCGCAATCGGCCAAGTAGTTACCGAGATATTGCAACAATTGCAAAAGTGACACCTCTTCGTTTTGCACGTGGCACGTGCATAAGGGGTCACCCACACGCATCGAGAATAGTCCAATACTTGGTAGCAGGAATGAAGCTACCCTACAAAAATTACCGCATGTAAATCGGTCAAGTGGTTGCTGAGATATAAGCCTCGCAAAAGCGTGACCACGGCCGGCCGGCCGGCCGGCCGGCCGGCCGCTCATACTCAGAAATTTCCGTTAATCTAAGGAAAGACTACGCTCGCTTCGCTCGCTCCGTAACAAGTGAGACAAGCGATTCAAGTGAAGTAATTCATGAATATGCATGTGTTTGCATCACGTCATTTTCAAATACAATCAGAGCGTGATTCGTACAGCCGCTTCAACGGTTTGCCGGCGATGAAGACACGTAATGATCAGTCGGCGGTGGCTGATGCGATGTTTCCCTTCTTTACAAGTGATTTCCGATGAGTGATTGGGCTATTAGTGTGATTGGAGGGCACGTTTGGGTGTGCAGCGCGGCCGGGGCGGCGGGACCGCACTGTGGCGTGTGCAGTACCCATCCGGGGCCGGCGCTGACCCCTCGGTCAGGTCGGCGCGCTACGGCCGCCGACACAGCACATTCGACTAATGAAATCATCTGGTAACGGGGCTGGACGCGCCGCGGTACTAGCTGCCGGCCCACTCGGCGTGCCGGTGGAACGGTTATGGTCAGTTACATAAGCTCGGGGTGAGTCTGCGACCGGCAGAGGCCAGAAACAGTTATGAGCGGCATCTCTCCCTAACACGGTCATCGCAGAGAGGCTGAGAATCGAGCGCTCGGGAGAGAAAGCATGGGTCCACAATGTAGCGAGGTGGCACGCCATTTAAAGGTTTACAATGTTGGCAGACCTCGGAGTGCACATTAGATCGATACGCTCAAACCCACGTGCTTAGCTTAAGCGGTCTAAATTTTGGTAAAATTGGGTTAGTGTTGTGCAGTGTGCAAGCGAGGTGCAGTGCGCCAATAAAATGGGATGGAACATAGATCGAGAAATACTATTCTCAGTCGCATATTTACAACATGGTGGCGACGAAGAGGGGAAAATCAAACGTTGAAAAAACGTGGAAGTTACTCGCCCATTAAGTCCCTTCTGGAAGGTTAGCTTCATAAGGTAACAGTAATAAAAATGGCATGATCAAAATAGACCAAACCAAAGCAGCGATCGCGATCGAATATCATCAATATTGATTATGACTGAATGCCGATGGAGACGAGAACGATAAGAGGATGTGTCATACCGACGTCCACAAAAGCAAGCCGACAGGCGATAAATGCAGTTTCTCAAGAGACCAAATAGATCAAATAGGATAGTTATATGCAGGGCTACGGTGTCGGTGGATTTTCAGGTGACTCCAACTCGGACTCGGGCTCAATAAAAAATCGACTCCGAGTCAAGCTCCGACTCCGGACGTTTCTCTTAAATCCATATCATGACAATAAATTTCATAGTGGAGGCTGGAGCTGTTTTTGATATGCCTGAAACGATCCGTTGTGAGTTCCAAGGCCTTCAATTGTAAATATGCTTTATAAATAACATGCAGGATGAAAAGCAGGTTCTACAACGTCATGGCCGTTGAATCTGCCGTCTTCTGCTTCTTTCACTGAAAGTGCTCGTCCAAAACAGGAGTATGGCCTTTTTTGACAAAATCTGATTTCGAAAGGTCAACGAGGGTAGTACCTATATCGTCAAGCAAACGGGTGTAGGGTATGACGTTGAGCCATGCAGCGTTAAATTCGACTCCGGAGTCGGATTTGGTTACATTCTGGCGACTCTGACTCCGACTCCGGGCAGAACTGTCGACTCCGACTCCGACTCCGGGCAGAACTGTCGACTCAGACCGACTCTGATTCCACACTCCACAGCCTTGGTTATATGATAATAGACCTACTCTAATAGCAAGATGCCCTATGCCCACGTAAAACTGCAAGTTTGTCCGCTGGAAGCCCATAAGCATGCTGAAAAAAGATTGGAGTAGGGGAAGTTGGGGCAATGCCGGAGTTGGGGCAAAGCCGAAATTCGAGATATTTCGAAAACCGTAAGACATGGATGCCACCTGTCAGTGATGCTCTGAAGCTTAAGTGACTACAATTATCGCATGTTTGTTACGAGTCGTCATTCGGAATACTTCGACTGTGAGGGCGCCAAGAGCGTTTTCAAGGTACGTTTCCCTTGTACTACATGCGCCTTTGAAGCTGCATTTCTTACTCATTATGCTACCGTTTGTCTGGCCAATTCGGTCAAGTAATCTTTAGCATGTCTTTGCATAAGTGTGCTGCCTATTTGAAATTTATACAGCACGTTGAAAAGTTATGGGCCTGCAAATGAAAGTATGGCAGGCTGGGGTAATGCCGAAAACGTGCGATTACGCACGTGTTAAAAGCACGCTACGTGGACTTTACTGCTGTAGAATAGCAACGCGTATTTTTAGTCACACAAATTACACTTTCAACCGACACAACGGCCTGTTACCTATAAGGAATGATTTACCTGGCATGTTCTTATTATATCACACAATTATAACTTCCAGTGTGCACCGCGTCCTCAAGCTCTTAAAACGCGTGTCAGCTTTGATGAATTCTGGATAAAGTTTGAGATGAAATGGCAAAACATCAATGTCGGCATTCCCCGTAGATCATTTCTCCCATTTTCGGCTTTCCCCGCAGTCCGGGGCAACGCCGAAAAAGTCACTTCTTTGATATTTTTAGTTTGTGCGCTTAACGGTATGCGAATTCATCAAATGCGCCTGGTATGTTTGAAAGGCAAAAGACTGGCCTCTCGAATGACGCCAAGTTATTTTAGTGAACTGTCAAAATGTGAGCACGTCTTGATGGGAATAAGGAAAATCATCGCTGCAGTTTCGAGCGGCCTGTCTAACCCAGGGGACGTCAATGTGACGTCACCGACGACCCTTGACGGTGACAGCGACGGTCCATTTCGGGCCGTTCACATCGCTCTGAGATCGGTCCGGTCCCGTCGAACTGAGATCGGTCAGATCTCCGCCGCTGCCCCCAGGGGTGACGGTGCGCGGCCGGCGGCAGACGGGTGCCACTTGTCCCAGCGCTGACCGCTGACCGCTGACCGCTGACCGGCGGCCGCCTCTCCCGACCACCACTGGCGGTCGGCGGCAGCGCCTCTCGGCCACCGTCGGAGGCTGCGGACGGTCAGTCGGTGCCGGCGGTGGGCGCGGGAGCACGTGCGCACGACGGGAAGGGCGGGCAGCGGTGCCGCTGGGCTGAGTGGACTGCAGACTGAGCAGTGGGGGTAGACTCGAGGGGTTATCAGCTGATCTGGATGGCGAGCTCCGATACCGCCGATATGGAGATCGTGCACCCGTTTGACTTCAGGTGAGTGTTAGTGCGAGTCAGGTATGCCTGCATGGGTTTGCAGAACTGCGATGATCCATTGATAGTCATATGGATTCAATGGAATAGTTAGTTATTTGAAATGGTATTGAGATGTTTGAATAGAAAGCTCAAGAAACAAAAATAAGCACATTTCGAACTCAGAAGCAACGCAGTACAGAACGTTGATAAAGCGTAATCACGTCCTGATTGTTGGAGTGAGCGATCTTATGCATTGATTTAATTCAGATAATTTCTTTGCCGATATCTCTTGCCTAGAGCCGTGTATTTTTCGTTCCCCTGCTCATAGAGCGCGTACTCTGAGTAATTGTGAGACAGCAGGTCTCTCAGCTTCTCCATGCGTGCTCTGCCGACAGGAAGCTGGTGGCAGCAGAGGCGGCCGTCGACTCCCCGCTACCCGACACTCGGTGAGTCCGGACGGCCACCGGGGGGGGGGGGAGGGGGGGGGGGGCAGCGGGATCACCTTACCACGCCTGAGCGGTCCGACAGATCAGAAACACGCGCATTGAAGAGCTGTGTCCTGATATGACCGCCATTGGACGATAAAATTTGAATATTTTCAGTAGAGGTCTATTTATAATTCGTTCCACAGCGAAAAGAGGTATTTCTATATCGCACCCCATTACGATGCATAGATAATAATCATTATGTTTGCAAATTGCATCCAACTGAGATGGAAAAATAAAGCCTCGAGGTGTCGCAATGATGTTTCCTTTTCATGACATACCTATACCTAATATTTGTAATATTTACGTATCCACATTTGTCCACTTTTATGTTCAACACATACTGGCCGTTTTCACGACGGAACTTTCGCAGAGGAACTTATTTGATACCTAAAAAGTACCTACCCTTAGAGGCCTTAACATCCCTCAAACTGAAATATTTTATGTTCAAAATAATTTTAGAAGTTCAAATCCGGGCATTTTTTGCCCTCAAATCACTTATTTATTTACAAACACAGCAATTTTTAGTTCTAGTAGCCCACCTTTCGACTATGAGGTATTAAATCAGCGTGGCAACTTTGCTCCCTCGGGTATCTAATTCCGGAATTCTTAAAAACAAGGAAAGTATATATCGAGTTCTCTTTTATACCTATTCAGTTATGTTTTAATGGTGATTAAAATATGACAAATTTTTTAATTACATTTCATATAAGAAAACACGCAAAACAATGAAACAAAAATAACTACGGCAGATAATTACCTTCAGGTATCTAATTCCGACCAATCAGCACCTCAGTAGGATATGACGTCATACAAGAATGGTGGTGAAGGCCGTTTGCAGTCCCGGCCGGTAGGTCACGTGACCGCCGGGCGCCTCGGGTCACGCGGCGGTCGGGAGTCGGACGCGGGGCGTGGTCGCGGGCAGACGCGCGGGGCATCATGCTTTGCTTTGCTTGCTTTGTCAACTTCATATAACTTACTATCGCATTCGTGTGAAAGCCAAACACTGCTCAGTGCCCTTAGAAATTGAGTTTTGGAAAGCTCAAGTCCCTATAGCTCCTCAGGTCGGCAACAGTTGAAGCCTCATCTGAACCCATGTGAAAAAACGAGGGTAAGGAACCTTGTGTTGCTTTTTCTTTTACCGTCATAATTATCTCAAACCATCACAATTTTGAGTTGCCACATTGTCTGCTTCACTACATTCGTGTAAAACTTGGGTGAAGGCTGGTGGCTCAAGGAAAGGTGAAGATATTTCTTTAAGTGCCTAATCCGTGAAATTGAAATATCCCGGCTTTACAAATCTACACTTTTCATTTTCTCCACGATACATTTTTTAAAATTGTTTAAATTTTATCTACATTTGTTAACATCGGGGCTTTGGTTTTGTGTAAACTAGATCATAAAGTTTACTATAGTTTTGTGTAACCTGATGGCTGAAAAAATAGTAATTTTGCTAAAATGATGTGCGGAAATTTGTTGCTTTCCAAATCAAATTACTCATACCTATATTTCATTCAAAATTAGGAGGCATTATTACTGTTTTTTCTTGTAACATGAACTGAGTTTGGGTACGGTGCTCCGGAAACGTTGTGGAACTTTAAGCTAGCTAGAGCAGTTTCCATAAATATTGTTTAGATAGTTGACATGGCTTGTTGACAACTCTTGCTGTTTCTAAAAAAGTGAAAAAATATTCTCCTGCATTAAGCACACAAGGCATGTTATTCTCATAAGCTATCGAATGTGTGTGTGTGTTTTTTTAAGCTGTTTTTTTAAGCTTTTAAGCTGTAACTTCAGTTACTTCACTTTAGAACATATTGCCCAGAATGCGTCACTGATCATGAGCTGGTATATCATATCATATGTAGCAAATACATAAATGAGAATAGTGTGTCATGAATTTTTGTGCATGCTTCTGGATCATCTGTAATTACATCAAAGGCTCGGCTCAAGAGTGTCCTGCCGACCAGCTTATGCCCAACCCTTTCTGTCCGCAGAACGTCGCCTGCGACTCCCGCACGCCGTTTGCCCCGGCCGTCCGTACTGGTCTTCGCGCTGCGAGCCGCGCTGGAGTTCGCGGCGGCGTCGTGGAGATCCCATCGGGACGGCGTGTGATGCCCGCGTCGAGCTTATAAGCCGTGAGCTTCGATTGGCGGCTCACGCGGTCACCAGCTGTATGTACAGCCTCGGCCCCGACGACCCCGCTAATGGCCGAGACCGGCATACCCCCGGCATGGGTCCGCTGTCCGGCGCAGCGCTGGCCGCCCGCATGCTATGCTACTTTTGGCTGTATCGCTGCCCAGCGGGAGCGCGCTCCACGCTGCGGAAGAGGTACACGCTGCGACCCGACTGAGGACTGCAACCGGATGGTGACACGTCGGCCTCTGCGCCCTGGCCGGGGCAGGCGTGACCGACGTCACAGTGGAGGAACGCCCAAACAAGACCAGCCCACCGTCGGAGCAGCATGGAAATATCATGTTCTGCCTGGACGTCGGACCCGGCGGCCGCAGTGCACCTGCACACGTGCGGAGAGGGGCGCTGGAGGCTACTCTGGAGCTTCTGCCATTCCGCGGCGCGACTGCTGGCAAAACGGCGGCGATTGAGGCGGTTGGGAACAGCTGCAGCAATGGTGATGGCGGTGATGGCGACATGGCGGTTTGGGACTTCATCTCAGCGCGGCCGCCGCCCAGGCGCCGCTGCGCCCGGATGCTCAGCCACCTACCGGATGGCGGGGTGGCCCTTACGGCCCTCACGCCCGTTCGGTCTGCGGCCACGTTGTGGGGTGGCGGTCGCGGGGTTAGCGGCGTTGGACTTCGTCCTTTATCCAGACTGCACCGTACCATCTGAACGGATGGATCTGCCAAGAAAGATGACATCCAAGGCGGCTATGAGGCGATCACAAAGCTTCACCAAGAGCTTCTCCTTCATGGGGCCGGCCGGCCGTTAAGTCGCAACACCGGCTGCCGAGTGCCAACAGCTGCGTGCGCTGGCGCCGACGCGTTGTGGGCCGCGCTGCTGACGCCCAAGCTGTGATATCAACCATCTATGAATAAGTGGCAGCGGTGGCGGCTTGTCAGTTGTTAACGTGCCTTAACAGACGTTGCGAATAGCCCGCGTTGGAATCGCATGGTTGGGAACACAACGCAAGTAAAAATGGGATTCCTTGATGAACCTACTTTTTAAGCATTGTAGCCTTTGTAATTTTGGATGTTTTGCTGTAGATATTATTTTCTACATATATACTATATAGGCACTCACGTGCTTTAAATCGCGCAATGCAATTGAACCATGGTAAAGACAATGATAAATGAACTGAGAGCTGACATGCCCCATGCTTTGTGTGTGTATGTGTGTGTGCGTGTTTTTTTTGCGAGTCGATAAAAGTGGTTTTGGACACTGGATGAGTTTTTAGGGGTGTGGTGAGGGGGATGTAATTCCACAGACCTTCTGTCAGATTCACTAATGCAGTAGGTCTGTGCGGTGTTTAGTTATCGGAGCATTCTTTGAAAGTCGTGAATAGGGCCACCGAGTACCTAAAGCCGTGATATTCCCCCACAAAAACTTCTTTTAAATAACCGGGGATAGGTACATGAGCAGAGTAAATGCTATTACGAACGCCTATCACAATGCTGAGCGAATAGGAAAATCCATAGATCGAGAATTGTGCCGCGTTACGGGTGCTCGGGCGCAGCCAATCCACCGTTACCCCAGCGGTGACCTTGACCCGCATCGTCTGTCTCGGCTCCAAAGCCAAACCGGCGTGGAATTGGGAGCGCTCGAGCACTCATGGTCCAGCGCAATTCTCCACCTAAATCCATTCCTGATACACATTTGCTTGCTCCTAGTCATGTAACCCCGGTAAATTCACCCAACTTTCATATTGGTCGCTCCATAGACAGATGGCCACAGAGATCAACTTAAAAGGCCATTGTTGCATTCATTTAGTGGAGATCATTAAAGAGCCGTGACAGGCCACAAGTCGCGTGACATCATACGTGTAACGACCAATGACGTCGGCCTGCAAAACCCAATGGAAGCGGCTAGCAGCGTGCAATAAAACAGGGCGCTGCTTTCTAAATGTCTGTCGTGCGCCATAAATGAATATATTCTTTGCAGCCTGGCAACTCAGTATCTTTTTTTAACTATTGTACTAGTATTTAATAATTTCATAATTTTATAATTGTGCTTACGCTTTATGTTGATATTAGTGATAATCCTTAGATAAAGTAAATCGATGTGATATTTAATAGAAAAATAGCAAACTAACGCACCATTCATTCGAAAGCTGGGGAACCTACTAAAAAGAACTACTAAAATTCCTGAGGAACTAAAGGATTAAATGGGGATTAAATAGATGCCTGCTATTCCGTCGTGAAAACGGCCACTGCAAAGCATCGTAATGACTGACAAAGTTTCTGATAGTCCGCTTTGAATTGTCTGAATACCGAACTTGGACCGACACAAATGTAGCCAGCCATACGAGTTTCTTGTTTCTCCAGGTCAAGCAAGCTCTCCCGTACAACAAACTTCGATTATATCAACTGCATCAAAACTCTAATTTGAAAGTCAAAACAATGCTTCATGTTTGCATGTGTCACGGAAGAGCCATTCATCAGACTGGACATTCAAACAATTTATGAAAGCAATAGTGCCTACATCGCTTCGACATTAACAGCTTTAGCTATAAGTAATTGACTCGTTTGGTTCCACAATAGAATGGTTGATGTATGGCTGCCCGATGCTAATTTTCTGATGCGACCAGTAGGCAACAAAGCACTCATGGACACTCCCAGCAGCGGCTGAGTCTGCACTGCTCGTCCCGCATTTTCCTTGTACTCATACCAGACACGTAACCAATATCCGGATGCATACGGGTGTTTGACTTTTCAAATCTATAGAAGATTCTTGTTGGCGCTGAGCATACCCATATGCATCTTATGGTCATGCTTTCAGTCCAAAAGTTCAATATCTGCTTGTAAGCGCGAGAACGTGACAGTAATGGTTTGTTTGAGACCTATTGCGCAGTCAAAGGAATAGTCAACTTATCCTTTCCTCGAAGTGTACGAAAGCTCCTACGAAATTGGGCATCAAAGTCTCTGCAAATGGTCGAGGAGATTCCGGTCTGTATGTTATTAAACTTCATAGTGCACATATCCAAGGAGGGACCCATGCGTCTTTGCTCGACGTCTGTCCGATGACATAACCATGTCGGACTTGGGCAAAAGAGCGTTGGGACTGGACAAGGTGAATACTGAATGCCTAATATTTACTCCTCTTTGCTTTCGTATTTGGATACAACTAGATTTTTTATACCGTGACTAGACCAAAGCTAAGAAGAATCCTGAATCACGCCAATGTGGACTGTGTGCTATTTTGGAGTGTAATTATTGTTTTTTTTTACAACCGCGCAACGTTGAGTGCTGAATCGGCTATGGATGTGTGGATGCTGAAGTTTCCACGGCTTCTGAACCGAATTTCCTGATTTTTGCTGTAAATGAATTTGGTGTTTCTGAGTCTGACGATGCTGCTCAGGTTGATCTTTGACTTACATCCGCCTCGCCCCATGTCTGGGTGGCGCGGCCGACCGGCTGACCTGTCCAGCCCACCTGTCTGACTGTCCTGTCCGGCCTACCTGTCTGACTGACCTGTCCGGCCCACCTCTGTCCGGTCGGTCGTCAGGCGATGGCCCGGCCGGCGCCTATCGGCCTCAAATCGGGAGAATATGGTGCGTCGCTGGTGTTCGTCAGCTCTCCGGCGACGTTCCCTCGGGAAGTGGTCAGCGGGCCTCACACGTGGACAGACACCGGGCCTCACACGCATGTTAGACACCGGGCCTCACTCGGGGTCATACACCGAGCCTCACACAGGTTCAGACAGCAGGCCTCACACGGGTCCACTCCAGACACTGGGCCTCATACGGGGTCAGACGTGCACGCACACGGGCCATGCTAAGACTACGGCACAGACTAGCTGCGATAGCCGCGGAATATAAAGCTGAAGCGGCTGCGGTGCATCACGTTCTGCTTAATGTTCATTGTTCTTAGTTCAGCACAGCTTTTGTAGCACACTTGCATTTTTGCCTTTTATTTAGTTAGTCGATGCATTATTCACATCGAAATTATATTTATCACATTTCTGATAGTGCATCAAGTTAGGTAGGTATGTGTGTGTGTGGCTAAAGGGCGTGCAAGTAGCAAAGATAACAGCTTAAGCAGATTGTCTGACAGCTTGGGTTTGTTTTTCAATAGGAAAGCACAATGCTAACTAAATGTGCTTTAGCTATTGAGCACAAGCCTTCGGTTAGCCTAGTTGTTTTTTACTTTCATGTATCATACTCCGAAGGTACAGCCCACCGCTAAAGTAATATAGGGTTTTACCAATATCAACGGTTGGCTTTGACTGGCGATTGTTTAATGCGGAGTGATCGAAAAGAAGATGTCAATAGCTAAAGTTGCAGCTGCAAGGGTGACGATACATATAAGCTACATTCAAAGTTTCATTGTAGTCTGGCTAATCTTTCCTAAGCTTCAGAAGCAGAACATACCCATGACTGAAACCCCACATTACTTCTGCTGTGGACTGTACATGTATGCGCGCAGCAAGGTAGCTAACTGGTAGAAGCTCGCATTGTATAATTGACTATACACTTGTCTTCCAGTCGGTCCAACCACTCCTATATCAGACCAGCGAGGTGCACAGAATACTTTGTCCTCACCGTCCCATAACCAAACATCAGCCCACGTTCATCTGCATCATAATAACGAAGTACGTCAACACGAAACTGAGCAGGGAGAGTATATTCCTCTTCTCCACGACGAAGAGTCCCCAGACGTCGAAGGCGGGCGGCCGTCGGGTCCGCTCGAGCAGGAGGTGCAGCGCGAGGCGGCCGGTCTGGGGCGTCTGGTCCGGCCAGCTGGCCTCGGTCAGAGTCTGGTGCAGCTGCTGACCGCTGCTCAGCAGCCGGCTGCCGGCGCAGCTGGCCGCCAGCAGGCGCAGCGTGGCCGACACGGAGCCCAGCGGCAGCGTGTTGGCGCGCCCCGCGAACTGGGCGTCGCTGCCGAACAGGTTGACGCTGATGTAGCTGTGCAGCAGGATGTTGGTGGTGACGCAGGTGTACAGGCTCAGCGCCGGCAGCGAGCAGAATGCGGCCGCGTCCGCGGCCAGTCGGCTCACAGACAGGTGCGTGCTCCTCAGGTGACTCAGGTGACGCTCGAGCTCCGGGGACCACTCCGGACCCCCCAGCGGCGGCTCCCAGATGGGGCTCGGAGATGTGACCGGCCGGACACGGGGTCGCAGCTCGTCCATAATCCACAGACCTGCCTTAGAGAGTGGACCAACGCTGCCCGTGTTACTGGAGAGCCATCCCTTCTCCGCGTCGCCGACCTGGCGATGATCCGGCGGCTGTCTTTCACTGACATTTCCCTTGATGTCATCCAGCGCCTCACTCCGCCGACCGATATGCTCCTGGCAGTACCTCTCCAGACGCGTTTGGAACAGCGCCACCGCATCCGCCAGGCCAGCAAACAACAACTCGAAGACGAGCGTGGTGCCGGCCAGTGCCACAGTCAGCAGCACCTGCAGCACGGTGATGACCCAGTAGCCGGGCGGTGCCTGCAGCGCGGGCGGCACCGCCACAGGGATCGGGTACTTGGGGTGAGACAGGCTCTCCTGGCTGAGGAAGCTGGCGGTTCCCAGGGTGCTGGCGCCGATGAGGAGGCCGCAGGCGGTCACGGTCTGCAGTCGGAGGGCGGTGTGGTCGCCGGGGCGGCTCTGCGCGGCCGTGGCCTCCTCGAGGGCGGCGGCGCGGCGCAGCAGGTCGTGTAGGTGCCGCCGCCGGCGCAGTAGGTGAACCAGCAGCAGGAGAGTGTGGTACGTGAACAGACCCATGGTCAGGCTGTAGAGGACCGCCGGCGCCGAGTCGGCCACACTCACCGTGTTGATCGTGTTGGCGACCGCCGAGATCAGGCACATGGTGAGCGGCAGCAGTCGGGCGACGCGCCAGCCGGCCGCCGGCCGCTCCTGCTGCACGTGCAGCCCGGTCAGCGTCAGCAGAGAGACCACGAGCACAGCGCGCCGCAGCAACCGCGCGTGAGACATGACAGGGAGGTTCGGTAGCGGCGGTCGACGGACTAGACGGTTTTACGCACTCGGAGACAGCTCCTTGAGTGCGCTGAGTGGCCTAACTTCAACGGGTGGCACAACTATCACCGATATCAGCACTCTGACTGACGTCAGCGTTATCGCGCCGCTTGTATTACCATGGAGCCTATCCCACTGTGCTCCCTGCTTCACCGAGTCCTTCACTGCGCGGTGTAATGCAGTGGCATTAGCATATGCAGTTGCTGGGCTCCAGCCTGGCCCCAGCCCGCACCAATAACCGTAATACCCCGTTCAAATGGCGATTTATACCGAGCTCGGCTACTCAATGGTCGTTGGCTCATGAGTGGTGGTAGCGCGGCTGGACATTGAATGCGGCGCCTTTGGTCACATGTTCCGCGCAGTTCCTCTATTCACGGTGAAGTGCCCATTTTTAACCGTAGATAACTATTGGTATGTCTGCCAATGGCGGGCCCCACCGCGATATTGATCGTTTTATTGAGGTGATGACGTGAATGGAGCCCAACCTGATTCGAGAACCAATAATGCGATCACCTGCGATATGCATTTGCTTCTAAGCAGGTATGTCGGGACTGAAGCAATAACGAATGCATCACATGTGCTTCAAAATCAATTATGGTATAGCATCTACCGTTCTATTACGCGATGTCTTGGAGGCTGAAATTGTGGGGCTGTTTACACACTGAAATATATCAAGCTGTCAGAAGCGTCTATTGCTCAATAAATCGAACATTAGAGATGCTGTGTCGATGCTGCATGCATTATATCTTGGACAGATTACAACATTATTTTCTTCATGCGAAATGAAGTGGCGGTACTACTTATCACGAGCACGGCGAACGGTCAACCGTTTTCAGTTTGACATTAGTACGTCATTGCCAGTATACAATTTACAGCACTGTTCTGTCAAACTTTGCGGAAACCTTCCCTAAGATCCCGTAGTTGCGCGCCTATTCTAAAGATTAGGCATCGATTAATCAGCCGCTGCCTCAGCCGGCGTCAACACTACACTTGTCCCCGACCATTCGCCGATATACGGCGCACACACTACTCAGCACCTTCGATCAACGCTTGCTGCGAGTCTGCCCCGAGTCGGAGACGGTGAGCCATGTAGTGACTAACTGATCGCTGACCGCTGACCACCGACCGCTGACCGCTGACCGCTTACCGCTGAGCGCTGACTGACACCAGCTCCGGGGGTCCGGTGGTCATTAGCTCACCGAATGAGAACACTCAGAGAAGTCAATCAACCACCAAATGGGATCGCTCCGGGCGTGAAAGTCACAATCTCACGTGTCAGTTTGGAACTCTGCTGGGGTGACATGCTGAGTTCTGGAAAGCTTCTAGTGGTGTCAGTTACAGAAAATCGAAACACCGATACCAAACCAAATACCAGCCAAAGCCATGGGAAAATACCCAAACCGAACGAATTTGGGAATATGAGGAGAATACCAACTTTTCACTAAATTCACAGCCTCTTATACATTAGTGAAGATTCAGAATACCAAGAAAATACCAAAAACATTAGGACTGAAGTATCAAATGCTAAGTTGGTATCAGTTTGGTATCGGTATTCCAAAAGTTGGTATCTGATTGACATCTCTATAACATTACCCATCCCGGGTATTTTGGAAGCCTGACGATGTATCCTGTTCAGACGTATGCCCAATAAAGCAATGCTAAAAGCATGTACCTAAAAGTGGCCTTTGCTTGGAATAATAACGATAAACCCATCAAGCCCATCAGTAACCCCAAATTCACCCTCGAGGACAATCATGGATAGACAGATGAACCATCCTAGCCTTTGCTGGCTTGGTGTTTGATAAACAAACATGGCACGGATAGATAAAACGAAAACGGATATCGGCACTACGTCACGTTAATGGCATGCATAATAATATGACAGTCTGTCTAGAAGGGACCACCCAAGCCCGACATTTGGCATTAACCAGTGCTCGCGGATCGCACCTCTCACCGGCACAGCAGACAGCACCGTCCCCTGGTGTACCCCGTCCTTTGGGGGGCCGCGGCGGGGACAGACGCTGCAGCCCACCGTGTAATAATGCTTGGGATTGCGACGGACGACCGGGGGTGCAGCCGACACGTCACACGGTATATCCGCACAGTCAGTCGGTGGAGTGGCGGGGACCGCGGGCTGCTGCAGGACGGGATGCATATACGAGGCTAAGTGACTGGGCGCGGCGTAGAGCAGGGATGCACAGGCGACTGCGAAGACTGAGCGCGCTTTGCCTGTGCGCTGGATAGTCGGTTCGATGTTTCTCTTTGATATGACAAGCTCAAACATCACCATCCGATGATCGGGACGCGTCGGTCTAAATTCGGGTGTCACCCCGGTCGACGTAGTGCTCACCCCAGCATCAGAATGGCGCTGACCACGATAAGTGTGTCCGGCGATTTTGTCATTATGGCGCTTACTCCGGTCCGTGTTACTACTGACTTTCACACAGGTCGGTGTTGCGATTGCCCAGGTCCGTGTGGATCTCATCCTAGTCAACATGGTGCTCGCTCACCCTGGTTAGCGACTGGCGAAACGCTTCTCCCCAGCCAGCCGCACCCGATGGTAATTGCACGATTTGTGGGCATTGGCAGTCGGTAACTAGCCGTTATTTACGAGCCGTGCGCACGGCACTGTACAACCCACTGGCACCGCCCCATGTCTTTACACGTAGGCTAATGTCGAGTATAACATTCCACCGGAGGTGTTGAAGCTGTGTGCTGGCCGCGGGAGAAAACCGTGCCGCCCCGGCCGGTGTGCGCCGGCGCCGGCCGGCAGCGGGCGGGGGCGCCGCACCCGGCGTACGGCCGTGCGCGGTCCCGCTGCTCCGCCCTCTGTCTTGGTGCAGTGTGGGCACCGCCGGGGACATGTCGTTTGGAAGCGCGCAGTCATCGCGCGGCTCTCGCGGGAGGTCCGGATGGCAGCGGTCCGGACAGTGGCCCTGCGGGCACCGGCTGTCTTACTGCACTATCCAGCGCCGTGGCTTTAGGCCTGCAGCTCTGGCGGGAGGTCTGACCATTCCGTGGGATCTGAGGACTGCAATTCGATCTGCTGTGACCTGGAGACCCTAGTTCAGTCGGATGAGTCTGGGTACCATACTTCGGTCGCCTGTGACCCATGGGTTCTGAGGTCGGGTCAACCGGGACACGTAAGAGCCAGTCGTCCTCGTCTCGCGGCGCCACCCGCTCAGCTGTGCACTGTGCAGTAATGGTTTTGTCTCTGCTGTTCTTTTCTACACCGTCATGTTGCGAGTGCTCGTCATCTCTGACCAGCGTGCTGTTACGGCCATCTCGCCCAGCCATCGATACGCCATTACTGTAAAGTTGGCCACTAATACCAGCCCACTTGTAGACAACCATCAATCGGCCGTTACTCTGAAGGCATAAAGGCATAAGTGCGTCCCTGGACATCAACACATTGTAATTTAAGACTGTAAGTTAGTTACTTTAAAATAAAACTAGCTCAATGACGTTATCTCGGAAATATTCCCAAGTTGTCATTCAAGGGTTTATTGAAACGATACATACGAGTATACCTACGTAATCGACCTGTAATAATTCATATACATAATTCAAATTCGCTGCTCAGTGCTCTTGACAATCAGGGAGTGTTTCACCCACATTGTAATACGAAATTATACGATACTGACCGACTTTATATCAGTAGTTAACGCTCCCAAAAATTATAGCGTGCATCTACTACCCGGGCCAGAGCGGCATGTTCTCCAGGGCACGTGAGACTCGGTTTAGCAGTGGTCCGTTCACGAGTGGAGCCGCGCCCTCGCGGCAGTGGCAGTGGCCACCTCCCACCCCGTATACCTCCTGTCGAGTTTGTCCAACACGCCCTTAGTAACTCACCGCTGCCGGCACTAAATTGAAAATAAAAACACCATTTGGGAGGTCATGATGTCTCACATCTGATCTCATAGGCAGGTTACAGCTCAATATATTTCAGCGCGTTGGAGCTTTATCTGCCTTTGTGTAGGCTTGTTGGGCCGAAGTGTGAGTGTTTTCACGAAACTCGAGTGTCCAAATTTACGACCACTGACGAAGATATGTAGCACACTGAACAACGAACACATATCCATCAAAAGTCGGGGGTAAATCGTAAATTGTCTGCTGAGGATTCGTAGGACAGGTGTGTGGTTCGCGTCCCGTTCCGTAGTCTGTGGTCTGTCGTACATGTCCCGATCAGTTCGTGGTCCATGTCCATCCGTAGTCTGTGGTCCGTGGTCTTTGGTCCATATCCAGTGGTCCGTGCCCCCAGCGGTCCCGTCCCGCTGAGCGGCGGCCGGTGGGTGTGGAAACAGTCCGTCGGCCGGCCGGCGGGGCGCCGCGCCGGCTCGGTATCTGCGGCGCCAATCGACTGCCCCTTACAGCCGCTGATGAGGCCGATACAGGAGTCCCGCCGGGCGACAGCTCACACCCGGGGTGTGTAACGGACGGCACGCCGCCCTCATCACCTCACACGTGGGGTTAGTGACATCGGACGACACCCCAGATCACGCGTTATCACCACAGCACTCAACGGGGGAGCGGGGCTGGTATGGTTTGAGAGGGAAGGATGATGAAGACTTCACCTGTGCTGTTGGGGGACATACGTGTAAAATTCGCACTTTTATGTGCACTGTGTTTCCAGGGTCAGAAAACTTTAACATTGCGGCTCACCACATTGTTACCGAATCAACTTACAGCGGAAATAGATACCTAGTGAACCAGATGAATCGTGCAAACAGCCCTGGCCATTATACCGGACGGAATGTGTATCGAGTAGGTTGCCCTATCACGGTCATGCTGTGGTCTGGACGTTTGGCAGAAGGACCCTAGTGTCATGGACGCTGTCCGAGATTGGACAGAGTTCCTGGCACGGCTCGGTCAGTCTGCATTGGGCGACGGCGTCCGCCCGTCTCCCGCCCCATCCCCTGACGCTCCCGGTGCCGCCGTCGACCGTCCTTGTCGGCTGTCGGACACACCTGGCTGCGCCGCGGGGCGTGGCGAGACACGAGAACTGATGGTCCGGCGGCCCCCGCCAGTCCGATCCGTCTGATAACCGACCGCTGACCACTCCGGTCCATCGGAAATGGCCCCGCCGCTCAGTCGGCCCTGACAGTCCGAGATACCGAGAAAATAGTGTGAATCACGGCAGGCGGTCCATGGATAAAGGCAGCTCCGTGACAGGGGGACCTTATTTGCTCACAATCCTGTTTGTATAAAAAAATATCACGCTGTATGTGGTATGATACGAAATAGACTTCACGGCTCTCACTTCTCAAGTAACAAAACAGTCACTCTTGCAAGGCTGGCGGCTTGCAAAATGTTCGGCTGATCGGTTCTGTGGTGTAGCCTAGTCGGTCACCATCTCAGTCCAAGTGGTGGTCCCCAGTCAGTCTCCTTGGTGGGCCCATGTCAGTCTCTGCGGCCGGGCTCTACGGCAGTCCATGCAATCGGCTCCATGGCAGTGTATGTGGTCAACCTCATGGCGTCTCTGGTGGTTGGAAGCTCTGTGTCCGTAGCATAACCGTGTTTCTGCTGCAAGTGCACAGTCATCCTGTCTGCCAGAGGCGATCCCCAGTCAGTGGGTCAGCGTTGGCCTTGGTCGGTCTCCTGACCTCTGTCTTCCCGATCAGTCTCCTCTTATCTCTTTTGTCTCTCCCTTGCCCTCGACCCCCGGCCTATATCACCCCCGCCGACCCCGCCCAATTCTCCAGGAGTGGGATCAGTAGTGTTACAGGACACGGTAGCGGCTATTCATCAGTTAGGACGTCATATCAGTGTGGATCATCACTTTAAAACAGGCCATCAGAATTAGAGCAACTCAATTTGTCCTAGTGATTAAAGAGTAATACCAATTAACGACCAAGTTTATAAAGTGTCGTAATGGCCGATGCTGAGTCATTTCACACATTGCCATTGGATTAGCCATGTTTATGCAGTAGGTAGCTGCGATAGATAATTTAGACAATGGCAGTAAGCTGAAGTAATGATGACTTTCTAAGGCTGTCCTCACTGAAGACAGATATCTGATGCATTAAATCGATTTGTCATAGACCTGCAGCAGCTGGATGGCAGACAAAAATATTGCGGAATGTCCGACGTCCATGCCGTCCTAGCTTTCAATTTAGGAATCTGTCGTCCTTTAATCGTAATCTATATGATACGAACGTTAACTATTCTGCACTTCACATTTTATGCTTGGAAAATGCGCAAGGCCATACGCACGTACCTACATCACAAAGCATAAGTACTCTTTGGCTTATGCGTATGTAAATGCAATGCATACCTCAAAGACTTATTCGACTATAAACCGATTTAATGAAAAATTGAGCATGAATAAGTCTGATAGACATCGTGCCTTTTCCACATGATCAAATCCTCCGTTCCGTCGTTTCCATCATCAGGATAGTCAAATCGTTCTCCTCCATGCCGTGCAGCCGACCTGCCGACTCACATTGCACCTCACACTGAGGAACGCGGGTGCATCTCGTAGATACACAGTCCACGGGGGCGTAGCATAGCTCTTAGACACACTGCTGAGACTCCGGGAGACTGCGCACTGTGCAGTGTGCACGGGGGAGGGCACCTCTCGGGAGACTGTGCAGTGTGCGAGGGAGAGGGCGCCTCTCGGGAGACTGTGCAGTGTGCTCCGGGAGACTGTGCAGTGTGCACGGAGGAGGGCGCCTCTCGGCTTGGGGCGCGCTGTGAGCCATCGAGAGGCTGCGGGGACGGCAGAGGACCGGGTCGGCACGTTAGCGGCACGACTGGGAACATCCGTCAGCCGGCCTGGTCGACCCTATCGGAATCGTGCATCAGAGTCCGTGGGGGAGTATGGCACGGAGCGACGACGGCGATTCAACAAATGTCGCCTCTTGCCATGCATTGTGTACTGTGCATGCACTGTGTGCTACTAGAACCATGGGAACCGGGAGCAGTCAGCAGTTTGGATCTGAGCTGGCTAAATTCAACTGCCATATATGCATATGCTATCCGTTCGCATCTTCGTGTATGGAACGATCTCGGTACACTACACACTAATTCAGGCCAGCGGGGAGCGGTTAGTCTACCCGAGCTTTTCAACTTTGACCTGGAACGGCCGTCGAGGCCGTGCAGAGGGCTGTCGAGGGCTAACGCTGCAAGATAGCCACCTCTCGCGCCCTATCTAGATGCCGGCTGGTCAGGAGAGCCGAGATGGACGAGTGCTGTCGCCTGGTCTGAGTGACCGTCAGAGTCAGTTGACTGTCCGTCAGTCTGTCAGTCCGCGGCGGACAGACGGCCGATAGCCATCCAGACTGGTGACCCATGACCTCTGCAGGCCGGGGCCCGGGTCGGAGGGTCCGCGGAGTAGGCTGCTCTCCAGTCCCACCCCACTGCAGCTGACCCTCACAGGAGAGCCATACCACTCCGCCGTCACGGGAGAGCCATACCATAGCTCGTCGGTAGCGGCCGGACAGCGCGTCTGATCGCTGTCAGCTGACGCCGCCGCTGATTGGTGGCCTGCTGCTCACGCACGGTGCCCATTGGCCGGTCTGTCGGAGTGCTTTAGGAGCGCCCGGTGTCACCACGGGCCGTGTGAGCCGTGAGCGCCCGGCGGCGGTGGCCGCTCGGGTGTAGCGGGCTGCAGCGGCCACCCCGGTGGTAGACCGTGACTCAGCGGCGAACACACAGCCGAGGGAGGGGAGGGGGAGAGAGCTCAGCCGCCGGCCCCGCGCGGAATGCATCCGTCCACCAATTATGGCTTATTCAGCGGGTCACTGATTTAGAAGTAGCTGCGTGGTGGCTGCAGAATGAGATGTGGAACTCATGTCCAAATAGCATGCAAGACCACTTGTAGCTGAACTAAAGCAAACGCTCCAGGCTGACAAAAGTGACAGGTCCACTTAGTTAGAAGATGATGTGCTTGCGTTGGATTCACTTAAGTTCATTAAGACTCACAGGGATGAAGAGTTGGTAATTAAAATTGTTTATTGCATGCACGTACACGTTTTTGCAGCATTGCCTGAAATACTAAGGTCATGCATGCAAAAGCCGACGCTTGAGATGTAACTAAATTGGCATTGGTCATTTTACAACATTTGGAATGCTTATTTTCGGGCGAAGCATGCTTGCCTGATTATTTGTTTGCCCAATTATTTGTTTTCTGAAGCTGTGTATTACGTCCATGGAAAGTAGTTTAATCGCGGCACTTTTTACTTGGATCTGCTACAAATGGCCATTGATTGGAAGTTCCGGACACACCATTAGAAACCGGGCACTACAAACACAGTCGCCGTACGGAGTGGGCCTCATTACACTAGCTGGGCACACCCACGTCTGTAATTAACACCCCACTGTCTCGGGCAGTTACAATGAGTTTCACAGCGGGGTATTATCGACAGCGGGAAGCAGGATTTGAAACAGTGCAACGCGGCGGCTGGGAACGGTCTGGTCTGGTGGGGTGTGGTTAGGCGTGATTTGGTCTGGTCTGGTTTGGTCTAGCCAGATTAGGTCTTTTCTGGTCTGGTCTTGTCTGGTCAGCTCAAGTCAGGTATGAATAGGTATGTCCAGATTTATTCCTGTCCGGTCAGAACCATTGGTGGTCCTGTGAACAAGTCAGCAAGGTCCTGTGCCGTGATTACGGTCATGATCCGTGACCGCGACAAAGGACCAGCGACCAGACCAGACCACACCAGACCAGACGGTCCCGCCGCTACCCACTCCCGGTCTCCTCGTGTTACCCCGGCGGACCGACAGCGGTTTTTATCTCTGTCGGAGGGCGTCGGTAAAAACAGCGAACACCGGACAACAATACCAGAGCAGCTCGTCTGGTCTCGGCCCAGAGACTACCGAGCAGGTGGCGCAGCAGCAGAGAGTTTTTGCCAACGCCTCTGGTTTAATGAACGAAACGATAGAGCAAATACGGTCCACGCCCGATGAGACCGCTGCGATGCATCAATCCGAGTGGTTCTGTCCGATGGGAGCGGATACCATCGCTGAATGGCTGTTCTGGTATCATGTTTCGGTGGTATCTTTAGTGCCCTGGGTGGTATGTATTCATTGGAAATAGAGTTTCGCCAAGAAGATCACAGGCGGAAGCAGATGCGTCAGCTATGATGAGCATATCTGCTTTGTCCCAGGATTTGCAATTTTTTTTCGTAGCCACCGTCAATATACATACGAGTATGCCACACTTGGCAAGGCCAACACTTTTTATTTTGCAAAATACACAACTGAAAGAGAACACTTTTGAAATGAAACTTGCATTGAATAATGATTCGAAACTTTGTATAATTGACACGGTAGAAATATCACAAACCATAGATATCTTCAAGCTTGCCATGTAAAACTAGCATGTGTGATGCACATGCATGCTTTAAATGACACTTTCTAAATGTAACACTTCAAATTATTTACTGCTCTAATTTGCGACACCATTAGCCCCTGTTCGGAAATGACATTGTTAGAGGCGACAGAAAGGACTTTATTTTGTCGTTTGGTGAGCAATTTCACCGCGCTAGTTCCGATTGCAGCGTGGTGCGTCAGTCCCCGGCGGCTCCTACTGTGCGCTAGCCCCCCCCCCTCCCGTCAGCTCCCGCTGCGTGTCCCGCCAGCAGCCGCAGCCGCCGGCCGCTCGTGACGGCCGGGTGTGAGCGGCACAGGCGGTCCGGCCGCTCCCCTCCCCTCCCCTCCCCTCCGTCCGGTCACAGGTCACGGCATTTATCAACCGCCGCGCACGGCACCATGAATATGCAGCAGCCGATGACTGGCCGACTGCAATGATCGGTGACGTGGCGCCGCCGACTCCGGTGTCCGCGCGCTGCAAAAGCGTGTCCTGTGCGCCGTGGTGGGGTGGGTAGGGCTCGGTGACGCCTTTGGAGCCAATATAGAATCCTGGGGAGCATTGTCAGTCACGGCTCGGGAGACCGTTTGTACTGATGCTAGCGGGACTCCCCTGACGGAGATCATCGAGAGGCGCCTGTCCGTCGCAGTGTTCCAACTCGAGTCTTGAGCTGTGGGCTTTATGGAGGCATCTGCTTATTAGTTTTATTTAGACTTGGCCGACTCTTTCATTACTCTAGGCCACAACAAACAACCGATTTGCCTGATGCTTGCTTTTTTACTTGTCTACTTTCATAGCGCCACTCCTGCAATAATTAAGACTCCATCCGAGGCATTTCTTAATCGATGCTCTGATCATGCCAGGATCGTCCTATTGTTGCACGTTTTACAGTTGTGTTTTCCAAGTGACTGGTTGTGAATCAAGCACGATGGTTTCTTACATCTACCTGCTCCTGTGCATCGAGCCAGATAAGAGCTAATCGAAGTTCTCTCTGAACCCGACGGCAGGGGAATGGCGATTGGCAGCTTATGAAATCAAAACATCTATATTACTATTTGAGGAGGGTGCGTCTGTCCGTTACCGAGGTCCCGACTTGGTGCTGCTTTGCGTGGACTACAGGCCAGACCGTTGCACCTAGCCCGGTGAAATTTGCACAACTTATAGATCAAGGATGCGCGACGTGCCTTTGAGGGGTCTGGGCTCGATCGGGTCGATAGGGAGCGCGTGGCGCGTGCACAAAAAGTGCAAATTTGCGTCATAGACTTTACATGTATAAATCGGCGTGCGAAATCGGGCGAAAACGGCTAATTTTGACCGACACGGGTCCAGTTCCTGTGCAATATCTTGGTGACCAGGGGTCCGACCGGCACGGGGAAAACAGCATCGTGTACAGAATTGAACGGGCTATTGAATGGTGTGCAATGCAGAGGATAGCACGCGCCACGTGCACCGGAGAGGGCACTTTTATTTGAAAAATTGCGTTTTTTGAGGGATTTTGGAATTAATTTTATTTTTAGGTGAACATTAAATGGAGCGAGTTGAATCAACGCCTATTTGCAAGAGAAAGGTACGGCCTCTCATATAAAAATTGTGAAAAGCTGATTGATCCAAATCAAGGTGGTGCAAATCACAGGAGAAAATGGTGTTTGTCAATTTTGTGCCACTTTATTAATCACACGGGGTTTGCTGCATAACCTGATACCTTTGGCAATTGAATATGGTACCATTGGATAGAGCATTCAATTCTGTCCAATATTCACTCTTCATTTTTGCATGATTAGCAACAGTATCCTTAAAAATGTAAATGTTCCAAACCATTACATTGTCATTTTTAGCGAAATTCATCGATGGCCCTCAAAAGACTTCACGCCAGTTTTCGAATCATTCTAAAGTAGAACGCATGATAATACGACACGGGCACCTCGATGCGATGTATCTTTTTTGTTTCACTACAAAATGTTTTGCCGTCAAAAAGCAATCGAACGAAATGGATACCAACCAAATCGACACAGACCAACCCAATACCCACGGGTCACAAATAACCCTTCTTCGCGTTGCGGAGCACGCGGGTAACCCTAGTTGGACACTATGCTTAGAACATCAAGTCGATATTTCATCTTCATCCATGTTAAACATATCCTTTCATTCTTGTTTGCATTTATAATCAGTCCCATGGTTGAACACATGCCATAATAAATCACCCGAAAATATTAATTAAAAATATGGCCCCGGTGATGACAGCACTCATTAGTTTGTATTAGAGTGACCTAGTTGAAGTCATGGTTTGTTTTGGCGACCTGTCTGCCGAATTTGTCGTGCCTCCTCACGCCAGCTTCCCTTGGACAATGCAGGGTCCTGAGGGGAGTACGAGGAGTCCCCAAGAGAGACCGTTTGTGTAGAACCGGAGCGGACCGCGGCGGCTGACCGGCCGACCGGGCGGATAGCGCTTCACACTCGGTAATTAACACCAGAAGTGTCGGCAAATTCATTAACATAACAAACACATCAGCCAGAGTTATTGTTCTCATTAGAGGCTGATCGCGATGCCATTATGGCGGTGGAATGGCATCCGTTCATCATGGCGTCTGTCGTTAGGTGCGATGTAACTGAGGCACCGCTCACGGCTCAAATATCTATGGGCTCCGTAACCACTCGGTAACTCGGGGTATGCATGACTGAAAAATGGTCCCGTACAACATTCCAGATACGTACTTACGACACATTGAAACAAAATGTGGGACATCATCTGATAATTGGGCACGGGTAGAAGACACGGAAAACGAATTGCTACAATCAGAAGCATTAGATGTAAATGCACATTACGAGACGACTGGGAAGCTTGTAAAACTGATCTCAATAAAATATTGTTATTTTTAGCTTTGGATAGTTAATTCAGCAGCGTAGGGATAGTTATTTGGGGGAGGGGTAATTACCAAGGGAGAAAAGTCCCTACAAGCCTAGAAGTGCGGTTTCTCCTGCAGCACCAACCCGTCCACGTGCTCTCCATGTTTGGGTCTGTGGCCCAGCCCGGTCCCGGTGCACGGCCGGCAGTGCGTCGTAAAACCACGCCGCCAACAGGCTGTTTAACCCTCGCCGGACCTATTGGTTTTCTACATACGCGCCGGCCGAGGGGGGGGGGGCGGGTACGACCCCCCCCCCTCGCCGTTTCGCCCCTGGTGGAGCTAGCGCGTCGCGGAAAAAACGAGCGTGTGCGCCGTTACGAGACGCAGAGATTGGTACCCGATTTTAAGATCCTAGGTCAACCGGTGACCTCTGAGGTCAGGTCAAGTGCCCCAGGGTACGGTTCAGTTTTTGGTGAATAACTTCGCAAAAAACGGCCGCAGAGCCGCGATTTTGGCAGCATCGTGTTCACCTCGCTCAGGCGCGTCGAATGATATACTTTTTGTCCGGGTCAGGTCAACTTGGGGTGTTGACCTCAGGTCAAGGTCAGGTCAGCACCCCCAGGTCACGAAGTTGGTCGAAAGGGGTCATGTCGCATATCATTCGATTCGGCAGGTCTTCCTGAGTCCATTGGTGGCCTTCTCGACTCGCTAGCTCAATTTGATCAAGAGTTATTGACGAAAAACTAATATGACCTTGATGACGTCATAAATGACGTCACGCAAGGTCAACATTGCAAAAGTGACGCATCTAACCTTGCGAGGAGTGCATCAAATCACGATTCTGTGTGCTTGAGATAGTTGGAGATCGTTCCCGGCGCCAGAATAGCAGTTTGAATTTTTCCCCATTAACTTATAATGGTGAGGTCACGAAAATGACCTGACCTCATATGACCTTTAGGAAAAATCCGAGATATACAAGTTGTGAGACTCATAATGGATACTAGATCCTGCAAGTTTCATTTCCCTGTGACATCTCCTCTGGCAGTGAGGGCGTTGCGAAGTTGCGACATCTGAAGACCGTGCAGAGGTTCACTTATGACGTCATAGGTCAGTGACCTGACCTGACCCAAAAATGCGGTTGGTGTCAAAAGATGCGGCTTGGATCAAAGGTCAGGTATGCCAAGTTTCAGCTCTCTATCGCCAGCGTGTTCGGAGCTATCTCAAAAAAACCCTATGGGGGGGCGGCACCCGCCCCCCCCCCTCGGCCGGCGAGGGTTAAAGGCAAACGAGCCGACGATCATGGGCACCGCATGGTGTGAGGCTATCTCGGTTTATAACTCCTAATTTCCATTACCACAGGCCGCATAACACACGTTCCTGGCCTAATTTACGACGGCGTGCATTACATTTGGCCGCTCCATGAGCGTAATGTTCCTCCGCGGTGTTCTGCAGTTTCCACACACGCAGCTCACGCAGAATCATGGAACGCTGGAGTCGCCGCTTCTCTAGGGACTTCACAGTGGCCAGGGGCTACGCTATGCGTGAGATCGACGAAGGAAAGTCTAACAACCTAGTATTACCAGCGCATTGCTCCGGGGTGAATTAGCCGCTGGCTTGCAGAAGACGCCCGATCCTGATGGGTGGTCATGTATTGAATAAATTAACCACTCATCTCATGAGTGTAAATATGAGGCAGGCTTCTCCCTCATATGCGATAATTGGCCCAATTTGAGCCTTGCCTGGCGGGTGACCATTGCCGGGATTCTTTCTAGCGGTTCACGAGTCGACAGGCGCGGTATGATTAAGGGCACGCCGCAGGGATATGGTGTTATGCACGGTTTTCGGTCGAAACTGGCGACTGGCGAGTATCCAGGATCGTCCAAATCTCACCGGGCACTGGCACCGATCCCGTCCGCCCCGACACAGCGGTTTCACGAGGCGCCACCACTGACACTGCTCCGAGACTGCGCAGTGGGGATGACTGCAGTTACCGGGGGCTGTCGATCAAGAACAAGGGACCAGTGGCCGAACTTGCAGGACTATCAAAATGTTCTAAACATAGCCGAATTATCACATTTTCCATGGCTTGTTTCTTTACATACCAGCCAGTTTATTGTAATAAAGATAAGCGCAAGAAACAAGATGTTGATTTGAAGAAAAGAAGTGGAATGTAAAACATCATTAAAGAAGCAGAATTTGGTTTTGTAATGAATACAACTGCTGCCATATGATGGCATAGGTATGGCTCAGTTGAATAGACCATAAATATTGAATATATGTTATATAATTATGAGTCCGGATTGGTCTGTGTTCGACAGCTGTTTGTCGTAATTTGACGCCGTATTGGTGTGATGTTTTCTTAAAGTGCCAGTTAGCGCTACTCGGCGCCCCTCCCATCCATTATCGGGACCATCGCATTACCATATCGGCGTTGGCCGGTCACGTTCGGTAATAGGAGCCGAGTGTACCGGAGAACGGTAGTCGCTCGCGCGCGCCGCTCTGGCAGGTCAGCGGCGCCCGTCAGTCAAGAACGATAGGATCGGCCGCGGCCCGCTCCAGCTGCCTCCACTGAGCCCAGAGGTGACCGGCGCCGTCCTGGCACCCGCTAATTGCTGGAAATCCCATTATATGTGTGCAATGTGCACCGAAAATAGGACGAACGGCGGCCATCTAGTTAGTGATGATGAGTGGCCCCCACTCTCTGATGGGCAGCGATCCTCAGGCGGCCGACAATTTAGGAGGCAGCCAAACTGGATTAGAATATATGTCTGTGGATGATCGGACGGCTGTTGGCCGATAAATCGCGGGGGAGCACCAATTAGTTGGCTCATTGGAATGATTGAGTCAACTGCTCAGCTGGGGAGCGGTGTTTATGGCGGTGCCGATCGGCTGTCTTCGACTCAATGGCTCCAGATTGAAGTATCGGTTATTTATGGCGGGCATAAGCACTCTGTTAGAGCTCCGCCCTCTACTTTCTGGTGCGCAATGGTGCGATGAATCGGCTGGTGAGCGTCTGCCGGCTCTCTCGCGGTGCGCCGGCTGTCGGTTAGAATCGCTCCCCTCCCCTCAGACCCGCCCAGCCGAGCCTACTAACATAACCCTGTACCGAATCGTCGTTTTAAATGAAGGAAAAGGCTTTGGCAAGGTAGCGTATCAGCCGCGTGACTCGTAATTAATTTTCATATTCGCTGTTCAGTGGTAACGATCACGGGAGACCATTACCAAAGTTTTTTTTTTCACTGCAACACATGACATGCTAATAACATTATCTGTTTTAAGAAAACTTCACGGTTGTTAGTGGTCCAAGAGGATCCAAGCACGTAGCGCACAGCCCAGATCAAATCAGATCAAACCGCTCAGCCGGTGGCCATGGTGAAATGCCCCGCCGGTTCGCTGGGAACGCTCCATGGGATGCCTGGCAGCCCGTGCCGACCCAGTCCACAGGTCCATTCGTCTGATTTAACCCCGACACTGCTGTAGTTCATGGGCGTGAGTAACTGGCAACATCTACGTGTCGCCGAGTACGAACGTGTGAAAAACGCAATATCTTACCTTTCTAATTAACCTTGCCATCACTTCTGCTTGGTTTAAGGTCTTCGTAAGGCTATAAAAATGTAGACAATGAATTGATGTCAGAAATCCCCAGCACTGCTTCTAAAGGAGCTGCCTTATTAGGCCACACGGCAGTTGGTTACATTCCATGGAACTTTACCGCCGGAGTTGGTGGCTGCCACTGCCCCACCGCAGCTTCTGGCACTGGTGGTGCCTTTATGTGCCGCGCTGACGTCTCCAGCATTGTAGGCGCCGCGTGCCGCGCCCGGGTGGAGACTGCATTGCCGACCAAAAGAGGACCTCGGCCAGTACCGGCGTGGTCGCTTATGTACAGAAATGAAGCACTTCTCATGAACTCCTGTATAGTCCGCGGTTCTTAACGCCTTCCGTTGACCCTCGACTCCTTTACGTCTTCTGTTGGCCCCCGGCTCCTGTACATCCCCTGTTGACCTGTATTCTCTTCTGGTGATCCCCGTACGCACTAGACGGGCGTTACGAATTGCCTCCGACCCCGCGCCGCCCAGCGCTACTGACGACGGAGCGACAGCGCTGGATCGCGCGGCTTAGGTTCGCCGTAAAAACGCTCCAGCTACTCAACGGCGGTGTAAAAACGGCGGACCCTTCCACAGCCCGGCCACCGAACAGTGAAATCCCAGCACACAAAAATGGACACCAGCTGTGAAGATCTCGTACAAGATTAAGGGTCGCTTACTTATATGGAATAAAATAACATTGCATTGAAACAACACTACGGGTAACAACATTAATAAACGACACATTCATGGTTGCTTCTTACTTTTTAAGGTTTTAGTAATAATCATGCAAAGCTTTTTGTGAAAATTATGTTTCAAACAAAATGTTCAGATGCTCCCTACGCCAAACCAAGTCATGCTCTTTCTCTCATAGATCAGTGTTCTCACATCGAAACTCAACAGCATTCGGGGCTAGGCATCGGCGTAGACATATACATGTCGGATACAAATGATTGTGCGATAAGCTTATTGTCCAAGGATCGATTGAAAAGCACATCGTCTAGTCGTAGCGCTGATCCTTTTCTTTTTCAAGTTTCATTCTGGCGAACTCGCAAATATCACGCACTAATCGTTGCATGTATGTAGGTGGTGAAATGAACAAAGCAGTGCGTCCATTTATGATTCAGATGCCGCATAGTGAGTTTGACAGGTCATGTATTAAAAGGTGCTTTAGAGTAATGCGTGTGTGTAGCGCTTATATGTTACCTTCGATTCAGGTCAAGATTGCGTCTCTAATTGCAAATTACGATCTGAAAGCAATCACTGGCGCCTGTCGGGGGAGGGTGCCGAAGTGTTTTATTTCGTCTGGAATATTGCTTGAAGAAGGCAGTAATTTCGCCTAATGAGATAGACGGCAGTCACATTAGATATATCTTGCGTCAAATCATCATTAATATCGGGCGTATCTAACACCGATCTGAAGAGTAACTCATGCAGCACCGGTCTGCTGAAGTCGTTTCCTTTGGGCCGGTCGACTGTCTGTCGCTCTCGGGCGTAACATATATCGGCTCTGATCGGCCGGTGCTCGCTGTTCACCGCTGTAACGGTTTCGTCAACGCCAGTGGGTCCGACATCTCTTAGCGCTAATGAGGGGGTTGCAGCCGGGCGCTAACGCATAGGCAATTTAAAGCATGTCCGCGGTCGTTTCGGCACCGATGGAGCAAATTGCAGGACATGGCATGGCTGAGAGATGGCCGCACTCAAGCAATTGACCCGTGTTTGCTTTTCATAAATGGTTATGTCAACATTTATGTCCATATAAAATAGGTACTTCGCTTTCTAGACAGCAAAAATGAAAGAACGACACCTACATGTCGCAAAAACAACAGCTCTCGCATCAAAGACTTGGCAAATAACGCAATATATTATGTCCGTCTCGTAGTTGATTAGAACATCTCCCTGTCTGTGACGAGAGCCCGGTTCGAGTCACTCCGGCGCTCGGTATAGGAGGCTCCCGTCACCCCGTGATTCTTTCATATATAACATGACAAAAACTGCACAAAAGTAACTGCTGACCGGATCCCAACGTACTGCTATCGGGACCTCACCGGTCCCATCGAACCCCACCTTCCTCTACCGGACCCCACCGCACTCCACCGGACCCCCGGCTGGACTCCACCGGACCCCAGCGGCCGGCCGGCTGGACTGTACCGGACCCCGCCGGCCGGCCGGCTGGACTGTACCGGGCTCGGCGAACTGGTAACCCGACCCCACCGGGTGATAGCGTGATGGCAGTTGTGAGTTATAATCGATATCGAACGACTGCAGCGCTGTAGATGACCGAGATAATCGGCCATTACCGGCCGATTTTGACTCATGACGGTATTAAATGCACGTGATCTACGAGCTCGGGCACTGGCGCTACAAATGGCACTGTATTTAACACATGGTAAACGCGCACCGCTCAGGCACTGAGTGGCTATCGAACCAGTGCAGAGTATGCAATCTGATGTTTTATGAATGATAATGTATATCATATAAGCAAACGAAAATAATTTGCATTTCGTGTAAAAATTGTCATGTTCGGACACAATGACGAATTTTGTGCTGAATGGTGTTCAACTATAGCTATAGAAGGTTTCCTCTAGCTCAAGGTCCTCTCAGACTATGCTTGAGACCTGCTATTTTATTGTTTGAGTTCAGTCATTACATGCTTTTATCTCTTAGGTGTGCCTAGTGGATCAACTGTTGCACACATGTCCCTTCCCGTCACTACAGTCGTTGTGTGTTGTGCAGTCTGTCGGGACCGTCCTCCGCAGCACACCGGCGGCCGGTCGCGCCATTATTTCGCGCCACATTCGTCAGCGCCGCTGCTGCGCCGTGATCGATGGCGCACTTAATTCGCCGCCAGTTTTGATTCATGCCACGTTGAGTAATGAGTGCGCGCCGGGGGCGCTGGCCGGACATCGGTGCCCAGTCGGCACACACCGCTGATGCGGCTTTCGCAGAGCCTTCATCGGTCCACAATGGACCACTCTCAATCATTTCTTTGAGTAAATAATTGGAAAGGATTTATGGCATCTGGTAGATTGGATGGCAAATTATTGGTAACTTCAGCTTTGAGGGATGGGTGGATTTATGTTATGCCAGTATTGTAAGATTTTCTAATGCAAGTACTCGCAAGTGGTAATTATTATGTCCATGAAATGTTTGATAGCATGGTGCTGAATTATAAAGGCTTGGTTTTACCTAATCATATATGACTTGTGTTTGATTTGATTGGTATGCATCAGTCACGCGCAGATTTGAGAACGATGACATGGCTGCATAGGCGTAGGAACAGGGGGGGCCGGGGGGGCCATGGCCCCCCACTTTCGGAGGTGGGGGGGCCAGCAATGTTAACTGGCCCCCCCACTTTTTGCTGACTTAAGTGTCTGTCTGTACCTAACCTACCACCCGGTAACTTGACAACTATTCAGCTTGCCCTTTAATGAGGATTCCTTTTTGTTTCTACAGCGTTATTGACCGCAATTTCCTTCACTCAATGAAGGAAACCATATCAGAGACAAGACTGTGAGTCCTGGTGACAGCATTTTGTTGAATACGAGGCGCGGGACAGCGAGCACTAAAAAGGTATAGGCAATACTAAGACAATACTAGCACGGTGCAGGAGAATGCGTATACAAACGACCAACGCTTGACCTTATCTGCTTGGGGTCGGCATAGTTCGTCAAAGGCGTACTAGCTGGGGGCCAGGGTGACCGTGCCTCAGCCTCGGTTCAAACAGGCTGGGGGCCAGCAATGTCTGTTTCTGCCCCTCCCCCTTCCTCTTTCAGTGCAGTGGCGGTCGCAGAGGGGGATCAGGGCCATGCCCTTCCCCCTCCAAAGGCTAATCAGGGGGCCATCATATCATTTGGCCCCCCCAAACAACCAATGGGCCCCCATGGGCGTATGGGGCTCTGGCCCTTATTCGATTGTCAAGAGGCTCGAGAATCCCACGCTAGCTATTAACAGCTCCCAAACCAGTCTTTGAGGGTCCTACACTGATCTCGGAGGGCCCTTCAGTGGCGGTCAAGCGCCCACATTGACCGCTGAGAACCCACGTTGACCTCATTTGAGGGCCCCTAAGCCGGCCTCAAGGGCCCAGCCGGCGTCTGAGGGCCTCACACCGGCCTCTGGTGGCCTCATTTCTGTCTCTGGGGTCCCAAGACTAGCCTTTAGGTGCCTTTGAGGGTCCCGCACTGAATTCTGAAGACCCGATGCCGGCCTCTAAGGGTCCGCATCGGCCTCTGAGGGTCCACCTTGGCCTAGGGGTCCAACGCTGGCCCATGCCGGTCTTTTAGGGCCCCACACTGACCTCTAAGGGCCCATGCTGACCTGTAAGGACCCACATTAGCCTCTGATGGCCCAAGTCGGCATCTTAAGGTCTCATCTTGCCCTTTGCAGGCCCTGTACTGGTCTCTGAGGGCCTTAACCCTCGCCGGCCGGGGGGGGGGGCGGGTGCCGCCCCTCCATAGTTTTTTTCGCGATAGCTCCGAACACGCCGGCGATAGAGAGCTGAAGCTCGGCATACCTGACCTTTGAATCAAACGGGATCTTTTGACACCAACCGCATTTTCGGGTCAGATCAGGTCACTGACCCATGTGGTCCATAAGTGAACCTCTGCACGGTCTTCAGATGTCGCAACTTCGCAACGCCCTCACTGCCAGAGGAGATTTCACAGGGAAATGAACCTTGGAGGACCTAGTATCCAATAGGAGTCTCTCAACTTGTATAATGTAACTATATCTCGGATTTTTCCTAAAGTTCATATGAGGTCAGGTCATTTTCGTGACCTCACCATTAGGTATAAGTCAATGGGGATAAACTGAAAACTTTTCCTGGCGCCGGGAACGATCGATCTCCAACTATCTCAAGCACACCGAATCGTGATTTCATGCACTCCTTGCAAGGTTCGATGCGTCACTTTTGCAATGTTGACCTTGCGCGACGTCATTTATGAAGCTATAAGGGTCTTATTAGTTTTTCGTCAATAACTAGGTACCGATCAAATTGAGCTAGCGAGTCGGGAAAGCCACCTATGGACTCAAGAAGACCTGCCGAATCGAATGATATGCGACATGACCTCCTTCGACCAATTTCGTGACCTGGGGACGCCGACCTGACCGTGACCCGAGGTCAACACCCTAAGTTTACCTCACCCAAACAAAAAGTATATCATTCGACGCGCCTGAGAGAGGCGAACACGATGCTGGCAAAATTGCGGCTCTGCGGCCATTTTTTGCGAAGTTATTCACCAAAAACGGAACCGTGCCTTGAGGCACTTGACCTGACCTCAGAGGTCACCGGTTTTTGTTTGTTTTGTTGGGTTAGGCCCTTTCGGTCCAATGAGACCATTTCAGAGCCGGAAGGATGATAGGATATAGGGGGAGACATTGGTCTGGGCAGGCACCCTAGTGAGTCGCCGGGGCTGAGCCCGTCCAGAGGACAGGCCACCCAGCCCCAAGGCACTCACTGCACCCGGCTACAGGGTGCGCTCCCTCGGGAGCAGCGGTGCCGCTCCAAGGGAGCAGCCCGCATGAGATAAAGTTGCCTGTCCAGCCCGGAGGGGGTTGCGGTGTGGAGGAGAAGGATTTCAGTATCCTGAGGATAGAAGCACGGAACGGTGTCAGAGGTCACCGGTTGACCTAGGACCATAAAATCGGGTATCGATCTCTGCGTCTCGTAACGGCGCACACGCTCGTTTTACCGCGACGCGCTAGCTCCACCTGGGGCGAAACGGCGAGGGGGTCGTACCCGCCCCCCGCCCCCTCGGCCAGCGCGTATGTAGAAAACCTATAGGACCGGGCCGTGGAGGGTTAAACTGGCCTCTGAAGGCCCAGACCGTCTAAAAGTCCCACACCGGCCTCTGATAAGTGATAGTCAATCAGCCCAGTTGCAGTGGTCGCTGATATAAAACCTCTTAAAAACGTTATAGGCCTGGCTGAGCCTAGCTGGGCCGTTCATGCTGATTTTTATAGGTATATTGAAAAGACTCGCTTTGCACGTTTCACGCTTGCTCGTAATGAAAAAGTTGCTGGATGCCTCTGGAATTTGCATGGGTGCCAACGGCTGCGGAGGACAGGGGAACGCGTCCATCAGTTTGAGTTTATGGACGGGAGACTCCCTGAAATTTCAACCAATTTTTTTCTTTTTTTTGTCTCGATTTTTTTTAAACCTCTGAGCATGTTTGCGAAAACAAAGTGGCCGAAATCCGAGGAGAAATCGGACTTTGGGGGTAGGTTAGGTTTTGGACCTCTGGGACCCTGGCCCCCCCACTTTCGAAAACGTTCCTACGCCTATGCATGGCTGCAAGGAACATGGTCTTATGTAGGTATAGCTGTCGGCACGCCCAATAAAGCTCCAACGAACAAATAATGAGAACGACGGTAATTGTGTGGCCGACAACATAACAGTCTTCTTCTCTGAGTAACTCGTTACTCAATTTAAATACTGCGTTTCAGTTGATCACCTTCTTGCATCGGACGCACACCTCTCACACCGCTGCTGATTTAATGTTATCAATTTAATGTCAGTGTCATGAATTCGCATCCTAAAAAATATTGTTGGTTTAAGAGATTGCCACGCTGGAGTTGTATTGCTGGGCAATCACCACATCATACGAGCAAGTGGAAAACGTGTACTGCCAATACAATACAATACAGTACAATCAATTCACTGCCTAATGGCTCCAATAAATAAAATCGGGAGATAGACTATGCAAACGATTACTTCTTTTGTGGAAGAGAGCAGCGAAAGGAAGTGCTTTTAACTGAAACTATAGCTGTTTTTATCTCGATCCTTAAATCTACAAATCGCCTCATGTGCAACACTAGAGGAAAGACTGGGCGCTAAAATGATTTACTTATGTGTCAGCCAGCATACTGGCCATTATTAATTGTCTATTGACTCTGGCTTATTGAGTAGAGAGTAATGGTCTCAGCTTAGATCTTCGTGATCATTTCTGATTTATTGAGGCAGTGGTATGAACACTTGCTAGTTGATTTGGCCTCCACTTTCAGTGCACTGATTTTTGTTGCAGTAATTTTGCTTCAATGTTATAAAGTATGTACCTAATGATCTCTTCATTGAGGAACGTCACAAGTGCTCAAGAAACAAATAAGACTGGCGAAAGCATTTTGATTAATGATTAATGACCTTACCCTCGTAGTTTGAAAAAGTTAGATCAAAACACTTGTTTATTAATAATTTCGAGCACAGCTCTTCATCAGAATACAAAGCTAAAAATGTCACGATAAAAATCCAATCTTTGACTGCATAACTCATTGCAAAATATTTCCCGCCAAATATTTTTGCGCGCAAATTCTCGAGCAAATAGTACAATCAGGTTCAACCGTTTTCAAGATCTAACACCATGTTTGACCTAAAAATTAAATAAAGTGTTACACATCCAACCAACAAAAATATATCACTTTATAATACCTCGACCAATAATTTGAGGCTATTGCTTACATGCATTGTTAAAAGCTTATTAAAAAAAAAAACATTCGCAATCAACCTGCCTATCTCTACTGATATCAATATCACGATAGCCTAAGGTCAAATAGCCAACGCTAATATTCTTTTAACATTCATGTCACACCCCATGGTGAAACATCACAAAATCACAATGCGAACAAAAACACACACACAAACACATATTAGCTCATGAGTACGCGCATACATATTCATTATATATATCTTCATGAGTGTCACAAATGTGGCTCATCACATGATCGGCCATGAGGTCACGTTCGAATTGAGGACAGGCTTTCGATTCCTGATAAAGATCGACTCCGCAATCTTTCGATCTGGGTGATCTTTGGCCCTATACAGAATTCTAGCCTCGATGGGGGATGGAGTGAGGCCAATGCCAGGATGGCACTCTGTAAAGTGGTCACCCATAGGCGTGTCCTCTTTTCTGTTGGCGATATCCCGGTAATGCTCATTGAACCTCAACCGTATGGGTCTCTTGGTTTCCCCCACATACTCCGTCATGTCACCATTTTCCATACATGCCTTGCATTGTAACGAGTACACAACATTCTTTACAGTACACTGTCCTTCGAAACCACTCTTACAGATGTTGCAGCGGTTTCTGCCTGGACAGAGCGGCTGTGTAAAAGCTGTGTCAAAATGCTTTAATATGATCCTCGCACAAGCACTGAGAAACTTAAAGACTGGCGAAAAAATTGAAGTCAATTAAGAAAGAAGTTGCTTCATTAGGGACATCTCAAGATTTTGAAAAAAAAATCTTAACCCTATTCCTGGCGGGGGGGGCCTCAGGAGCCCCCCTGAGGTTTTTTGGTTATTTCTCCCAAACGCGTTGAGCTAGGAAGCTCAAATTTTCTGAATTTTCCTATAAGGCTTCTACGCAACATGTCTGAAAATTTTGAGTTGATCTGACCTCAGGTCAGGTCACCAGAGGCGGTTTGGTGACCCTACCTCAGAAAAGTTTGCAATCACGCCAGAGCTAGAGTTTTTGACCGATCAATTTCTTCTCTTCAGGCTTTAGTTAGGGTACCAGTATGTGCAATTTGTATATCTCGGAATTTTGATATCGGTGACCTAAGGTCAGGTCAATTTCGCGACCTCCCCATTATAAGTCAATGGGGGAAAAATCAACTCCCTGTTTTTACCACTAAAACGGGTCGGAATGGCCCCATATACCATACATGACTTCATATACGATCAACCTTCACTACCTTGAGGTCTGTTTTGCTGTAGGGCAGCCGTGAGGTCATGTGACGTCATCAAAGGTCACCAAAGGTTTTTGGCCAATAACTCCGTACAGGAACAAGATACAGACGCGTGGATGGTCTCATTGTGTTCAGCTCGTCAAGACGCATCGAATGATATACATGATGACCTCGAGGTCACGTGACCTGAGGTCAACCTTTGACCTTGACCTTTCGAGGTCAACATATATATCATTCGATGCGGATTGACGAGAGGATCACGATGATGCCCTTAGTTTGTTCCTATCTTGACTAATTCGAAAGTTATTCGAGAAAAACTCTCTCCATATCTAGCGCCGCCATTTTGACTTTTTCGACCCCTGTGACGTCATCTTTGACCTGACCTGAAAATGACCTTAGTAAAAATTGTAGACCTTGTCCATGCGTATCCGATGCCGTTTACCGCTTGTCGCTATCTTGCTTCGTTCTCGAGATCTCAGGGGGGGCCGAATCGGCCCCCCCCCCCGCCAGTTTCTTGTCCCGGCGGAGCCCGCCAGGAATAGGGTTAAGACTCCGTTTTCATAGTCAGTCTTTAAAGTACCGCGTAACAGACAACAGTGTGGGGGATCCATCAAGCCCGACCGTGGAAGGACTGCTTAACCCTATTCCTGGCGGGCTCCGCCGGGACAAGAAACTGGCGGGGGGGGGGGGCCGATTCGGCCCCCCCTTCAGATCTCAAAAATTACACATCGCAGCGACAAACGGTAAACGGCATCGGATACGCACGGTCAAGATATACAATTTTTACTAAGGTCATTTTCAGGTCAGGTCAAAGATGACGTCACAGGAGTCGAAAAAGTCAAAATGGCGGCGCTAGACATGGAGAGAGTTTTTCTCGAATAGCTTTCGAATTAGTCAAGATAGGAACAAACTAAGGGCATCATCGTGATCCTCTCGTCAATCCGCATCGAATGATATATATGTTGACCTCGAAAGGTCAAGGTCAAAGGTTGACCTCAGGTCACGTGACCTCGAGGTCATCATGTATATCATTCGATGCGTCTTGACGAGCTGAACACAATGAGACCATCCACGCGTCTGTATTATGTTCCTGTACGGAGTTATTGGCCAAGAACCTTTGGTGACCTTTGATGACGTCACATGACCTCACAGCTGCCCAACAGCAAAACAGACCTCAAGGTAGTGAAGGTTGATCGTATATGAAGTCATGTATGGTATATGGGGCCATTCCGACCCGTTTTGGTGGTAAAAACAGGGAGTTGATTTTTCCCCCATTGACTTATAATGGGGAGGTCGCGAAACTGACCTGACCTTAGGTCACCGATATCAAAATTCCGAGATAAACAAATTGCACATACTGGTACCCTAACTAAAGCCTGAAGAGAAGAAATTGATCGGTCAAAAACTCTAGCTCTGGCGTGATTGCAAACTTTTCTGAGGTAGGGTCACCAAACCGCCTCTGGTGACCTGACCTGAGGTCAGATCAACTCAAAATTTTCAGACATGTTGCGTAGAAGCCTTTTAGGAAAAGTCAGAAAATTTGAGCTTCCTAGCTCAACGCGTTTGGGAGAAATAACCAAAAAACCTCAGGGGGGGGGGGCTCCTGAGGCCCCCCGCCAGGAATAGGGTTAAGTTGAGTCACCGATGCAATTGACATCCTCGTCCCAGGTCAATTGGTTCGGTGAATAGCAGGCCCTTCCTCGGTCAGGCTTGATGGATAGGCACCGCATTGTTGCGCGGTATTTTTAAGACCGACTGTACTTACTACTTAGAACTTACCCAAAACTTACTTCTGTAACGCCAACAGGCCTCGAGTGGTTAGATTTAGTCAAAGTCGCATCATGACTATACGTACATATGCGTACTTAAGCAGGCTCTCCAGAGTGGTTGGTGTTACCTTGGTCCTATGCTGCTGAAAACCTAAACACAGGCTAGCTCAGCGGAATTCAGTTTGGTGCTGCCAGTTGCCACCCCTTCCCCCCTCCCCACACCTACATTAGCTCTGAACGTGACTCTATACGTGAACGTCGAAACAAGACCCATGTGGACCCTATAGAATGAGTTTGATATGGCCCAAGCGTCATGCTTTTTCCTCAGTGGATGGATCAAATGGTAGATCAGCATAGTTAAGGTACTTAACTATGCTGATATGCCTAATAGGTACTAAGTTGAGATAAGCGATGACGTATTTTCGTTTGTTTTACGATCCTGAACAATGGATGCATCATTTGCATATTTGTTGATATAAGGACAGAATTATTTGCTCAAATAATCAAACCCTAGGTGTCATTTAAGCCCCAAATTTCAGATTCCCTTCTTTATCATAACAAAGTGCATAACATTGTGCTTATGTATTGTGTACGACACCAGGAAGGTAGTTAGGTACTTGCAGCACCATGAGCGCAAAATGACCATTGCAGTTCGCGCGCCCTAATGTCCCATTTAACTAACTAGCTAAAGTACCTGGCCTTTAACAAGCTTGTTTCTGCATATTATGCTCCTTGTCTCCCACGGAATCATCTTCCGATGTCTGCTGTGCCAGCGAGGCCGCCGTCCCGTGCAAAAGCGACATCCCGTTCAACTGCGCTGAGCGGATTGTAGACAGCTGATTGCCGCCATCAGCTGATTATGGACAGCTGTTTGCGCCTCCGGCTGTGCTTGACCCGGCGATTGTCGTACGCTGGGTCGTCGTGTGGCCGCGTTTCTGAGGAACCATGTCACCGCCGCGCCGGTGTCTCCCACCGCGAGCAGCGCCGCGCCCGGAAGTGGCGGAGGCTCGCACGAGATTGCGCCGTCACTAACGGTGTGCATGAATAATGCAAATTCATTGTGCAAGATGATTGGGTGCATGCAGACATGTATGGCGTCTGTATACGCCGAGAATATCTGCTGACTAGGCCCTGAGCCGAGTGTGCACCAAACGGTTTGACCATGATCTGCGAAGTGCGAAGTGCATGGATGCGTTGGTCGGGCCTGCTACGAATACTTATTTCGGTATTTTATCAATTCTTAGATAGGTGTATTTGTAATATGCACACTGTGCTACAATCCAGAGTGTAGGAATACCATATGTGTCATTTGTGATTTGACGCGCCCTATTCTACCATCAGACCGAGGGACACGCGGAAGGAGAAGTCACGCGACGCGGCCCGGTCTCGGCGCGGCAAAGAGAATCACGAGTTCTACGAGCTGGCGCGCCTGCTGCCGCTGCCGACAGCCATCACCTCGCAGCTGGACAAGGCCTCCATCGTGCGCCTGACGCTCAGCTGTCTGAAGATCGGGGAGTTCAGTCGGCGCGGCGACCCGCCCTGGCACGGCCCGCCGGCGCACGACGCCCTGCAGAGAGGTCAGTAACAGCTGAGGCTTCAGTCCGGCCGTGAGGCTGATAAGGGGTCAGTCCGGGTCGGGTCGTTAAAGGGACTATCCCACCTTTAACATGGGGTTTGAGCTGAGATAGCCAAGTTTGCGGCGAGGTTCAGAAACCACTATCTATCTAGGTTGCAACCCCCGCGGCCTCTTGGTGTTGAAGAAATTCGTTCCCTTCATTTGAAAATGGGCCTTGTACAAGGCCCTATCTTCAACATGGAGCGACCGTTAGTGTGACGTCACCTCGTTTAGTCATTCTGATTTAAATGGGTTTGTTCGTTGAAAAATCGCTTAAAACTTGGTCTGAACTTTGTTGTGGTGCCAACAGAGTAAAAAGAATCAGCTTTATGACAGTAATGTGGCCTGGGGAAGGAGGTAATTTTGGGCTGTGACGTCACATATTTGAAAGTTTGTGTTTGGAATATGGGAAGCCTAAGATGTTTAATGAAAAATAAATGCCAGAACCGTGTTCCTGGTCATCCAATCTATAAAGTCGGGCACAATTTAACTGGTTTTAACAACATTTTAGAAGGTGGGATAGTCCCTTTAAGGGGTCAGTCCGGCAGGGGGATCTGAGGGTGAGGGGTCGGTCCGGGTCGGGTCGTTAGGGGCTCAGTCCGGCAGGGGGAGCTAAGTCCGGGTGAGTCCAGGTGGGGTCGGTAAGGGGCCAGTCCGGCAGTGGAGCTGAGGGTGAGGGGTCAGTCCGGGTGGGGTCGTTAGGGGTCAGTCCGGCGGGAGAAGCCGAGAGGTCAGTCCGGGCGAGGCTGATAGGGGGCCAGTTCGGGGGCTGAGATCAGTGATATACCATTGATTAATCAGTGAGGCCCGAGGGTGACATTTATGTTCACTGAGGATTTCCTCGAAACAATGCCATGCTCGTGTGGCTGCAAAAGGCCCAGCCGTAGCCGATTGAAACTTGTGAACTCGTGTTTTACCTGCGCTGTTGGGCCATATCACCCCAACCTTTTCATTTACATACCGCTTGTGTTTCGGTCTCAACATCGGCAACTGACTTTTATCCTCTGCAGGTCCCCACATTCGTCTTCGTGGCGTCCCGACGTCAATAGCGGACGCCTATGACCACCACCAGGGGACGCACATACTGCAGGTAGGTGTCCTATGGGCACCACGCGGGTACACATATCACATAGACATTAGGGTCCGCCGAAATCAGTGCTGGTCCTAATATAACCTGGAGGCTGGAAAATTGAACTTTACGACACATCCAGTCGCCGTAATGGCTTTGATCGACCTGTATCGACACAAGGCCTGTTTGATGAACATTGAGCAGTCTCCTTTGTAAGGGTCAAGTATTGTAAGTATTTGTAAGCATCCCCCTGCCCTGTATCGTGATATTGATAAAACCAACGAGTGCCTATTACGGCACGTGCCAGTTGCCACGTGCGACATGAGGAGATCCAGAGGAGCTCTTCATGCCATGATGTGGGAACGGCTGAAAGGATACAATTAAAAAATTGTCTCTAGCAGCTGACATTAACCGACGAGCCGCTGGGATATACCTTAAAGGTAGTGTGCCAGCTTTCCTGGACCGTATGGAGTTAATGGCCCAGATAAGGAGAACCGGATTTTTAGAACTTATCCATACCTTCAAAATTCATGGAAACGTCTTAAATTCTTCAAATTTTGAGTACCCCAGTGCGAAATTCGCCCCGACGGGTTGTCGGTCGTACCCCAACCACATTTCACACCACTATGAACAATAAATGCACACACTGAAATCGCTATTACCGATAGGCTCATCCAATCAAGTTTCGATAAACCCGTTCATCATCATCTCCTGCGGTTTCGAACACGCCTGTTAGGTGGTGCGGTAGACCGCGCCCAAAGCCAGGGCCCCGGTAACGTGAGGTAGCCGAGTCGGGGCAGCGTGCGCTGACCCAAGCCGGGGCCGCGCGTCCTCCCGGTGTCATGTGATAGCCCGGGGCTGTCCGCGGGGATGCGGTAGACCGCGCCCAAAGCCGCGGCCCCGGCTTGGGTCAGCGCATGCTGCCCCGACTCGGCTACCTCACGTTACCGGGGCCCTGGCTTTGGGCGCGGTGGTGGTGCGTCGGGCCGCGCGCTCTGACTTCGGCCAAGAAAAATGTGTCAGCTGATCATTGTCATTTCTGCCACTTTCATGTGGTGAGATGGGGTCATAACTTTAGAGACGGCTGTTTCATATCAATTATTTTACATAAAATAATATTTCCAACCATAAATTAATGTTCGACAGCCAAATTAAAGAAACAATACCAATACAGGCTTAGAATTTAAATTCGACATTGTGTTGTCTACGATTAGACAGCTGATAACTCATTCCCGTACGTCGTAACTCTATAATGACCTTTGCTTATTGTCACATGTGCGCCGCATTCGTGATTGTTGCCGACGCCTGTTTGCAGGTCAGCCCACTACAGTTGTTATACATATCGAAAAACCGATAAACTTTTAGGCGAAAAAAGCACTATTTTAGGCACATTTTTGATTTTTTTTGCGATATTAGGTAAAAACAGGAGCTTCGTATCCTAGGAAAAATAAAATGGGAAATCATTCAAAGGTGGCACACTACCTTTAAGTTTCCCCCTTCACGTTTTCGTGTGATATTTCCGAAATCTCATAAGATATGAGCTTATTGCTTGGTATAGCTTCAAATAAATACCTAGGCTATATTTGAAGAAAGTTTATTGGTTGCAGCACTTAACACGCATTCGTTTTTTAAGTAGCATCTGGCCGGCCGGCAACTATCGTGACTCGTGAGGGCTAGAGTTCGTATCTAAGTAGCATTTGACCAGCCGGCAACTGCCGTGAGGGCTATACATATTTATGCGTGTTAGATTAGGTCAGGTCAGGTCAGGTCAGGTTTGCTTTGGTTTGATTAAGATAGAAAGAACCATCTCCGGGTAGCGCCTCTCCTTCGTTGTTAAAACGAAACGCGCGAGTGCCAGACATTACGAAGTCCAAAAGACAGTCACGTAGACGTCGGCCCATTCTGATTTTTTTATGTGATGTAGCTAATGTATGGGAGAATAAAATATGAAAAAATCAGCAAAATCGAAGGGTACCCATTTTTCAGAAATTCAGAATTTATTTTTTGAATTTTAATTATGTTCACTAATTACTTAATGACGTCAATATTGTGATGCTCAAATCAAAGCCTGATCTATTCCCTACACTTCAAACTTTGTCACATGATGTATTAAGTTCATTTACCCATGTCTAACGAGATGTTTGTGTTGTTCTTGTGTTTCAGAGTTTGGACGGCTTTGCATTTTCACTTGGACCGGATGGAAGATTTCTGTACGTTTCGGAAACGGTGTCCATATACCTTGGGCTTTCACAGGTCAGTTTGTTTACTTGGGCTTCTCAATGTCAGGTCACGGAGCTTCTCTTAGGTCAACGTTCTTGCGCGCTGGTTTTGACTACCTCTCGGCTACGGACTGACGCTATCCCTGGCTTCGTGGCTGGGGAAGCAATGACTATGAACCATTCAAACTGTGAACTAAACTTTTTTTTTGAATTTTGCATCCCGGTTGCACTAAGGCATACCGGGGAGGGGTGAACTAAACTTTTTTATGGTATGAATATGAAAAACATCGATTGATTAAGACGTTCCGTGATGACGGGCTGCTTCTGGCAACTGGGCTCTGCCTACCACATTCCCTTTAGCGGCATGGTACCGCTTCGTCATGGGAATTGTCGGGAATACATCAATGTGATATCATAAACATGACATCGAGCATTGTCAAGGTGGCATTGACTGACATGTTGCACAAAGCATACGCCGCACGGTATACCTGAGTAAAGACACGCCGTACAGCTTGCGGGAACTGCTAGGCTGGCGTCCTCTGTCCAGTAGAGTCTGCATCTCCCCAGCGGTTCCCGGACCGTAATGATATGCGCGGTCTGTGTTTAAGCCGGGGGATGCTGATGTAGGTGATGGCCGCTCGGCTGATCTGTCGCCGCTCCCCGCCAGGACCACACCTTGTGAGCAGCTCCCAGCCAGAGGAGCTGCTCACTTTGCTCAGGCTCAAAACTGGTTGTGAGAGTTGTGTAAGCATTTCTTTAGTAAATGAAGAAGGCGTAACTGCTCCTTCCTCAAAGAGTTACTAGAAAGCTGAAATGTCAATTAAATAGCGACAAGATTGCATGGGCTGGTGCTTCATAAAACCCAGGCATACTCTTAAGCCGGAAGTCAGAGCACAGCTCAGCCTTAGGGCCGCAAGGCCGCTGACTTCTCCGCCGCTCGCTGACAGTCTCCGCACCCACCCGCCCCAGGTGGAGATGTGCGGCAGCAGCATCTTCGACTACCTGCACGCGGAGGACCACGGCGAGTTCGCCGAGCTGGCCGGCCTGGCGCTCAGTCACGGCCGGCCCCTGGCCTCGCCCGGCGAGCAGAACGCCGGACCGGTGGGCACGCATAACCCGGATGGTGAGTAGGGAGAGAGGACTATCGCTGGAGAGACACAGCCCCAAGTCGTCGAAAGTGAGGACTGAAATCGCAACAGAAACGCAGGACCACGAGAGTAAGGCAGGCAGTTTTGATATGAACCTCACTGGGGTGGCAACCCCAAGTCATTTTTTCAGAGATATGTGATCGCCTGGAAGCAACTGACTGGTGGTCACTGCCTTAGCATCGAAACTACCGGCTCTCTCTGTTTCCAGTGAACGGAGCCATGACAGCGGAGACAACTGGAGGATACGAAGGTCTGGAGCGAGCCCTCTGTGTCCGGCTGAAGTCCACACTGACCAAACGGGGCTGCCACTTCAAAACGCCCGGCTACAGGGTTAGTCACATCGTTCATAACACGACGCTTCAGACGAGCCGCTGTGTGAAATGCGCTTTTATATTTTAAAAGCAGTTTTGGGAGAGTGGAGGCTGTGAAACTTTGATCTGTAGGGTTCTCACTGTCATTCAATTTCAGTGATGTATGCGGGATCTGTTTCATCGTAATAATGATACGATGACTGAAATCCCCATGACCCTTTCCTGACCTGTCGGTTTGGGTGCCGACCTACCGTAGCCATTCGTCCTGTCGACCCGCCGATCCGCCACCAGGCTGGTTGACCTGCCGACTGACCTGTTGCCCTGCCGCCCCGCAGGCAATGCAGCTGCAGTGCCGCCTGCGGCCGGCCGTCGACCCTGCAGATTCAGTCGGCAGCACCACCCGGCTACTGGGCCTGGTGGGCCTGGCCGTGGCGCTGCCGCCGCCCGGTGTCCACGAGCTGCGGCTGGACGGCCACTCGTTCGTCACACGGCTCACATTCGACCTGCGGATCGTCCACTGCGAGCCCAGGTCAGTCCGCGAGTTCAGGTCAGAGGTCAGGTCACGAACCCAGGTCAAACGTCAGGTTACAAGGCCTACTTTGCTCTTGCCGAGAAACTATTTTATCAAAAAGGAGAACAATTGGAGCAAAAGATTGAAATTAAATCGCCTTTTGACCTTGGCTTTTGAAACCCTTCGTTTGCGTGTGATTTACAGGGTGCCTCCGTGCGTGGACTTTACCTCGGAGAGTCTAGTGGGACGGAGTCTGTACTCGCTGTGCCATGGAGCAGACGTCGCCCAGCTGAGACAGGCACACCAAGACCGTGAGTAACATAATATTCCAGTTACGAGACTACTGAACGTAATACCTAGAGGGATACTCGAGAAAGGGTTATTGTATGTATATATTTTTGTTTATCTTACAGCTAGTGGGTTTGCAAGGACCACTGGCTGAATATAGGGGAAAGTGCATGCTAATTGAACAACGTGCTTTCAGGCCAATGTACGCGATTGTTCCCATAAACATACTGGCCACCCACTGAGTGTGCGGCTGTGCAGTGCTGACCAAAACAAAGGGAAAGTGTTGACTGGCTGTGTGTATGTGTGTCGGTATGCCTATATGTCTATGTCTATGTCTGTATGTTGGCAGTGCTCACCAAAGGTCAAGTACTGACCGGCTACTACCGGCTACTGAGTCCCACCGGCGGCTACACGTGGCTCCACACCTGCGCCACTGTGGTCGGCCATGGCCGCGCCGATCAGCCCCCCAGCGTGATCTGCGTCAACCACGTCCTCTCGTGAGTAAACACCGCAGGCGGATATGTGTCATGATATGATATGGTGCGTGTTTCGTTCGCAGTGACATGCTTCCCGCGTGAGCATACAGTATTTGCAGTAAGCTACTCGATCAAAAAGTGCACTTATTTGTCCAAAATAACCATCTGCTCCCCTAACCGTCATCTCTCCGATATCTCTGTTTTCGTGACCTGTTCCTCTTGCCTCTCCCTTAACCACCTGTTACTCTTATCCTCAGTTCCTCCAACCCACTGTTTTCCGTAAGCCTCTGTTCCACCACTCCATCCTCAGTCGTCACCTGACTCCTCTGTGACCCTAGCTCTAACCCCCCATTTATTATTGTCCAGGCACCCGGAGCACGCCGGTACCGTCATGGAGAGCTCCCTCCTCGGAAACCACCTGGACCTGAAGACCGACAGCGACCCCAGCGAGCAGAGCCTCCCCGAGAACTGGCGGCATGACACCGGTAAGGCAACTTCACTCCTTTTTACATGGATAGTGAAATAGCGGATGCACCGATTTTTTGACCATTTGATTAAAAAATTTGAATTTGCCCTGGCCACATTTAGTTCCTGTCGCCGTTATTCACGCTGTTTCGTCTTACATTTTTGTGTTTACTCAGTAGGCAAATTATAACGTATGCGTCAGTGTTGTTCCAACGTCTCAGATGTGTCTGTGTTTCAGCGGAGAGTGCAGGGGAGACATTGCTCGCCGATGGAGGTGGCATTAACCGTGGCCACAGAGGGAAGGGACTGGCCGATGCTGAAGACGAGGGCAGATGTGCCCTCGGGTATCCCCACACCGCCGTCAAACGGGAGATGGAGGTTTGTCGCTCGTCTGCTCACTGGAGGCTAGGGCCGTCCTTTTTGGATTGTATTTCGATTTTATCTGAAGTTTCTTCATTCCTAATTTATGTCTGGCGTAGGGACACCGAAGACATCTGATATCTTTCGATGAAAGTCGAGCAAAAGTACGTGTATTTGCAGCGTCTGGTAGGCTATTGCTGGACTCACCACTTCTCTGAATGGTGTTTAGACGTCAATATGACCTCTTGGTCTCCTTTCCACAGATGGTTCTGACATGCGATACAAGCCAAGCGGAGCACCACGAGCCCCCAGAGTCGCCACGCGGTCAGAAGCGCCACTACAGCTCCGTCGCCTCGTCGCCAGGCGGCGGCTGTGCGCCGGGCGCCACCTGCTGCGTCGATTGGCGACGGCGGCGGCGGCAGGAGAGCGGTCCCTCCACCGACTGTCGTCCGGAGCAGTGGCACGGCCCGCCGGCCGGCGCCGCCCGCCGCTCCGTCATTAGGTCCGGCACTCAGACTGAGCTGCCGCCACCAGCCGGGGCCGAGGGCGCGGCGCTGCCCGGTCCAGCCGGCTTCACACCACCTGCCTCCGTGTCCCCTCAGGAGCCGCCGCCGGTCTGTGGGTCCCCGCTGGACCCGGGGTCCGGACTGGGTCCGCGCGGCTCGGGTCACAGGTCTCCTCTGGACCCGGGGCCGGATCGCTCCCCGCCGAGTCAGGAGCCGTCACCATACGGTCAACCGTTCGGCAGGTCCCTGCCGAGGCTGGGACCGGCCTTTGGGGACGTGCTCCACGGGCTCCACAGCTCACATTCAGCTGAGCGGCCACCGCTAGAGGCGATTCGGTCGTTCTGGTTCGTGCCTTAGATGTCGGAGCCGACACCGGACGTTTTCACAGGTGGGCTGAGGTCCACAGGTGCGCGCATACGTACTTTATCGTAGTCTGTGCTTTCATCCGATATACGCTGGGTGCGCGTACGATACGTACGAAATGGGACCAATTGTGGTGGCGACTGAGCTTGTATTACGTCACAAGTGCCAGTGTTAAATTGAGGTGCCTTAGAAAGACGTTGGCTGATTGTTGAAAATCATATCAATGTGCCATTTATATGGAGGACTTTGAATTTCATGTTGCGTGCCTTGCTTCGGATTGGGCTGGGTGCTGATGAGTTAAAGCGAAACTACTCTGGTGTGTTGTAGCACAGGCAAGTTGCAGGACCAGTTTACCCTGGTGACTTCTTTCGGAACTACTGGGTATAGATTACTTGTAATATAAGTGGCAGGTGATAATTCGCGAGGATGCTTGACTGGCACTATCGACTAGGAGCATAAACGGTGCCATATGAATTCGTCCTGCTCGTTCAACGCAGAGGTAGTTTTACCGTTTTTGACGATCTGTGATTGTAAGTACACATTGAAGGTGCGTTTCTTTTTGGATTTCAGTGTCTTCTCTAAATAAGAATGTATTGCTTAGTATAGTGTGCGACGTAGTTCGCTACCTGCAAGGTTTTGGATGACTTTTATACATTTTTATATTGTGTTGTACTTTGATGTGTAGCCATGCCTCGGTATTTATAATACAAAGGACAGTGATAGCAGTTAATATTGACAATGAGCGATGACAACAGACACGAAAGGAAACCACACCGCTATTTTTTGTTTATAAATACCTGACCTCTGGAATTCTTGTTTATTCAGGTCAAGAACCGATATACAGGCAGTAATGAACTGTGTAACGCATAGGTAGGCGTACCTATCATAAAAAAGACAGGACACACAAACATTACGTTGCTAAATCCAGCGGCCATCAATCGAAACCAAATATCCGGGTTTTGTGCCCATCCCATTGCACGTCTCCCAGCGTGTGTATTTCTTCATATTTAGACAATTTTATACGGAAAGATCGCCGCCCTCTAGGCTCCCAACGGAAAAGAGGCAGCTTTAGCTAGAGCTACTGACCGTACTGACAGAGAAGGCAGGCGGCGCAACACTTCAAGCCTTGTTGATCGGTAACTAAACCCAACTTCCAGGTGACGTTTATACGTGACTTTTAAGATTAACGAAGCACATCAAAACTTTCTGCATATAAAACTTTATTAGCGCTTGAAATGACGGCAATAATAGTCCATTCAAAACGATGACAAGACATAAAGAAACTTCCGACCCGTTCAAACATAACACATCAACCGCACAAATAAATAGTACGCTGCCCGACTAGCCCCCACACCTGTCTCATTTTCGAACTTCAACCCTGTATTTACTGCTGTCGGAGAGCCCCATCCACCGGTCGAACCTCTCCCCGCTCTCCTGTCCTCCCCTGTTTCTCCAGCACGCACCATGGCCACCTGGCGCCGGCGCTCCTTTATTACATACGGCCCCCACTGAGCGAGGCGCCTTACCTCACCCACTAATAAATAGAAGACGAGCCACCGACGTCACACAGACACTGACAACGTTTGTAAGCCAGTGAGCCAGCTCTACGATCTTAGAGTTGCTACTCATGTAGTCAGAGGCGGATCCAGCTCATATTTTTTTTTGGGGGGGGGGCAAACCATAAGAATTTATCGATTCTTTCCATGCCTCGTCCATGTCCATAGGCGTAATGTTAAAATTATGCCGTTGGGGGGGGGGGGCAAATGCCCATTTTGCCCCCCCCCCCCCTGGATCCGCCACTGCATGTAGTATTTGAAAAATATGTTTGTTGTCTTGCACTAGATCCGGTATTTTATGGAAGACTGGCTTCACGTTTGTCTTACGCTCTCTAAAATAGGTAAGTATTGTTCTATGGACCGCTGGGATGCATTTGCTTGTATTGGGACCATGCATGCACTTTGCGATCTGAGATAAATTTAACAACCGACTCTGAATGGCAGTGAATTGCTTACTATGTAAGAATATGAATAAAAGAAAGTGAACTATATCCCGCGATCGATGTCTCTCGGACGACGAAGATTCTACGTCGTTCGGCCGATCCCGCTCAAGGCCAGAGGGGGCTCGGCTGCGGTTATGGAACGTGATTGGCCGGACGGCGTAGAATCTTCATCGTCCGAGAGACATCGAACGCGGGGATAGTTTTAGCCAATTGGGTATGCGTAGATACGAGCATTGCTATTCGTTTGTCGACTATGGAAGACGATATAATTCAATTTCCCGTAACAATTAAAAATCAAGTCAATAATGCAGGAGAAAGGAGAAGAGCAAGTGTTCCACGCTGTATGTTGAATGCCTCATCAGAGGCGGATCCAGCTCAGAGTTTTGGGGAGGGGGGGGGGGGCAAACCATAGAAATTTATCGATTCTTTCCATGCATCGTCCATAGGCGTAATGTTAAAATCATGCCGTTTGGGGGGGGGGGGGCAAATGCCCATTTTGCCCCCCCCCCCCCTGGATCCGCCACTGTGCCTCATATTCGTTTGAAGGACATGCTGGTATTTCCGAAGTCCAGAATTGTTGTCACATCAATCATGGGTGCCATATTAATCCATGACATGACGGTCAGCGGCATCAAACACGCTCCCTAAGCTATATGAAGGGACAACAGATTAGCCGCCGTCATTGCGGGCGGGTGCCGCCTAATCTACATACTTCTGTGTCGCGGCACGTGCCGCTGACGGCGCGCCCGACGCGGGGCGCCACGTCTGCCACGTGCCGGTACAGCTGCGCCGCTGGGCCGCGGGGGGAGGGGGGGGGGGGCAGGTGCGTCGGCCGCCGGTAAGTGACCAGTTTTCCGCCCCACTGCCTCTCGGACTCTCGCCCTATCGCCGGACATCTATTTCAAATGAGGCCGGCAAATAAAACGGCACACCACAATAATAATGGATAAATTGGCGCCTGATTGTTCCCGGCAGATGGGGAGAGATTCAGACAGGTGACGGCGATGCAGCGCCGGGGGCAGCGGTGGACGGTGCGATAAAGGGAGGACCGGGGGCAGCGGACGGTAAGGCGGGGAGGGCCGGCAGGGACAACTGGACCGAGGGATGACCTGTGAGACTGAGGGATGGTCGGTAGGGTAGGCCTGAAAGGGGACGGCAGGAGTGATAGAGGCCAGTGGAACAGAAAGAGTTGGGTATGACTTTCATGAGTCAATCAGACTGAGTGAGAAGACTTGATTGACTTGATTGAGAAGAAGATTCAACTTGATTTATTATACCTAGTGGTTAGGTATTTTTCATTATTTTCCAACAGCTAAACTTATTAGAGCTGCGTCCAAGAGGGTCAATTTTAATAGCAATTCACAAAAAGCTACCTTCGGCAATGTTACTTCAAATCAAATTCACACTCTAACCATTGACCCAATAAGAAGAGAATATCAGTAAAGAAGCGACATATTTTTTTTTTTTTTGCACTGAATGGTCAAAGATATCATAGGTACTCGTAGGTACAATATTCCCTGCTCTGGCTAACACACCTTACTCCGCTCTGCTCACTTATGATGATTGACAGGTCAAACGTCTTAACCGTGCTGTTTACCAGCCGTCCAAGAAACATTTCTGATTGACGAGGAAATTCGGCCTACCTACTGTTTGTCAGCTGACCTTAGATCTAACAGCTGAGGTGGGGCGGTGACGTGTATCAGCTGACCTGTGACGGCTGACCCGTGACGGCTGACCTGTGACAGCTGACAGGTCGGTCTGAGCCCGGGATATAACCCGGCCGCGCCCGCTGTCGGTCACAGCCGCTCTCAGCTCCGCCAACATGAGGCCGCTGGCGGCTCTGACGCTGCTTGCCGCGCTGGTGGCCCTGGCAGGGGCCACCTTTGGTACGTACTGGAGACCCTATTAGAGATCACAGTTCCTTTTTGGAAGTGCGTAGAACGCATCGGTAAAACTGACAGAGGCTGACTGATTTGACGAACTCCAGGTACAGTTCTGAATTAAATAAAAGTCCAAAAAATTGTATAGGAATGCGGTAATTTATTCTCACGTGCGGCAACTTCGCAACATGAGTCTCAGAGCGATGCCTAATACTTATTATTAGTATTATTATTAGGCCCCGAACTGTTATCTCCCGGGTACTTTTTTCCATTGGATACATACTTTTAGACATGTCTACCTTTTAATACTATGCTGGTGACTTGAAATCACCCTTTCCGTTTCAGTGTCGCGGCCTCGATGCCCGCTGACCAAAAGTTGCCAGCCAGCTAGTGTCAAAAGCCTCTGCCGGCGCAACTTGGACTGCAGGAACGGAGCCAGCTGCTGCCAGCTTGGCTGTCTGCGCCGCTGCTGGTCCCCGACGTCCATCAGACCCCGGCCCCGTCCGCGTCCGGACACCCGTCGCCGTCGTCGCAGCTCCAGCGGCCCCAGTCGCCGCCGTCGTAACACTAGCGGCAACCGTCGCCGCCGTCGTAACTCCAGCGGTAACCGTCGTCGTCGTAACTCCAGCGGCCGCCCTCGCCGTCAGCGTCGCTCTCCGCAGCTGAGGTGCCGTCCCCGCTGCCGTCGGGGCGAGGTGTGTCGTCTTCGCCGCGTCTGCGGCAAACTCGGCTGCACCCGAGTGCCTAGGTGCCTTAGACCGGTTGTCCGACCGCGTCCACAGCGTCCCCACTGCCCTAAGGGATGCCGCGGGTGCGGCCTGGTTAAGGGAGTGCTTAAGTGCCTCAAATGGTGAGCGGCAGGGTCTAAGTATGAACGCTCCTGAATCCGACCACAGGTTGCGCCCAGAACGACATTGATCTGTGATGTCAAACGACATATAATAATATGTTGACCAGTAATCCCAGCTCGACCTCTTGACCCCATGTCGACCCACCCTTAGTCCTGCCTGATAGTCAGTGAGGATTTGACACAGAACGATGACAAGTCTAATTATGAACATTTAAGTTTTGACATTATGAATCACTAAAAAATCACTAAAAAGCGTGTTATGAAATTAATCGATCAAGGCACTGCTTGGAGTATTTCGATATTTTCTGCTGAATAAAAGTAATGGAAATTTTATGTCTTTATTTGGAGGGGAAGAGGCACGGTAGAACCTCGCTGAAAAGCAGCACATCGTCTGTCACGCGGCGGACCCTGCAGGGGTCTCAGGGCGGTGGTGGGACAAAAGACAACTCCATAAGCCAGCAAACAGGAATGCCAACTGTAAAGCAGCACAGGGCGGAGGGCGAAGGGCCGGGCTACCGTGTTGTCTGATGTCCATCGATCAAAACACAGCTGGAGAAAACCAACGCCAAAAGTTATTGCGCCAACGCTAGCGCTATTGTAAATTATCTCCCTTAGGTACTGGCTCAGCTTATTTTCAGAATTAGATCATAGTGTTATAAGTGCCCTGTTTCTAATACATGTTACAGGGAGTCAGAACACAAGCGAGCTATAGCAAACGGGAACCGAGACCATTCAGGGATATCGAGGCATGTATTAGAAACAGGGCACTCTATCATGTGGGATGAAGTTAAAATTTTGGACTATGAGACGAACTGGGGTAAACGAAAGGTGAAGGAGGGGTTTTATATTTCCAGGGTAGACAGACAGAACAGCATCAATATCTTACCCGGGTGGGAGGTGCCGGATATGAACAGGGCACTGCGTGTATAGGGCAAATTCCAGTGGGTCTGAGTGAGCTATTATAGGCACACTTAGTTTAGGAGTGTTGAAAAATATGTACGGCGGTTGTATGTGATTATTCGAGCGAATATGCGAGCTTGTGCGTCTGCGATTGTAAAACGATTACGAACTTACGACTACCTTCGATTAATTGTCTCGATCTCGGTTGTTACGATCACGAACTTACGATGACTGTCGAACGTTTGGCACGAATGTTATGGACGATTACGTCTTAGTTCATTAATATATGTTATGGAATGTTGGTCAAAAAGAAAGAGAAGTCAGCGTTAGGTATTTTTCAAGTATTATAAGTATTAGTATAGTTTCATTCATGTAATGTGTGCTCACGCTCATTTATGGTGTATTCGTTTGATTATTTTGTGCATCTGTGCTTTAGGCGTACGGCTACAGCTTTTCCTCGAGGTGATGTTTTTTTGGTAGGTGTTTGAGACGTTTGAGACGTATTGTCTTGTATTCTAGTGCATTTTAAAGCACGGCTGACGAAGGGAACAGAAGCTTCCGAAAGCTACCGAATCAATATATGCATTACTGGTGTCGAAGAATTGGTTCCTAAATACTTATAATGTCCCAGTACAATAATTCCATATTAAAAAAAGCGACTCCTAGTTTCCTCACGGTATATCTGACACATGGGACCGAATATAAAGGGCCGATCATTGGTCAGGAATTAGTTGGAAGTGTACTTAGATGTGTCAGCATGACAGCAGGTGCTGTTTAGTTCATTTAAGGCGGCCGCACACTAGGCCATTCGGCGGGCGACATTCCGCAAAAACGCAATTCCGTGGCGACATTACGCTTTCGTGGACGCCGAATCAGCTGCCGAAACGACAAAATTATCAGCCGACCGCTGCCAGCTAGCTGTCCGCGGGTAGAGTGCGCATGCGCGCGAACAGCCGCGGAGTTGCGGAAAAAGCTGGACCGGTTCAGCTTTTTCCGCGGCGACGCCGCGGACACCCGAAATTGTGGAACTTGAAACTCACCAACTATTGATGGAGCAGCCGAGAAATAGACTTCACTTGATAAAAAATCGTAGCGGCACTTCTTTCCCCATATTAAATGGTTTTTATACACTTCATTGGTTATTCCAATAATGGGTTACTATGTGCCTCTCCACAATTGTCTTTAGGTTTCTTGCATTTGTCGACAAACACGGTTGTTTACATTAATCACGAGCTTTATTTTTTTGCAACTTCCTCCAGAAATTATGTCAAATGAATAGATATTCAAAAGTTTATTGTACAGAAATATAGCATAATCGCATTAAATAAGCAAATATTGTATTTGCTTAAATGTATTTAGTTTGCATTCGTTTATATTTATCATAAAAATGTTTCACATAAAGTTCCTGAAAATACTAAGTAGAAAATCGCACCGCCGAATGGTCCTGTAAACTGCTGAAAACAAGCGGAAAGCCGCTGTAGGAATGTCGCCCGCGACATTCCGCTTTTGCGGAATCTCGCCCGCCGAATGGCCCAGTGTGCGGCCGCCTTTAACAGTTGGGTTTCATACTGAACGACATCAGAGACGCTCCATATCGGCAAACGACAACTACTTTATAATGTTACGGTGACGTTATCTAAGTGCTACAACCACCAGACTTTCCTCAAACATTGCCTACATAGGTATTCATTTGAAAATATGTCAATTTTTAGGATCGTGGCTCATCAGGTTTCGGATATATTCCACAAAACGTAGAGCGGGGTAACTTTATGCCCCCCCCCCCCCCCCGCCAGTGCGTGGCTCGTGGGTTAAGGCGTCAAAAAGGCACCAAACGTCGCCGATAGCTGCGTTTCAGCACTCTGTTTTCAGTTTGCGGCAATGCTATTTGATAATGATAAAGTCTTCATGGTAATTGCATTTGCATTGTGCGATATACAGCAAATAATCGATTCATTTGGATTTCGCTAGCGCACCAGAGCAACAGTCTCTATGGCAATGGCATAAGATGGGCTAGCACTGACGGACTCAATAAGGTTTGGTGATATTTCAGATATTCAAAGATTGACAGCCATCGTTTTTTCCCCTTTTTGCACAGAAAGATAATTTGACAGCCTTTTGAAATAAGTTTGCTTTAAATTGCACAGCAACGTACAGGAAAGGGCATTCGAGGCATGGCTTGTGAGCACATTTTTCCTTGAAAATTGCTTCATAAACGCTATGCTACTATGTGTAAAACGACAAAATACATCATAATTATGGGCTAGAAATCGGCAATGGGCATGGGTGTAAATGGGGTAGAAATCGGCGTCTGATTTTGTGATGGCTCTAGTGCATGTTTAGGGTGGTGCTATTTTTCATCGAGGTGGGCACCCAAGTTCCCTACCAATATTTTGTGTTTAGCTATCCATATACCTATTGTGACTTTCAGTGCACCTGCACCACGGTCATTTTAGCTGTTAATGCTCATTTCGTGCTCATTTATTATTTTATTCATATTTCTTCAAGGGTTTAGTGACTGATGTCGCACAGCACCCAGCCGAAGTGTCAATCGAACGAGAGCAATCCGTTTTTCTGGCAAGAGAAGCTGAAAATGTGGGGGGGGGGGCTTCGTATTACGCAGCTGAACAACACAAAAGCGACGCATCATGATCCGTCTCTCTGCGAGAAGTAAAAGTCGAGAGTGATATCATGCGTATGCACCATATAGCATCTACTTTAAACAAGGTGTGTGAAACGAACGTTGCACTCCCCAAAAGCTATCCCTCTCGGCGTCCGCCATTGAACGCGGGCTCAGCTCGGGGTCGGTCGGCGGCGGCGGCAGCGGCGGAGGCGTGACGGGCCAGGTGAGATAGGCCACGCCCCGTCACCTGTAGCGCCGCTCGTCGCCAGCAGTTGGCGGCAACTTATATTAGCGCTCAAATCACATGTTCAAGTGCTGAAGAGTTCAATATCTATACTATTTAATCTCTCATAACCATGATTGTCTTCAAAGCAGACAACCGGCGGTATGTTTCGCCGACTCGAAAATATCTTACCGCCATCGGCTAAAAGAAGCTCCAGAGTGGCCTCCGTCGCTCCCGATGCTGAGGGGAGGAACGGAGGAAGGGAGAGAGGGGGAGGGGGCAGCGGGGACGGTGCCGCCGGCTCGGCCCTCCCAGCCGGCACGGACAGTCGGCCGGCTGCATCTGTGGCTCCCGTTCTCCAGAGTGGTGGTCGGCGCCGACCCAGCTCCACTCTCCGAGGACCTTTCCAGGTACTGTCCCGACTCCCGGAGAGGACACGATCGCAGCCCGTCCCTACACGCGTCTGCACCGACCCAGCAGGGTCGCCCCAGACGCGTCGCGCTGCAAGTGTGAGGCCCAGCAAGTGTTCGCACACGGGCACAGTTGTGTGGGGCAGGGCGTGCGACGTGTCATCTCACACATGGCCGCCGGGGCTGCTGGACACAGCCGGTGAGCCGGCAGCTGTGAACGCCAGCGGGCCCGGTACTGGGCCGTACTGCACGGTACTGGGTACCGCAGCCAGCCCAGCTGTGTTCAGACAGCTCACCAGGCGATGAGCTGTCTGTGGTATTCAGGTGGTGGTGATACCTACCCTTCATCTTCACACGGACGTGCGCTGCGACAGACCACTTGCAGTGCGACGCTGGGAACAGACATACGCAATTTAAAATCGAAAAATATTTCGTGTCTGCCGTGTGGATATAAAGTACATTTGATAAAATGATAACTAACTAGAAGCTCATGTAGCTAGAACAATGATATTGCATGTCCCAGCTTCAACTGAAACATATTGCTCATCTTAGTTTTTTTTTTGCATTTTTCTTGAAGATTCAAGCAAGCCTTCGACTTCGAACCGATAATCCTTGTTTCTCGTTGTAAATGTTGTTTGCGCCGGAATGAGTAAAAAAGTCCTCATTGGCCGTTTTCACGACGGAATAGCAGGCATCTATTTAATCCCCATTTGATCCTTTGGTTCCTCAGGAATTTTAGTAGTTCTTTTTAGTAGGTTCCCCAGCTTTCGAATGAATGGTGCGTTAGTTTGCTATTTTTCTATTAAATATCACATCGATTTACTTTATCTAAGGATTTATCACTAATATCAACATAAAGCGTAAGCACAATTATAAAATTATGAAATTACTAAATACTAGTACAATAGTTAAAAAAAGATACTGAGTTGCCAGGCTACAAAGAATATATTCATTTATGGCGCACGACAGACATTTAGAAAGCAGCACCCTGTTTTATTGCACGCTGCTAGCCGCTTCCATTGGGTTTTGCAGGCCGACGTCATTGGTCGTTACACGTATGATGTCACGCGACTTGTGGCCTGTCACGGCTCTTTAATGATCTCCACTAAATGAATGCAACAATGGCCTTTTAAGTTGATCTCTGTGGCCATCTGTCTATGGAGCGACCAATATGAAAGTTGGGTGAATTTACCGGGGTTACATGACTATGAGCAAGCAAATGTGTATCAGGAATGGATTTAGGTGGAGAATTGCGCTGGACCATGAGTGCTCGAACGCTCCCAATTCCACGCCGGTTTGGCTTTGGAGCCGAGACAGACGATGCGGGTCAAGGTCACCGCTGGGGTAACGGTGGATTGGCTGCGCCCGAGCACCCGTAACGCGGCACAATTCTCCATCTATGGATTTTCCTATTCGCTCAGCATTGTGATAGGCGTTCGTAATAGCATTTACTCTGCTCATGTACCTACCTATCCCCAGTTATTTAAAATAAGTTTTTGTGGGGGAATATCACGACTTTAGGTACTCGGTGGCCCTATTCACGACTTTCAAAGAATGCTCCGATAACTAAACACCGCACAGACCTACTGCATTAGTGAATCTGACAGAAGGTCTGTGGAATTACATCCCCCCTCACCACACCCCTAAAAACTCATCCAGTGTCCAAAACCACTTTTATCGACTCGCCAAAAAAAAAAAAAAAACACACACACACACACACACATACACACACAAAGCATGGGGCATGTCAGCTCTCAGTTCATTTATCATTGTCTTTACCATGGTTCAATTGCATTGCGCGATTTAAAGCACGTGAGTGCCTATATAGTATATATGTGGAAAATAATATCTCATGGGTGTAGGAGCGCCAAAAATATTGGTGAAGGATGCCACCTGAACCTTATGAAAAGGGACAGGACCGTGCCAACCAACACGCACAGTGCAAGCGGGGGGGGGGGGGGGAATTTCGCCAACCCCTTGTTTTTCGCAGATATCTTACGCCCTTATCATCCCATTAACGTCAAATTTTCAATGCCTGCCTAAAACTGAATTGTGCATCTTGCCATGACAGCAAGATGTAAATCAGGACCTCGGCTAAGGAATTTTGACTACTGGGGCAAATGGTCAAAGTGTGTTAACCCGCGCCGTGCTGGGAGGGGGGGGGGGAGGTTTTTGAACACCCCCCCTGCGGTTTTTCGCGGATATCTGACAAACGGCGGCACCATATCATCTATCAATTTTATGCATTTTGTGAGAATTTCAGACCAGGGTCCTTCAAGGTCAGGTCACCAGGTCGCTACAAGTGACCTCACCTCATAAACACATCATAAAATGTTTCAATGTATGCCATAGCTACACCAAGTGACGGATCGCTTTGAAGCTTTCAGCAATTGATAAGTGCAACAGTATGTACAAAATTCGGAATTTTCATATCGGTGACCTTAGGTCGGGTCAATTTTGCGACCTCTCTAGGTATTATAAGTCAATTGGAGAAAATTCAAAACCGTCTTTTTCGGACGAAAGTCATTTTAAACACTCTCAAACACTAAATTACAAGTAACTTTGACACACTGAACATGAAAACGGCACCCGTGACCCCTGTTTATGCCCCTAAGGTCATCTCAGGTCACGAATGGTATCTAACAGTTTTTTGCGACTAACTTTTGAAAGAGGCATGCTAGAGCGATGAAAACGCCTTATATATGTTCAGCTCGACGATACAGATCCACTAATATGCAATATGACAATGTCCGGTCAGGTCATGACCTTGACCTGAGGTCAAATTTTCAAGTTGACCTTTCAAGGTCAAGTTATAGTTCATTCGATGCGTCTTGACGAGAGGAACTCGATGCCGGTAAAAGTAAGCTCGTACAAGGCTTGAGTCAAAAGTTATTGCAGAAAAACTGTTTCCGAAAAAATCGGCTATTTTTGCACTTTTTGCCCCCTGCAGGCAAAACCGTTGACGTTAGGTCAAATCTGAGAGAATTACTCAGAAAGGGCGTTAATAGGGCTATCGAATGTGCTTTTCCGTGGCGCTGTAGCTCTATTGGTTCCCGAGCTATGCGTTGGCTTCTTGGAAATTGTCGACATTCGACCTGGAAATCGGCGAAATTTTGCCTTCAATGACCTCTGGTGACCTGACCTTTGACCTGACCAGAAAAGTGACCGAAGTGGTTTCGTCATTATTTTTGGCGCTCTTTCGAACGCCGCCTTCTGCGTATCGCTACGTGGCCCAGGAGCCGAGTTAGAAGGGGGGGTGTTCAAACACCCCCCCCCGCAGGGCGTGGAAATCCAGGACCCCCAGCCGGGCGCGGGTTAAAAAACAGACATTTGATCAACCGTCGAATCCGTAGTTCTAAGCATAGGTAGGTGAAGACCCTCCCTTGCATTGTCTAAGATTGGTGAAGGATCCTTCACCAATCTGAAACTTTGGTGAAAGGTATCCTTCACCAAAGAGATACGTTGCTACACCTATGTAATATCTACAGCAAAACATCCAAAATTACAAAGGCTACAATGCTTAAAAAGTAGGTTCGTCAAGGAAGCCCATTTTTACTTGCGTTGTGTTCCCAACCATGCGATTCTAACGCGGGCTATTCGCAACGTCTGTTAAGGCACGTTAACAACTGACAAGCCGCCACCGCTGCCACTTATTCATAGATGGTTGATATCGCAGCTTGGGCGTCAGCAGCGCGGCCCACAACGCGTCGGCGCCAGCGCACGCAGCTGTTGGCACTCGGCAGCCGGTGTTGCGACTTAACGGCCGGCCGGCCCCATGAAGGAGAAGCTCTTGGTGAAGCTTTGTGATCGCCTCATAGCCGCCTTGGAAGTCATCTTTCTTGGCAGATCCATCCGTTCAGATGGTACGGTGCAGTCTGGATAAAGGACGAAGTCCAACGCCGCTAACCCCGCGACCGCCACCCCACAACGTGGCCGCAGACCGAACGGGCGTGAGGGCCGTAAGGGCCACCCCGCCATCCGGTAGGTGGCTGAGCAGCCGGGCGCAGCGGCGCCTGGGCGACGGCCGCGCTGAGATGAAGTCCCAAACCGCCATGTCGCCATCACCGCCATCACCATTGCTGCAGCTGTTCCCAACCGCCTCAATCGCCGCCGTTTTGCCAGCAGTCGCGCCGCGGAATGGCAGAAGCTCCAGAGTAGCCTCCAGCGCCCCTCTCCGCACGTGTGCAGGTGCACTGCGGCCGCCGGGTCCGACGTCCAGGCAGAACATGATATTTCCATGCTGCTCCGACGGTGGGCTGGTCTTGTTTGGGCGTTCCTCAACTGTGACGTCGGTCACGCCTGCCCCGGCCAGGGCGCAGAGGCCGACGTGTCACCATCCGGTTGCAGTCCTCACTCCTCAGTCGGGTCGCAACGTGTACCTCTTCCGCAGCGTGGAGCGCGCTCCCGCTGGGCAGCGATACAGCCAAAAGTAGCATAGCATGCGGGCGGCCAGCGCTGCGCCGGACAGCGGACCCATGCCGGGGGTATGCCGGTCTCGGCCATTAGCGGGGTCGTCGGGGCCGAGGCTGTACATACAGCTGGTGACCGCGTGAGCCGCCAATCGAAGCTCACGGCTTATAAGCTCGACGCGGGCATCACACGCCGTCCCGATGGGAGCTCCACGACGCCGCCGCGAACTCCAGCGCGGCTCGCAGCGCGAAGACCAGTACGGACGGCCGGGGCAAACGGCGTGCGGGAGTCGCAGGCGACGTTCTGCGGACAGAAAGGGTTGGGCATAAGCTGGTCGGCAGGACACTCTTGAGCCGAGCCTTTGATGTAATTACAGATGATCCAGAAGCATGCACAAAAATTCATGACACACTATTCTCATTTATGTATTTGCTACATATGATATGATATACCAGCTCATGATCAGTGACGCATTCTGGGCAATATGTTCTAAAGTGAAGTAACTGAAGTTACAGCTTAAAAGCTTAAAAAAACAGCTTAAAAAAACACACACACACATTCTTATGTGTGTGTGTGTGAATTTAGCTTATGAGAATAACATGCCTTGTGTGCTTAATGCAGGAAAATATTTTTTCACTTTTTTAGAAACAGCAAAAGAGTTGTCAACAAGCCATGTCAACTATCTAAACAATTTTTATGGAAACTGCTCTAGCTAGCTTAAAGTTCCACAACGTTTCCGGAGCACCGTACCCAAACTCAGTTCATGTTACAAGAAAAAACAGTACCTAATAATGCCTCCTAATTTTGAATGAAATATAGGTATGAGTAATTTGATTTGGAAAGCAACAAATTTCCGCACATCATTTTAGCAAAATTACTATTTTCTTCAGCCATCAGGTTACACAAAACTATAGTAAACTTTATGATCTAGTTTACACAAAACCAAAGCCCCGATTTTAACAAATGTAGATAAAATTTAAACAATTTTGAAAAATGTATCGTGGAGAAAATGAAAAGTGCAGATTTGTAAAGCCGGGATATTTCAATTTCACGGATTAGGCACTTAAAGAAATATCTTCACCTTTCTTTGAGCCACCAGCCTTCACCCAAGTTCTACACGAATGTAGTGAAGCAGACAATGTGGCAACTCAAAATTGTGATGGTTTGAGATAATTATGACGGTAAAAGAAAAAGCAGCACAAGGTTCCTTACCCTCGTTTTTTTTCACATGGGTTCAGATGAGGCTTCGACTGTTGCCGACCTGAGGAGCTATAGGGACTTGAGCTTTCCAAAACTCAATTTCTAAAGGCACTGAGCAGTGTTTGGCTTTCACACGAATGCGATAGTAAGTTATATGAAGTTGACAAAGCAAGCAAAGCAAAGCATGATGCCCCGCGCGTCCGCCCGCGACCACGCCCCGCGTCCGACTCCCGACCGCCGCGTGACCCGAGGCGCCCGGCGGTCACGTGACCTACCGGCCGGGACTGCAAACGGCCTTCACCACCATTCTTGTATGACGTCATATCTTACTGAGGTTCTGATTGGTCGGAATTAGATACCTGAAGGTAATTATCTGCCGTAGTTATTTTTGTTTCATTGTTTTGCGTGTTTTCTTATATGAAATGTAATTAAAAAAATTGTCATATTTTAATCACCATTAAAACATAACTGAATAGGTATAAAAGAGAACTCGATATATACTTTCCTTGTTTTTAAGAATTCCGGAATTAGATACCCGAGGGAGCAAAGAGGGAGCAAGTTGCCACGCTGATTTAATACCTCATAGTCGAAAGGTGGGCTACTAGAACCAAAAATTGCTGTGTTTGTAAATAAATAAGTGATTTGAGGGCAAAAAATGCCCGGATTTAAACTTCTAAAATTATTTTGAACATAAAATATTTCAGTTTGAGGGATGTTAAGGCCTCTAAGGGTAGGTACTTTTTAGGTATCAAATAAGTTCCTCTGCGAAAGTTCCGTCGTGAAAACGGCCATTAGGTAGCATGCAGATAAGTCGTGTTTATGAAATTTTATAGGATAGCTCTTACCGCTTACGCTCTCGTGCGTATTGCGCTCATACGCTGAAAGTCTAGTGCTTACCAAACCTTTCATCCCTTCCCTTCCTTACGCTATCTATGTGGCGGGCTTTTTGGGAGCCCAGTCCTTTTCCAAACAGCGTGGGTGGTCAGGCCGTTTGCAAACGGCCTCAGCTATTCGTTCATTTGCAATGGGTCTAAGATTGCAAATGATGCTCCACATCTACATGCAGTTACACGTTTCGTAGCAGCAAGTGATGCATTTATCAGTGGCGGATCCAGGATTTTCACTGGGGAGGGGCTGCAGGTCATTATTGGGCGCCACGCCCCGGATGGGCGCCATAGTCGCATCGTATTGGCGCTGAAATATTGGCGCCCAGTGGCCCTGACAAGAGGCGCCCAGGATCAGTATGTACAGTGACACCACACGATTGGAAATATCGGTGCGGAGCGTACTGAAACGACGTTATTCGACTGATTTTTGCACCCTAGTCCTAGTATGCGGCACTCCGATGAGTTGCGAATTGAAAATTGGCGCCACTGCGCCTTCGGCGCAGTGGCGCCAGTTTTCCTTGGGTGGGGGCTGCCAGCCCCCGCAGCCCCCCCCTGGATCCGCCACTGGCATTTATGAGCTTATCACAAACAATGAACGTGAAAGTTATCCTAAAAAAATAGTAGTCGACATTTAGTCGACACTTTTCACCAGATTCCATTCATTTTGATGCACCGTCCGTGGCAGAAAACATTGATGCCCATTGTAAGAACATTGATGTCCGTTATATGGCCTCCTAAATCTGACCTATCGTTACACTGTGCCCCTCGGCATTCGCTCCGTTACAGCGCGTTAGCTGGCATGTTCGCTTTGTCGTTACACTACGCCACTTGATGTCAGTGGCGGATCAGGGGGGGGGGGCATGGGGCCATGTCCCCCCCCTTGAGCCTCACGGGGGGCACCATTACGGAAGTTTTAATTTTTAATTCATCACGGAGGTCACCGACGCGATCTTCAACCCAGAGGTCTCCTAAGGGGGCACCATCCAGAAGGTCTATCGGAATAGTGTACCGTTTTCGGGGTCTCCCGGAGGCCCATTTGTGTCCCTCGCCTCGGGTGGGGCTATTTCCATCCCAAGTTCCGCGGGGCACCATCTCGAGTTCTCCGGGGGCACTATCCCGAGTTCTCCGTGGGCACCATCCCAAGGTCGGAGGGGGCACCATCTCGGGGGTCCGGGGCACCATCCCGAGGTCTGAGGGCAGAGGGGGCACCATCCCGAAGTCTCCGGAGGCACCATCCCGAAGTCTGTCTCCGAGGGCACCATTCCGAGGTCTCCGGGGGCACCATTCCAAGTTTCCAGGGGCACCATTCCGAAATCCGATGTCTGAAGGAACACTCTCCCCGGGTCTGAGGGGGCACCATCCCGAAAAGTAAGTGGCCGAAATCCGTGGATTTTTTTAGGGGGCGCCAAATGCCAGGGGGCACCACAATTCCGTATGCACCCCTCGACGAAATCCTGGATCCGCCACTGCTTGATGTTGATGTTCGACCTGACGCTACATCACGCGCCTGATGTCCGCTCTGACGCTGCCCCTGACGCTGCCCCAGATGACGTCGTCGGAGTCGCCCGCGGCCACCGTGCCGTCGGCGCCGACACCACCGGCAGCCTGCCAGCCGGGGGGCGAGTCGGTGTGGCCGACTGGCCTGGACCCCACCCCTGGCCACCGCAGCTCGCCACACCTGGACGACGCAGAGCCGGCCGCCGAGCCAGACAGCGGAGAGTTGACTTCCTCGCCTACCTCCCCCGGCCCGTCACCTGACCCGACCGAGCCCTCCAGCCACTGTCCGGTCAAAGAGGAGACGGCCGAGATCTGCGCCCCGACTCCGGCGCCCAGCACCGCTCCGGAGTCCGGAGGTCCTCTGGGTGTGCAGCCCGAGTTTCCGCCGGAGGAGCAGATGCTGCGGGAGCACAATATGCCGGCCTACTACCCCGCAGTTTACGACGAGCCTAGTTACACGGATCTGGACTCGACGCGGGCCTACGAGCACCCGGCCGACGCGGCGGCCTTCTACGGCCCGCTGGGGTCCGGCTACCCGGCGCAGTACGGCCCGTGTGCAGAGCAGTACGGCGGCTACCCTCCCCCCGGCCCGCTGGGCTACATGGAGACGCCGCCCGGCCTGGCCGGCTACCCGGTGGCCGGCGGCGCGCAGAGTTTGGCGGTGACGCCGGGCGGCGCGGCCCAGCCGCCGGCGCCCCGCACCCGGCGCTCCACGCCCCACACCGAGCCGCCGCCCGGCGCCGGCGCCAAGCCCTCCAAGAACAGAGGCTGGCGGGGCAGCTCGATGAGTGAGTCAGGTGGGACCATGACGCCGGCAGCGCCGCTGCCACCGCCGCGCCGCGCACCGCGCCGGCCCGCGTGTTCACTAACAGCTATCACTTCTTGCACGATAGCCTTCACAGTTTACGTCAGAAGCATGCCATTTCTGTGTCGCGTTGTACGTCATCAGCTGTACTAGTTGTGACACACCATACCAGCTGTCACCACCCACCCCCTGCAGCTGTGCATGACTCGTGAGCTTCCTACTTAAAGACGTCCATTGGTTTGCAATTTTGCATTACGTTCACTGTATGCTTGTAATTGAAAGAATGCATATTCAATAATCAACTCTTCACTGCCGATGTGCTTTTCATTCTGTCCTTCAGTAGCATAGTCCTACAAAGTGTTATCCCGAGTGTTTTCGTAGTCAGCCCAGTATCACGTATCGCGGTGGAGCAGCGCACCTCATTCACCGCCTGCCGTCGTGTGGTGTCAGGAGCGGTCCCCTGGGTCAGGTCACGGACCACACCTTGTCGGCCGAGTGTCCCCTACCGGCCGGCCCACAGCCGCCAGCCGCCACCGACAGCTCGTTCCACCATCTGTGACAGAAACATGTGTTTCACATGCGGCTGTGCGCCGGCCGGCCGGGCCCTCTCGCCATCAGTTCCCGCGCGGGGCCGCAATCGGTCGCGATCGCGATCGACCGTCTCATGAGGTGATAGCGTTTCGCCCCGCCACGACCCGGCGCGACCCATCCCAGCGTGACCTACCCCGGCACGAGCCAGCCCAGCGCTCCCTGATGACGATCGGTGACGTTTCAGACTACAAAAAGACCGCCTGTGACCGCGAGCGGACACGTATGCGGGATATGAACAAGGCGTTCGAGGCGCTGCGCGAGAGAATACCCTACTGTAAACCACCCGGCAAGAAGCTCTCCAAAATCGAGTGTCTGCGGTAAGTCAGCATTGTGGTGGGATGTGTATTTTGTGCTACCGGTGGGAGCCTCATCCTACTGTAGGCACATATCGATTTTTGTCTGTGAGGAACACTTGTGGCACCGAGCCGCGTCGCGTCGTTTGGTGAGATATCGATTTTTGTAAGGCTCACGGTGCATGTGAGACGCAGCAGTGCCGCGCTATAGGTGACTTCACTGACGTCAGTTTACATAGGTACTGACCAGTGGCGCAGCCAGAACTCTGGCGACGGGGGTGAGAGACGTTCGCGATGGGCCCCCCAGCAAAGTGGGCCCCCTCAACCAAATGGGGCCCCTTACCAACAACGAAAGGTCAGATCATTGTCATCATTACCAGCCAAATCGGGGAAAAGGACAAATATCTCTTGATCTCAAGAGGTACATAAAAAACAACAGCATATTTACAGAAACACGACCATTCTGCCCATATCTGATGGGCAGCGTGCAATTGATGGCCAGCGGCCACTCAAAGGGTCGGGCTAGGTCAAAAGGCTTTTAAAAAAGCTCAACATCAGTTATGACAGGTAGAGTTATGACATTGTCTTGAAGGTGTTAATCATCCATACGGATCGGTCGATGACCATCATGAACTTCTCAAGTAAGGGCATGAGCCGCATGACCTTGATCTGCGGTCACATTTTGAAGTTGAACTTTTTATGTGAAATTATAGGTAGCTCATTCGATGCATATTAACCCGCGCCCTGCTGGGGGTCCTGGATTTCCACGCCCTGCTGGGGGTGGGGGTGTTTGAACACCCCCCCTTGTAACTCGGCTCCTGGGCCACGTAGCGATACGCGGAAGGCGGCGTTCGAAAGAGCGTCAAAAATAATGACGAAATCACTTCGGTCAATTTTTTGGTCAGGTCAAAGGTCAGGTCACCAGAGGTCATTGAAGGCAAAATTTCGCCGATTTCCATGTCGAATGTCGAAAATTTCCAAGAAGCCAACGCATAACTCGGGAACCAATAGAGCTACAGCGCCGCGGAAAAGCGCATTCGATAGCCCTATTAACGCCCTTTCTGAGTAATTCTCTCAGATTTGACCTAACGTCAACGGTTTTGCCTGCAGGGGGCAAAAACTGCAAAAATAGCCGATTTTTCGAAAACAGTTTTTCTGCAATAACTTTTGACCCAAGCCTTGTACGAGCTTACTTTTACCGGCATCGTTTTCCTCTCGTCAAGACGCATCGAATGAACTATAACTTGACCTTGAAAGGTCAAGTTGAAAATTTGACCTCAGGTCAAGGTCATGACCTGACCGGAAAGGGTCATGTTGCATATCAGTCGATCCGTATCGTCGAGCTGAACACATCTAAGGCGTTTTCATCGCTCTAGCATGCCTCTATCAAAAGTTATTTGCGAAAAACTGTTAGATACCATTCGTGACCTAAGATGACCTCAGGGCATAAACAAGGGTCACGGACACCATTTTCAAGTTCAGTGTGTCTAAACCACTTGTAATTCGGTGTTTGGGAGTGTTTATAATGTCTTTCATCCAAAAGAGGCGCATTTCAATTTTCTCCCATTGACTTATAATGGGGAGGTCGCAAAATTGACCTGACCTTAGGTCATCGATATCAAAATTCTGAGATATACATTTCGTACATGCTATTGCTCTTAGCAATCGCTGAAAATTTCAAAGCGATCGGTCACTCGGTGTAGCTATGATAGACATTGAAAGTTTTTATGAGGTGAGGTCACTTTAAGTGACCTTGTGACCTGACCTTGAATGACCTTGGTCTGAAATTTTCATAACATGTGTAGAATTGATGTATGATAAGGTGTACCAAAAACGGCGGCGCTCCGCGCCGCCGTTTTTGAGATATTCGCGAAAAACCACAAGGGGGGGTGTTCAAACACACCCCCCCCCAGCAGGGCGCGGGTTAACAAGAGAATGATGACAAAGTAAATGTCTCATAGTTTTTGCTCACCAAAGTCCTTGCAAAAATTCTTAGCAAAAGTGTTTTGGTAAAATGCGACTATTTAGATGGTTTTGCCGGTTTTACCCTCTGCTCTGTTGCCAAACCATTGACATGAGGCATTGAGGTCAAATCTTAAAAGCGAAAGCGTTTTGAAAGGCCTATCGAATGAGTTGTTCCGCAAAGCTCTAGCTCTTTGGTTCACGAGTTATACGGTTATTTGTGAAAAATATAAAAACAAGATTTTTTCGTGGTAATATTGTCTTTGTGTTTATCATAATTTTATCATAATTTCATCTTCAATTACCTCAGCGATGACCTAATCGAAAAATGACCTCTACGATTCTGAAGCATCTTATAGCTATCCGTTGCTTTTCTCGTCTTTCTAGCCGTCTTAAATTATGATCGGGTTTGGCCGATACGCCCCCCCCCCCCATGGCTGATTGCACGAGTTAGAGAGCTATCGAACCCACTTTCAGCGCGCTATAGCTTTTATGTCCTCGAGTGTCGAAATAGGCGAAACTTTTCCTTCGATGAACATGATGACGTGTGCTTTGGTCTGAACTGCAATATGACTGAAGTAATTTCTCCATTATTTTCCACACTCTTTACAAAGCCGCCTATCGCCGCACTTGTCGCTACGTGACCCTGGAGTCAGGTTAGAAGGGAATATTCAAACACCCCTCAGGGGCGTAAAAGTCGAAAGCCTGGGGCCCTGCTCTGCGGGGCGCGGTCGAGCTAGGCTAGAGCCAGTTTGGGATATTTACAAGCCAACGTAAAGCCCTCAAGAATCTGCATAGACCACAGGCCTCCCAAGCCTTCGGGGTTTAGATATCGACAATCGACATGGTCTTTTGAGGCCTGCGTGGTGGCTATCAGATGTCGGTGGGCTCCTCAAAAGCCGGTGCAGGAGCCTCAGGTGTCAGTTTGGAGCCATCATGGACCTGTGTGGGGTCCCGATAAATACCTAGGCGTCAAACCCCTAGACGTCGGGATGGGGCCGGGCGGTTAGGCAGGCACAGGCCTGAGAAGATTTTCAGATGTCGGCTTGGCAGGGCCCTGCATGGCTTTCTCAGAGGCTGACATATCGTACTGCGGGACCTCCATCATAGGCGGCGGAACGGGGAGGGCACCGGGGCACCGTGCCCCCCTTTGATTTTGACATTTTAACATTAGCCCTATGGGCGTTGTTTGGAAAGAATGGGACCAAAAAACGGCAGTGCCCCCCCCCCCTAATTGAAGGTGTTCCGCCGCTTCTGACCTCCATGAGCCTCAAAAACCTCTATGGGCCCCCTCACGCTTGGAGTAGGCTTCCTGAAGCATAAAATCTCTGAGTCTTGAGATGAGCCCATTAGACATGAACTGGGCCATCAATATACATGTGGTGAGTTGACCTATATCAAACATGATATCGGCTCAATCAGGATTGGGGTAGGCCCTCTCAGATCCAGGCCAGGCACGGAGTACGGACCCTCCCACACATAGGATGATCCTTTCACTCCTGGGATGTCTTCTCAGGCCTGAACTGGGCCCTCTCAGACCTGAAATGGGCCCTTCTCAGGCCTGAAGTAGACCCTCTCAGGCCTCAAATAGGTCTCTAGGGCCTGAAATGGGCCCTCTCAGGCCTGACATTAGCCCTCTCAGACCTGAAATGGGCCCTCTCAGGCCTCAACTAGGTCCTCTAGGGCCTGAAATGGCCCTCTCAGGCCTGACATTAGCCCTCTCAGACCTGAAATTGGCCCTCTCAGACCTGAACTGGGCCCCCTCAGCCCGGAAATGGTCCCTATCATGTCGAAAAAGGGCCCCCTCATACCGTACCTGGGCCCTCTCAGGTCTGAAATGGTGCCTCTTATGCCTTAAATGGGCCCTTCTCAGCCCTCAAACGGGCCCTCTCTGGCCTCAAACGGGCCCTCTCTAGCCTCAAACAGGCCCTCTATGGCATGAAATGAGCCCTCTCAAGCTTGAAATGGGTCCCCTCAGGCCTGAAATGGGCCCCTCTCAGGCCTGAAATGGGCCCTATCAGGCCTCAAACATGCCCTCTAGGGCCTGAAATGGACCCCTTCAGGCCTAAAATGGGCCCTCACAGCATCAAATGGGCCCTCTCGGGCCTGAAATGGGCCTCTCTCAGGCCTCAAATAGGTCCTCTATGACCTGAAATGGGCCCTCTAGGGCCTGAAATGGGCCCTCTCAGGCCTGACATTAGCCCTCTCAGACCTGAAATGGGCCCCTCTCAGGCCTCGAATAGGTCCTCTAGGGCCTGAAATGAGCCCTCTCAGGCCTGACATTAGCCCTCTCAGACCTGAAAAATGGACCCTCTCAGAACTGAAATGGGCCCCCTCAGCCCGGAAATGTCGAAAAGGGCCCCCTCTTACCGTAACTGGGCCCTCTCAGGTCTGAAATGGTGCCTGAAATGGGCCCCTCTCAGCCCTCAAACGGGCCCTCTCTGGCCTCGAATGGGCCCTCTCTAGCCCCAAACAGGCCCTCTAGGGCATGAAATGGGCCCTCTCAAGCTTGAAATGGCCCACTCAGGCCTGAAATGGGCCCCTCTCAGGCCTGAAATGGGCCCCTCTCAGGCCTGAAATGGGCCCTATCAGGCCTCAAACATGCCCTCTAGGGCCCGAAATGAACCCCTTCAGGCCTGAAATGGGCCCTCACAGGCATCAAATGGGCCCTCTCAGGCCTGCAATGGGCCCATCTCAGACCTCAAACAGGTTCTCTAGGGCCTGAAATGGGCCCTCTCAAGCTTCAACTGGGCCCCTTCAGGCCTGAAATGGGCCCTCACAGACCTGAAATGGGCCCTCTCAGGCCTGAAATGACCCTCTCATGCCATGGAACGGGGCCCTCCTAGGCCTTAGATTAGTTCAATCGGGTCTTGGATGTACCCTCTTTAATCATAAAATGGGACTATAAATCCTAAAGGGGGGGGGGGCTATCAGGCCTGAAAACTGTTTTTCAGTCCTATGACGGACCTTGACATTATGATAAAAAATTGTCAGGCTGCATAACGTTACAACTTTCGAATCGACGGTGGGCCCCTAGGATTAGAGACGGGGGTGAGATCTCACCCCTTTCACCCCCCTGGCTGCGCCACTGGTACTGACTCAAGACTTTAACCCTCGCCGGACCTATTGGTTTTCTACATACGCGCCGGCCGAGGGGGGGGGGGCGGGTACGACCCCCCCCCTCGCCGTTTCGCCCCTGGTGGAGCTAGCGCGTCGCGGAAAAACGAGCGTGTGCGCCGTTACGAGACGCAGAGATTGGTACCCGATTTTAAGGTCCTAGGTCAACCGGTGACCTCTGAGGTCAGGTCAAGTGCCCCAAGGTACGGTTCAGTTTTTGGTGAATAACTTCGCAAAAAACGGCCGCAGAGCGCCGATTTTGGCAGCATCGTGTTCGCCTCGCTCAGGCGCGTCGAATGATATACTTTGTGTCCGGGTCAGGTCAACTTGGGGTGTTGACCTCAGGTCAAGGTCAGGTCAGCACCCCCAGGTCACGAAGCTGGTCGAAAGAGGTCATGTCGCATATCATTCGATTCGGCAGGCCTTCCTGAGTCCATTGGTGCCTTCCCCGACTCGCTAGCTCAATTTGATCAAGAGTTATTGACGAAAAACTAATTTGACCTTGATGACGTCATAAATGACGTCACGCAAGGTCAACATTGCAAAAGTGACGCATCTAACCTTGCAAGGAGTGCATAAAATCACGATTCTGTGTGCTTGAGATAGTTGGAGATCGTTCCCGGCGCCAGAATAGCAGTTTGAATTTTTCCCCATTGACTTATAATGGTGAGGTCACGAAAATGACCTGACCTCATATGACCTTTAGGAAAAATCCGAGATATACAAGTTGTGGGACTCATAATGGATACTAGATCCTGCAAGTTTCATTTCCCTGTGACATCTCCTCTGGCAGTGAGGGCGTTGCGAAGTTGCGACATCTGAAGACCGTGCAGAGGTTCACTTATGACGTCATAGGTCAGTGACCTGACCTGACCCAAAAATGCGGTTGGTGTCAAAAGATGCGGCTTGGATCAAAGGTCAGGTATGCCAAGTTTCAGCTCTCTATCGCCAGCGTGTTCGGAGCTATCGCGAAAAAACCCTATGCCGCCCCCCCCTCGGCCGGCGAGGGTTAAGATGCAAGGCACATATTGGCACACGGTGCTTGAGCAGGTGGCCCGTCTCGTAGCTCAGTTGGTAGAGCGCCCAATTTCAGTCGCTCTGTTTGTCGACTTATAGGTAATTACGAGTGAGCGCAGAGTCGCTTCATTTTTCAATATGCCTAAGCCTAACGAAAACATATTTTAGTATGAGAGACCCGGCCCGGTCTGTAACGCTCTTAGCAACTGCTTGGCCGATCGAATTTCTGTCTGGGGTAATGCATTTTCATGTGTCACTACTACTGCACATGTGCTACTACTACTGCATACTACTGCACGTATACCGTTAACACGCGCAGTGGAAGGGTTGCGAGTACTACGCCCAGTGGAAGGAGGGGGGGGGGGCGGATGTCGCCCCCCCTAAGATCTCAGCTCCCACTGGAGCTAGAAAGACGAAATTTGGAGGGTAGGTGGGGGCCCAGGGGAACTCTGTTGTGTGTGAATTTCATGACCCTAGGTCAATATCTTCAAGGTCAAATGAGGTCAAAAGTGGTCAAATCTGCCATTTTAGCGACTTTTTTGCGTTTACACGCCGATAACTCAAAAAGTTACCGGCCGATTTTCTTTTTTCTTTCACTATACGAAAGAACATACATTTGTGAGTATGTATGATGAACTTCTTGTTAATCCAACAATAAATATGGCAGTTAGAAGCCTGCTAAGCGTAAGATGTCGCCGGCTGAAGCGGGATCGGCGGACGCGGGAAACGCGGCAATCACAATTTTGTGTTTACACACTCATAACTCAAGTTGTTACCGGCCGATTTTCAAAATTCTTTGACCATAAGATTGCCTGTACATTTCTTAGTCTTCTCACAAAATTTGACGAGAATCGAATATAATCAGCGGTAAGGAGCGCGATGTAAAGACGGAACCGTCCCGCCCCGGCACAGTCTACAATTCAGGCGGCGCGTAACGGCTAGCGCCGGCCGCCGCGCCGCCGCGCCGCCGCGGCGGCAGGATGTTTGACTTTACACCGCTATTACTAGAAAAGTTGTGACCCGATTTTTTTATTTCTTGCACGAGAAGATCGGCAGTTCAATTCTGGACAGGTAGCCAAAATTTCACATTAATATCATATTTGCGGCGCGAGTTATTAGCGAAAAACAGGAGGGGTGGGCGAAATCCGCCCCCCCCCCCTTCCACTGCGCGTGTTAAAGACCGGTTGGAAGTGTGCCCGAAACAAGTCAATTAGATGTTACTTTGCATGCCGGCACCAGTAAAATAGGTGCGCTGTTAGAAGCCGACTAGATGGAGGACCCACACACATTCGCTGGAAGTCTCGTTTTGCGTGTGCAGCACAGATGTCACTATTGCGTTTGCTCGTTCTTCGCCTATCGCTCTTTGGTATCTTTGTGGAACTGCCCTTGAATGAAGATCGTTGCGACTAGATAAACACTCGTTTCTTTTGATTTGCAGTCTCTTAGGTGGCCCGTTGACCTGATTGAGTTATTCGATCCCAAACACTTTTATTTAACATGACCTGTGACGTTATCGACTCATAAGTGACCTTCAGGTAATTGAAATAAGCTTTCCTCCACAAAAGTGCGTCGACTATCTATGTAAAGCCGTGAATTTGGTTAAAAAATGTCCCCGTTTCAAAGATCAGAGGGGGCTACAAATAAAAATTCAGCGCTATCAGATTATCCCCAGTAGGTAGTATGGGCTGATTATTGTTACTATAATTGATACATTATACTATATTATTGATACTTTATTGATACATTATACTATATATTGATACTATAATTGATATATTATACAATTATGATATATCATAATTGAAGATCAATGCCCATTGCACGATACAGACTATTTGTACGTAAACAGCGGTGTGCACTCAGCTCAAGCCAAGATAGTCCAGACGTCAGAAATAACTGTAATAACTGTACTGTACGATATGTCCGCCGACTAACTTGATCTGACGCTCCGCCGCTCTGTCCACAGGCTCACCATCCGCTACATCCGGCACCTGCAGAACGTGATGCGCATGGCGGACGGCCTGCCGGTCAGCCAGTACGACCCACCCCCGTACACCACGCCCACCCCGTGGATCTCCACTTACGCGAGCGGGCCGGCCGCCACCTCCACCGTGTATTCCGAGCCGGCACAGGGGTACACCGGAGGACCCCCGCCGCCGCCACCCATGACGCTAGTCGAGTCGGAGCACTACGAGCCGCCCCCTCACGCCGGTTATGGAGCAGAGTACTGGCCACCGCCCCACTTCCAGGCTGGCTTCTGATGGGGTGAGGGTGGTCAGGGGTTAGGGGATCGGGGTGGTGAATGTGCTGGTGTGAGCGCAGGGCCTGTGCAAATCTGATCAGTGATGTGGCGCAGGCGGATCCAAGCTGATTTGTGTCGCTCATGGCCATGTGATGCGGAACTTATGGCCAAAGACTTGTGGCGTTACATGATGCTTGCTTCAAAAGTGAAGCCGGTTAAACGGTCGTGAACAGCTTAAGTAAATATGGCCCCATTACCCGAATATCAGTGGTGCAAGAAGCATTCCATGAAGAGAAGAGGAAATCGTCGGTATTTTTTTTGCATTGCAGTCAATAATGTGTGCCACTGTGCTTCCATATTGTATTAAACATCTAGTCACCAGGCAGTTTACAGGCCTGACGGACCAACCAATGCTCAAACTGCATCTAGTCTACGCTGCAATGTAACTCGCATATTCCAGTTGAGTAAAGCCCTTCTTCCAAGCCTTGGTAACGGTAACTGCAGTATGCGTCAGTGTAAAATATTTTAGTTCATTGCTCGTTTAGGCGATATGTTTGTTTTATTTACATCAAAGTATGGTTAATGCATATGCAGGTGTATTCAACCGTATATCCTGGTAAAACTGTCTTTGAACAATCAAGTCAACCAACTAGTCAAATGTGCTATGCCTATGCGGCGTTTCGGATGCATGATTTGCCCATCTGATGCAAAAGTTGTTGTGAATTTTGTGTGTAAGGCCCCCCCGAAAATATTACCACTTAAGTTTGAGAATTACCCACTGTATATCGCATTGCTGACTGATTTCGATGTACGGCATTGCCTGAATCATAAGAGTGCTGCGTCCGAGTTCTGAATATGTGAGCGAGTGCCTTTGGAGTGCCTTGTGGTCAAGAAAGATCATCTTAAGAGTGTCTTCTGGTCATGCACGACCATCTTTAGAGTGCCTTCTGGTCATGCACGACCATTTTTTTGTAGTGTCTTGTGGTCAGGTAGAGCCATTTTTAGGCCCCGGGCCTGTCGCATATGGATCTGTCGATGATGATCTGAGAGAGTAACATGTGAATGATATGACCGGCAGGATGACGTCGTACTATCGTCGATTGTAAGTTGTAACCATAAGGTCTCTCGCAAGTGGTCTGTGTTGATCAATATCTTGTCAGCCAAGCGTCTAGTCAATGATGAGCGTGTGATGCGCTGACAACTGTGACAAACCATGCTATATGACGCACAAGCCTATAAATAAAGAACGGCTTAGGTGGATTTAGAATGACTGTTAGTCGCCAATCGATTTGCATGAACAGGGAGCAGCTAATCACGATAAGCATTACCGGGCACTGATTGAGTTTCGAGCAAGTTTCGAGTTCCTCTATGAATGGACATGGGGAGCATTCATTCTGGCCAGGGTTTACGAGTATAATAACCGTTTTCACGACGGCCATCTGGTACACATTGGTGCACATCTGGTGCAGATTAGGTGCAGATTTGGTCAAACTAGGTTCGGTGTATCTCTTAGTAGCGATCAGCCAGGGTTGCACTAATTGCGTATATGCCTGCTTTGTCATATTATCAGAGTAACGTAAACGGGGGTGACTTTGCCATGTTTTCAACTTTAGACTATTTTATTCTTTTAACTTGTTAACTTGTTGGGATGACTCTATGTTCAACACACGGATGAAGATTAGCTCTTTGGGTTTGCTATTATCGTATTTATATCTTGCCTTAAAATGTAAAATTTTAAAGAAAATGAGTTGTGGCAAAGTTAAACTGAAAAAGGGGTGACTTTGCCACTATGCCAAATAGTTAATGTCTTTTTAACGCTAGCAAATATTTTTCAATCACACTTGTTCCATTGATGGGGAAAGGCAACCACCCTTCATCGTCTAAAAGGAAAAATAAAGCAATTTGAGTTTTTTTTTGCTCTTAAATGATGCACAAAAAAGGAGAGATACATTTCCTTTTATAATACATTATATTTGTTGAAAATAATTGCCATTTGATAGTAAATAGAAACTGAAAAATGGTTAAGAATAGAAAAATAAGCAAAAATGTGATTGTATCGGTAGTCTACGACCTTACCGCCTTCTTCCAGCGGCAATGAGAGGAACAGAAAGAGGCCGTTCTTGCGGCAAATTACCGGCACCCTTATTATCAGCGTTTTGATCTATAAAATGATACAGGGTTCTTCAATGAACACCCCTGCTCGGCTCCTGTGCCACTTAACGGCACAGGAATAAGCGGCATGTAAGATGCGGTAACCGGCATTTGAAATAGTGTCAAAAATCATGACGAAAGTACTCTAGTCATTTTTTAGGTCTGGTCAAAGAATAGGGCACCAGAGGTTATCAAAAGTCAAATTTGCCCTTTTTTTTACAAATTCGCCCATAACTCAGCGTATTCGATGGCTCTTTTAGCGGTTTCTGGAATAAGCACTAAAAGTTGATCCAAGTTCAAAATTTGACCTGAGGTCAAGGTCATGACCTGACAAGAAAAGGTCATATTAGCCGTTTTCACGACGGGCTATCCGGCGACTGCACCTGATTTGAACAAATCTGCACCTAATCTCTTTTACAGCAAATATCTTTATTTTATGAATTTATTTCAGTGTTTTAACCCGTGAGTTGCTGGGGGGGGGGGGCGTTAAACGTCTTGGTTAAACGCCCCCACTTTTTTTCGCCGGGCCATAGGATAAAAACGGCGCGCCGCAGGCGCGCCAAATTTTGGGTACCTGTAGAGAATTGATTTGAAGTTGATTGTGACAAAGTTTCAAAAAAATCTGTCGGAAATTTTTTGAGATATCGAGGTTTTAGTGACGTTATGATTTCTGAGTTTTCGACCAAAAACGGCATATATTCAAAAAATCATATAAAATCACAAAATAGACATACAGACATGCGGTAAACGCCATTAGACTGCCAATACCATGAACAATCAGATGGCGATCTTCGATTATTGATTATCGTTCCGCATTTTCCAAGATCTTGAACTGAATCTTGGCAATTTCTCGGGACTACTTCACGACCATGATACATGAATTTCTTAAATTCAACTTTTTGAGCCAAACACGTACACATATGATAAAATGAATGTCACCATCGTGTTCTACGCCCCAAATTACCCACCCATAAAACATGTGTCACAGGCTGCGAATATCAGTTTTGATTTTCGGAGATATGTGCCTACCCGGTTGACCTGACCTTGACCCTGACCTATGCTTGAGTGACCCCTACATGGAGCTGACACTCTTGTAGGCCTTATATGATGGATTGTGCACCGTTTTGACAGAGTTTATGACGAGAGGCGCCCATTGCGAAGTCCTGAAGTCCATGCTACTGAAAGCCCGATTTCAGGTGTTTGACCTGACCTTGACCCGACCTGTGACCTCAAAATTCAACTTTAAAGTACTCATCTGAAGCGTCTCGTCGCGTTCTTTCGTTTGCCGCCTCGTTCGTTTCGCTGCGCCTATTGGTTCTCGAGTTATCGGCTGGGGGCGTTTAACGCCCCCCCCCCCCAGCAAACGGTGGGTGGCGAAATACCCCAGCAACTGCCGGGTTAGCCTTCGCCCCAGTGGGGGGGGGGCATATGTTACCATCCTGTCGCGTTTTTTTGCGTGTGAATAAAAAACCGCGGCGCGTAGCGCCGTGCCGCTTGGGGTAGCTTTTGGTACATCAATTTTGGACGATGTGTGAAATTGTTGACCCCAGGTCATGTCAGGTCAGGTCACCAGGTCAAGTTAACTGACCAAGCCTAAAAAAGTTTGCAATCATGTCCAGCCTGCAGTGTTTGTCAGAAAGGTTTAACTTGGTGGATTGCATGATGTTATGGGCGCCTACAATTTGTATATCTCGGATTTTTTTTTATATTCGTGACCTAAGGTCAGGTCAGTTGCGTGACCTTTCCATTACAAGTCAATGGAGAAAAATGAAAATGCCTCTAGATCCATGTGTACGCATAGGAACAGTCCAAATATTTCAGAATCACAATGATTTGGACCACCCGTGATGACCAAGGTGTCATTTTTGCTGATAGCCTCTAGAAAGGTCATCCGAGGTCATTAGAGGCTACAAACATATTTCATGCCAATAACTCGCGATTGGAAAGAGATAGGACGCTGAGGATGGTCTCATTGTGTTTGTCTTGTTGAGACGCATCGACTGATATGCAACATGACCTTTTCCGGTCAGGTCATGACCTTGACCTGAGGTCAAATTTTCATCCGGCGAAATTAACCCTCGCATGTGTGCGGCGTTTTCCAGCTTCTAATGTGTAGGGGGGGGGGGGTCGGTTGGACCCCCCCCCTTGCCGTTTGGCCCCTGATCGAGCTAGAGCTTCGCGGAAAAAACGAGCGTGTTGCCCGTGACGAGAGGAAGCCGATGATACCCAATTTTAAGGTCCTAGGTCATTGGTTGACCTTCCAGGTCAGGTCAATGACCCAAAGTCGGGAAAATCGGGACCTATTAGAAAGTCATAAAGTGTGGCTGCTAAGGGGTTTTTCGGGGTGCTGATCACGAATATCGTGTTAGTTTTGATCACAGATGATGTCTTTAAGCATTTAGACCAGGTCGGGTCAGGTCAGGTCAGGTCAATCAGTAGGCGTCGTGACGGGTATTCATAGTACGTGTCAACCGCCTCTGACAGCTTCGTAAGATGTTACGAAGGCACCAAAACTACTTCGTAAATGTTCAAATGGTTGCTAAATTCGAATTCAGCTCCAAAAACTAGCCTAGAAACATGTAAAACTCGAAAAAGTGACCCGAGGTCACCCGAGGTCACCAAAGATCAATGACCTGACCTGACCTTCAGGTGACCTTGACACCCACCCTAATGCATGGGAGCAACATCAAATCACATGTTTGAACGTTTAAAACCACGAAAAGCTTGCAAACGCGCGGCTAATGCGAGCCGACGTACGCCGAATCGCGATTCCGGCCAAACATGGTCTCGGAAAAGAGGTCACAGGTCAAAGGTCATTTGGGTCAGGGTCATGCAATTTTCAGAGTAGGTGTCAAATTGATCAATGCGAGGGTACTGAAAGTTTCGTCGCAATCGGCCGCTTTTTACGCGAGTTATTCGCGAAAAACCATGGGGGGGGTCCATCCGACCCCCCCCCTACACATGCGAGGGTTAACTGGTCCCGGCGAAAATAGCACATTATGTTCATTCATGACTTTAAGATGCGTAATTATAATTACAACCTGGTGATTTATCATTTTGATTCTATCCGTATGCAAATATCTGATGTATCTTTACTCAACAGTAAAAGTAATACTGCATATTGCATCCTGAACCGGTGAATACATGCAGTCACGTTACATCTCAGCTGCACCACGGGACGGCAGTGAGCCGCGCTCCTGACTGATCCCGAAGGGCTGAGGCTTCAACGGGAGTAACCATACATTAATTTTTATTCTCTGGGCTCCGCTGTGTCGGGAAATCGTTGTTATTTTATTTTCCTCTTCACAGGTGACGAACTGGTGGCGCTACTCGCGTACGGGTGCGGGGCGACACTGGGAGATCTAGACAACGAGCTAAACCCCGTGAGCGTCTAATCGTCCCGCCTGAACGTTGAGGGAGCACTGGGCGACTTCGATCTGCCAAAAACGAAGGTCGGTGAAGTTGCCACGATCCTGGCAGCTCATGCCGTGTTCTATACGACCCCCGCCGAAGTTAGTTGGTAGCACTGCTGCTCCACGGCGTACATTTCCTACCAGCCCATGGGGTTTACATGTTAAATGGCATGTTTTCGGCGAGCGATATCTCGGTCAACTTTTGAAGGAATCAATGGTTCTTAGTCTCAAATGATAGTTCGATGAATTCTTTTGACAATTCCTCTACCATTTTTCACGAAACCCAGCCGATCTTCTACGGCGTACAGGGTAAATATTTCTCTGCACGCCAGCACCCTCGAAGCGCCTCTCCGATCGTCGGCGCGCGGTCCTCTCGGTAGCGTATCAGGCTACGGATCCGAGGGTCGTGAGTTCGAATCATGGGAACGCCGCGTGATTTTGGCTAGAAATGAATGATGTTGATTCTTGAATGTTTGTATAATCAAGCATTTGTAGCTAATTGAATTTATCTGCCCACTAATCAGCCTCTTAAAGGGACCCTCCCACCTTCAAAAAGTTAATGAATTGGCATGGAAAAGATGTCGCTCTGTTCAGAAAGAGCGAAAACGAATATCTACCAAATTTCATCGAAAAATATTCACCGGTTTTCAAAATATTAGACTTTTACTTTTGTTTACTTTTTGGGATCTCCGCTGTTCCTAGCGACTTTATTTGAAAGTGCGGCATTTGTTGCGCGCAAAGCAGCATATACCACCGCGTGCTACCAAACGTTTTAGCAAAAGATTTAAAAATCGTTAGATCTCCGCTGACGTCACAAATTCTAAGGGGGCATACCAATGCACTAGCCCCTTAGAATCCGAAAACTGCAAGTTTGAAATTCCATATCTCCGAATTAAAGCATTTGTCGATGTTGTGAGTGCCCAAACCGGTATTTGCAGGCCATGGCCACCAATTTGGCTATCTCAACTCAAAACTAATGTTAAGGTGGGAGTGTCCCTTAAAACCTGTTCAGAAATTTAAGAAATAAATGTCACGTGCGCGTCACGACTGCCAACCATGAGCGCTACCATATTCTAGTTTGAACTAACTTTTTGCTTGTCCCGGCCACATATAGTAGGTTTTCTAGTAGTTATGCTTGAAATTCCTACCAAAGCTCGTCCTATCCTTCACTCAATATACCCTGGTTTTATCTACCTTTCCGAGGGCCATGCAAGTGCCTCTTTGAGGTACTTTAAAAGAAGGCCCTAAACATAAACATTTCACTGAGTAATGCGTCTAAGAAGATAGTGTGCTCCCTGGCTGAGTAGAGTTAAGATTGGGGTGCGAGAGTACTGGCAGTTGCGGTACGCCACCATTGTCATGTCGGAATCTCGGATATGGTAGACCCACACACGAAGAGTGTGTACTGCATACTGCGTGGTCTTCGTGCGTTTCATGTTTCAGTTTTTCATGTTCAAGCGCCAGGAGTACAAAGTACAGGGTGGCGCACGTAAAACCCCCTATTTGAAACTTGAATAACTCTTATGATTCTTTACCAAATTGGATGACATTTTCACACAATGTAAATCAACGTTTGGGATGATATTCATTCAAGTTTTAGGCAAATCCATTCACGTTCAGCTCAGTTGTGCACCTGAACGTGACCACTATCGTTTTTCATCACTTTCTCGAGGCGCTCGCGGTACGCCAGCGCTGTTTTCTAGCGCATCTCGACGGTGATCTCTGCGAAGGCGGCTCTGAACCGACCGTGTAACTCCGGAATGTTCGCCGTCTGCGTCACGTATGCCTACGACTTCACAAACCCCCACATGAAAAAATTCTTTCTGCTAAACCAACGTTACAGTGACCCGCCACAGCATGTATTAAACAAGTAAACAAAACAGCAATACGACCTCACACGCGGGGTGAGGTCGGGCTAGCGCGGTGGCCAGGGCAAATTGGGCGAGTGCGGTGGCCAGGGCAGTTTGGGCTAGCGCGGTGGCCAGGGCAAATTGGGCGAGTGCGGTGGCCAGGGCAGTTTGGGCTAGCGCGGTGGCCAGGGCAAATTGGGCGAGTGCGGTGGCCAGGGCAGTTTGGGCGAAGCCCAACCTCACCCCGCGTGTGAATTTTTCATGTGGGGGTTTGTGAAGTCGTAGGATACGTGACGCAGCCGGCTAACATTCCGGAGTTACACGGTCGGTTCAGAGCCGCCTCCGCAGAGATCACCGTCGAGATGCGCTAGAAAACAGCGCTGGCGTACCGCGAGCGCCTCGAGAAAGTGATAAACTATAGGAGTCAAGTCGTGGTGCACAACTGAGATGAACGTAAATGGATTTGTCTAAAACTTGGCCTCTGGCTAGGGGATCGTGTCCCTTCGTCGTGTTCTGAAGGTCCGGATGATCACAGTCGAGCAGCAATGGTTGACATTCGAGGAAAGAGAACTAGCAGGCCAGTAAGCAAGCTGTATCAGCTAGAAGCAGCCCATCCATATAGGGTCGAGACAGCTGAACACCGCAAACAGGAGCCAAACTACTTGAGCCTCATTCTGTTTACTCACCCAAGTGTCACGACCCGTGTGCTCCTCTCACCTGAGTGTATGTGCGTGTGCGATGTCGGGACGGACTTACGGTCCGTGTCCTTGGTGTCACGCTCCGTGTACAGGGCGCACGTGGGGCGCACAAGCCCTCCGTTGATGACGAACCCCGTTTCTGCACGGCAGTGACCGTACACCTGGTGTGGGCTGAGAACTGACAGAGGCTGGTCAGGACCACAGTGTATTAAGTCAGGACGTTCACTAGCCGGACCTGGACCACCGCAGACGACCCACGCCGTCTGGCTTGGCCCACCAGAGGAGATCGACGCCCAAGAGCCCCACTTCCCCGACGGCTGGCTCTTCAGCTGCAGCAGTGGGAGCCGCCCTGGTCCCATGAGTTTGCATTCTGCGCTGACTCGCCGGCACTTACGAGCGCGTGCAGGCACGAGATGGTCATTCTGTGACTAGGGGAGTCGTCTTGAGCTTCAAGACGTCGTGAGCTGCGTCCCAAGCAGCAAAGCGTCGCGTGCAATTCAAGAGACAGTGATGGTACGCTTCCCTGTGGAGAGTCGGATACTAGTGATTGCGGTGCTCCAGCGGGAGCCGAAAACTGTGCATTGTGTGATGTCAGTTGCAATAACACGTTTAGTTTCTTGTACACTTTCGAAAATATTTTCGAGTGGGGAGCTATGTCGGATTTGTTATTCACTGTGATTCGTGTCATTTAATATTGTAGTTTCAACTGTCCGTTCGGTGGTCGCAGTGTCGCGCGGCGGTACAGTGTAGCGGTGTGTACTAGTACTTGAACGAGATTAGCGCCGCGGTTCGAGGCCGCTCCGCGCGGCCGCGCCGGTGCGGGTGCCCGCGTACTTGAAACGTGTGTTGTCACTAGAGTTGCAAAATTTCCCTACCGCACTACCGGCATGCCGGTAATTTTTCACTACCGCAGGTTTTTTTCGTGGTATTTGGCATATCCTGCCGGTAGCATGCCGGTATTTTTTATTTTGCACCAAAAAAAATTATCAGCATATGATTCAAACTTTGGACACTAAGAGGCTATTGATTTATTGAATTGTAATAACAGCAATCTTAGCCACTGCAAAATACATTCTGTGGTAGAAGTTCCATTGCTAAGGGTAATTGTACATATGAACCTCAGCATTTCACAGGTTTGGCTCTAATAAGAATAGTCAAGAATCTACTGTGGTCTATCAAAGGAAGAATACTCATTCATGTTGCAAAAGCACAACCAATTAGTAAGTCTAATGGTAGGTAATAGGTATAATACAATAAAATAAATTAATGTTAATGGCAACATTCCCTAGGCAAAAGGCAGAATCAAAACACAAAACACATTGTTTGGAAACTGGCCTTGAGTCGTGAGATGTGGTCTGAGATACTCTACAAAGAATTTGGCACTGAAAATCCAGCTGAAAAGGCAGGTATTAGGAAGCCCTGAGCCTAACTTCGGTCCCAAAATGAAATGAAAATGAATTAAACTGGCATTTTGTCTTATCTTTACAAGAAAACACAACATGCAGACCAAATGAATACAAAGTGGCGCTATATGATCAGCTGATCAAGCAACCAAGGATTGACTTTTAAGATCCTCTGTCCCCTAAAAAAGGATGTAAACTGATGACGTAATATTTATTCATATGCCCTTTTGGTTAAATTACTCAAGAGAAGTGGATTTTCTTGTAGTGAATAACACTCACAGTGTTGATTTTATTGGATTTTAATATCGTGTTGGATGATTTTTATAAAAAAAAAATCATTCACGAGGCAGTAGTTTGTAGTCCTAAAACTTTTTTGCAGTGTTTTAATCAGCTGGTTAAAAACTGTGTTATATGGCGCATCTGTTTCGATCCTTTATAACCTTGTGTTTGTTCCCGCGTTTGAGATGGGAGAGGATATTATATCGTTTTTATACATATTATTTGGTGACTTCTCAGGACAAGTGAGTTATTAACACATATTTTTACATGATTCGTATCTTACTCACGAGCCAACAAGCCATGGCGGATAGGAAAAAGTAGATGTTGATCTCGCTTCCTCAGTTCAAGTTATATAGGAACATGGCCAAATCTGTAGTTTTTTTTTTATATTGTGATTTATGACTAGCTATAGTTCATTTTAGGGCAATGTGGAAAACAAGAACGCTTGTGGTAAATGTGATTGCTGCTCACTGTGCAGTCTTCTGGAACACATTTCAGTAATTCAAGTTCTTTTTGACCTTGCTTTTTTGATGAACGTGTGTAGGCTTTTTGTAGGCAATACCTCTTTGAATACAGGTGATATTTTAACAGCTGTAAACTGGAATTGAGTTTCAAAATTGTGGTATTAGTGGGGCCAACTCAGCCAAAATCACGTTACGGTCCAAGGCGGACATGAGGACAGGTGGCGCCGCCGCCACTCGCATAGCGGCGGGAATGTGAACTAACCTGTTTACCATAAGGCCGCTGTGCTAACGGCCGCTGCGGGCGCCGTTTCGGGCTAATTTTGACTTTGTACCGCAATTAATGGTTTATTTATAATAAATAATGGACTAGCGAGAGTCGTGCCGGAATCAGAATTCAATGTTCTACAAAACTAAGCCATTTTCATTGTGATCACGTCATCGACTTCACCGCCCTACCCAATAAAGCAGAAATATGTCGTGTCACCGGTGATTACACGCAAAAATTCTTTGGCATATAGCATAAAAACCAGAACACCTTTGACTGCAGCGACTATGCGGTACTACAGAAAATTGTATGGCCTACCTAATGGTGCCCATTACTTAATAATTAAGCTGAGTATTTCGTCGCCTAACTCTTGTAAAACCGTATGTCCGCTTGTCTATGGAGTTTGGACCGTAACGAGGCTGCTGGAGTTTTGGTTGGACAATGGGTGGCTGCTGGGTGGGGCGGTAACTGAAATTGCCAAAATGTGGCATCTCATGTAGGGGTAAGCCAGAATCAAGAATGCAGGTTTTTTAGTATGCCGGTAATTTGACGGTGTTTTTGCTTGGGGCGTGGTAGCATGCCGGTATCCCAGAAAATTTTTGTGGGGCGGGGCGGTGCCGGTAGCAGCCCATAGGGAAAACTTTGCAACTCTAGTTGTCACGTGACTGCGCCGAGCCGAGGTCGGGGTCGCTCGCCGGCCAGTGAGTCAGTCGGTATCTGGCACTGGCAGTATTCTATGTATCGTGGCACTGGCTCGCTCCTGGTCTCCTTTGTCTCCTTTGCCTTGTTGCACCCTGAACAGGTATTCCGAACCTGTACAGGTATTCTCATCCCACCGATATGCTAACAATTTAGTAATGGCTCATGCGGTTATTTTCATGATTGTATGCAATTCGCAATCGATGTTGAAATGAATACTGAGCATGTATAAACGGCCAATCAGCTCATTCGCATTGGTTTCAATTGGAGGCTGAATCTGAAAATCGAAACGGGAAACGATATCGTAGCCAACTCAGTTCTTTACCGCTGCAACTTCACCTCACAATACAGTCCACTAGCCTGAAATCGTAACAGGTATGCCAGGGGCCCTAGAAGACATCATTACGCGGGCATACGAGTGATGACTGATGCCCTGGCAAGCAGCACCCGGTCCTTAGCCTCGCGGACGGAGCCTGGACGATGAAACTGGAGGACGTCTCCATTGCGCTTGGGGACGGGAGAGATGCGCCGAACCTGAAAGAGGTCCTCCTGACATGGGCTGCATCGTTCCCTGTGTTTCACCAGCGTGTGGTTCACAAAACGAAGCACCTCTTTAGTGTACTCTACAAGTACGGTCTGGGTGTGGACGGTGGGTTTCGACTGAGTTGTAAGGCCATGGCCATGAAGCGAAAGGAAGGCCATGCGTTCCCTGCTGGACTGAGGCATGTCCTGCCAGTCTCACTGCTTGAGCTGAGAAGGCAGAGATCACTGGACACAGGAATACACAGGCGCACAAGGCCCTATATACCGGAATACATTGACCAGCACCTCTTTGGCGTACATACAAGTACGGTCTGGGCGTGGACGGTGGGTGTCGACTGAGTTTAAGGTTACGAGAGCCATGGGTGCCGTACTGGACTGAGGCATGTCCTGCCAGCCTCACTGTTTGAGATGAGATGGCAGAGATCACTGGACACATAAATGCATTAACTTTATTTAAGCCTGTATTTACCTATGTATGTGTATATGTTACAGACCGTATGAAAACCCAGTCCGTTTGCAAACGGCCTGACCCAGTCAGGCCGTTTGAAAACGGCCTGAAAAGCCGGCCGTTTGCAAACCGCCTGAAATATCAGGCCGTATGAAAACGGCCTAGGCAGTTTGAAACGGCCTAGACAGTTTGAAAACGGCCTAGTCAGTTTTCAAACGGTCTGGCGAAGTACAACAGCCTCTGAAGATTGAACTTAATGGATCCAGGTTGGTCGATGATCAGGTTGCATCCATGTGAATACTTGCGCATTCCATGCCGAATGACTCGTCTACATACGTCGAACATTTTCTTACTGTGCTGATGCTCGGCCCGGCCGTTTTTCGACAATATTACTAACTATACAAGTTCACGGTCCGCCTGTGCACGGCCATCCGGTTGATGGAGCCTGGTGAAGCCACCACTGGTGAGGTTTGGCGAAACGTATCACTATTCACTATATACATACAAGACACAGATTATTTTGCGGCATAAAACGCCGGAGCGACCAATGAACATCAGAGTTCACATCAGTGGCGCGGGAACCAGGGGGGGGGGGGGGGCTAGCGGGGGCTGAGCCCCTCCAAATTTTCGGCTGGGGGGGGGGGGGGGGGCTCGTAATGTATTTGAGCCCCCCCCCCAGCTGGAGGAATCGAAATAAGAAATCTACCAACATAATTTCATAGATTCATACATAGGCGCGGGAACCGGGGGAGGGGGCAGTGGGGGAAGCTTGCTCCCACAGCTCTGGGGCCGTAGGGGCGGTGCCCCACAACTTTTCATGAGGTCAGGAACCGTTGGGGCAGCTTGTCCTCCCGTAATTAGGGGTTGTGGGTCACAAAGGAAGCAAGCATGTAAGTGAAAACCCACCTCTTTCACTGGCTCGGCAACTCATTTGGCAGATTAAAACCTTTATTCCAGGCTGCCAAAACGGTAGTTTCTTCACTCAGCTGAGACGGATTACCTGACTTTTTTGCAAATATTTTCGTTTTTTTGTTGAAAAGGCCAAGGTCTGAAAAATAAGTGGCCTAAAACCAGTGAGAAAATTAGATTTGGGGGTACCCTAGGTTGATCTCTATTATGGTTCAGCCCCCCCCCCCCCCCCAGTCTGGAAGAAGTTCCCGCGCCACTGGTTCACATCAGAGTCCTTACCGCGCCCGGTCGACCGCCGCGCCGGCGCACACTGGTCGGAAACGCCCTCACGAGAGGCCACGGGCGATTCCGGAGTTTCGGATTATTTTTTATATAGATCGATTTGAAATTGATCAAATTATTATACTTAGGCCAAAAAAACTAATCCGGGTGACCAAAAATAACTGTAATCAGCCCCCGAAGATGGGGTATCCCAGAACTCGGAAACTGACGCGGAGCAAGAGGTTTCTTGAGCCGGATATTCAGAGTCTTATTGCTGATAGACACCAAATTGAAATCCCACATATTATGCATCAAAATGTTCGTTATGAAGTTGCCGACTGGTCAGTGCAAAATTTTTGGTATACTTTTCCCCTAACTAAGATTTACTGTAGCTTTTTTATGACGGCTCTCCTACAGTGATTTTGGAATATAACTGCAAAGTTTAGGTAAGGAAACAACAGGTAGTCCCATCTAGTTCCACTCTGATTTTTTGTGAGATGAAGCAGGATTTAAATTTACACCAGGGCAACATAAAAGCTAACTGCGCATATTTGCGCAAAATTTGCAGGAGCCGCTCTTCCTACCCAAGTACCGCCCGCCCCGCCCCAGTTTCGGCTCGGCCGCCGCGCCCGGCTTACGCTGACCTGTGTGGCCTGCACGCATCCATGCGTAGTTGACTGGTCATTAAAAACAGATGCGCTTGAGTTTATGAATTTTGTGAAAAGCGCGTTTTATGTATGCATTTATGTATGCATTGACATCAAAAGCCTTCCACATGTTGCGTGGCGATTTCGGCTTGCATTTAAAGAGCCTTGCTATTGACAGCCATCACTCGGCTGAAGAAATTGGAAATTGAAACCTTCGTGAATATAAGACGCTGCAAATATAGGACACCTGTCACTGACGTCGGGTTACCTTGGGCCGTCTTTTTACATTAGATCACAATTCCGGTATTTAACCCTGGCCGGACCGATTGGTTTTCTATATTGACCGGGGAGGGTTGGTACAACTTCCTCGCCGTTTCGCCTCTTATAATTGAGCTAGAGCCTCGCGGAAAAAACGAGCTTGTGTGCCGTTATAAGACGCAACAATTAGGTACTACCCGATTTTAAGGTCTTAGGTCAGCCAGTGGCCTCTTAGGTCAGGTAAGTGCCACAAGGGACGGGCTCAGTTTTAGGTTAATTACTTTGCCAAAAATGGTCGCACTGCCGCGATTTTGGCATCATCGTGTTTTTCTAGCTCAGGCGCGTTGAATGCTATACTTGGTGTTCGGGTGAAGTCAACTTAGGTGTTAACCTCGGGTCAAGGTCAGGTCGGAGCCCCTCAGGTCATGAAAATGGTTGAAGGAGGTCATATCGCATATCATTCGATTCGGCAGGTCTTCCTGAGTCCAATGGTGGCTTTCCCGACTCTCTAGCTCCATTTGATCAGGAGTTATTGACGAAAAACTTATATGGCCTTAGTGACGTCATAAATGACGTCACGCAAAGTCAACAATGCTAAAGTGAAGCACTGGACCTTGCAAGGAGTGCATGAAACCATTCCCGGTGCCCGAATAGCAGCTCCCAATTTCCCTTGTTGACTTAAAGTGGTGCTAGATCCTGTATTATACTCAATTATGACGTCATAACTTAACAGATTCACGTCATATATTTAGTGCTTGACATCCAAATGATAGCTTACATATGACAGAGAAGGTATGCAAAGTTTTATGAAGTTTGCTTCACTAGTTGTGGAATAACAAGCAAAAAACGTTTGCGGAAAGGCCGCTGGCCTCTCGCTGGAGCGTTTCCGACCGGTGTGCGGCGGCTGGCCGGTGGCGCCGGCAATACTTGACCATTGCGGTGGAAGGCGAAATTTTGAAGTCCGGGGGAAGCCCGGGTCGACCGGGCGCTATACGGGCCGGGTCTCAGTTCTGCTAATCTCTTCCTGACCAGGCCTGGATTCGTCATCGGGAAAATCAGGGAGACTTTTCCGGAACTAGCGAGAATCATCGGGGATCACGAACGGTATCGCGCGATAACGAGATATGCTGAAGATAGGCGCTCAACAATAATTTTCCGACGGAGAATATCCGAGTGACAATATTTTTCCGGATGCCGAATGCACCTCAGGATTTCATGGTGCCATGTAATGTCATGAAACGGTCGTGCTTCAACAAACTCAACATTGCCCAGCTGTAACTTTATGCAGGCCAGATTGTTTTCAAAATGCCTAGACCGTTTGCAAACGGCCTGGTGTCTGGAAAGCTGTCATACGGCCTAGACGGTTTGCAAACGGCCTGAAATTTCAGGCGGTTTGCATACAGCCTGGAATTTCAGCCCGTATTCAAACGGCCTGACTTTTCAGTCCGTTTGCATACTGACTGGGCCGTCCAGGCCGTTTGCAAACGGCCTGAATCGGGCCAGGCCGTTTGCAAACGGACTGAGTTTTCATACGGCCTGTAACATATATATGTACAGGGTGGCGCCGGTAAATAACCACACATGGTGTGTCAAAAAGTGGAAATAGCCGGTGCGCCGTCTGGCAACCCGGCAGCCCACCGTCATAGGGAAATTCATACTTTTTGTCGCTTTTTCGCTCCTTATGAGTCACTTGATCTAATTAGAGCTTAACTAGGAACGAGGCGGATCACTTGGATGTATTCGGGACCCGAATACGTTTTAGAGCCAATACCCAGGAAACTATCCGCCCAATGCGAGTTTTTAAGAGTCTACATGCCCAAATTAACGTTGAGCGCGGCCTTTATCGGTCGGTTTTCCGCGACGTTTTGGCGCAATCGCCTTATTCATTCAGCCAGGGTGGACTAATTCGCTTAACTAGGAATAAGGCGTTGAAGAGAATTATTCGAGGAATAGAGCTGTGCGCGCTTCAGAACCCACCGTGGTCGATTAACTTCTGATTCGCGCAAAAGTAATTTCCATTATAAGTAGGTAGTTCGATTTTATGTTAACCTTTTCCTCCATAGTTATTAAAATTCTAATAATTAAATGTGGCTTGAATAAGAAATGTTGTTCGAAAATTTGCCAAATTGATACAGATTCCCTTCTTATTGCAATTTCAATAACTATCGACAGAAGGGTCCTGAGGAACACACAATCGGACATGAACGAGGGCCGCTTCGGCTACCTGAGGAAGTTGGCTGGCGGGATTCTCTGGGCGAGCGTGGGGCAATTCTTCGAAGGGGAAACGATCATCCGAGCGAAAAGTCTGGTGTGGATGGCGGGCTACATCCTCTGCAGCGCCTGGAGTTGACATTGGTTTGTTGCGTTTGGTATAATTCACTAACATATTTTCTCTAGATCTTGTTCCATAGTATTTTTTTTGTAACAAAAACCCTTGAAAAAAAAAGATCATTCGTCATGACAAAAACTAGGAGTTTTTTTTTATTCTCAAAAGGTGTTTGGCTCCAAGCATGTTTTTCAACTATAAAGCACGCGTTTTAGCCAGCGAAACGGGCTAAAACTGAGCCTGAGAAACTCGAACGTCGCCTTATTTTAACATGTGAATTTTTCCCGATAAATTCCATACGTGCGTTTTGGAACTAGACATGAAAACAGTGATGACGTCATGCTATGGAACTTGCATTGCAATGTAATGTATAGCTATCATGGAAAGAACCGCTTACTCAATTCGGGCCTCGGTAACAGTGAACAACGAAGTTTTCCCAAAATTCGTTGGCAATTAATGCTTTCGTACGGACATTGGGTGCCAGCTGCCACCAGTGACGTCATCATAGTATGCTCATTTTTGAAGGCACAATTTCTATGTATTTACCAAGCACAATTTGAAATCGATCATTTTTACGGTAAGAAATTCTTAGCCAGACGCTAAAGTTGCCAAAACTCACGTGAGAGCTTCGGTAATGCACTTGGAGCCAAACACCTTTTGAGAAAAAAAAAAAAAACTATAGGTTACCTGATTGGTTTCCCTATCGTCCGTCCAAAGCTGTCAGGAGTCGGCAGCCGCTTGCTTCGCGTGGCAGCCGAGCGACAGAATCACGGCATATATGTAGAGAACTCAGAATGATCAAATCCGCGTGCTCCGGCCCGCGGCCCTCCGTGCGTGGGGCGGGACTCTACCACGCCATGGACAACGGCCGAGCCAGACGGCCGCGGTACCTGACCCTGCTAAACTATTTTTTTTTTTTTACATTGTATTATAAATTAGGAAGACAGAGCAGGCTACCGCCCACGACTCTCCCCGAATAGCACCACACGATGCTGGCGTCACCTATACTGCCTTGTAGTTACGCTTTCTCCCGAATGATCAGTCACGGACGCAAGGCCGTATATCACGGACGAAAGTTCGGAGTTCCTGTCGCAAGTGGTCGTCACTAATGCACGACAGCAAATATACATCAACATTCGAGCACGGCCGAGGCAGCTGCCGGAGCGGACGGACGTACAGGTACACCCACAGGGTGACGCCATCGCGCGTCCTAGACGAGCTGGCAGCCACAGGATTCGCTTGTTGCTGGGGGACAGTAGCAAGGCTTGGCGACGTCTACTGCAAGACTGCTGACCTACGTCCCACCGCGAGTTTCGTGCAGGGACACGCAACGGTTTGTGTCAATGCTGAGGAATACTTTGTTTCCAAATAAATTTCCAACATGTTGGAAATTTGCCAATGTTTGGTGCGAAATAGATATGATGGAACGAATATGTCAAAACCACTAAGTAAAATATTACATAAAATCGAATAAAACACCTACGATTTTTTATTTATTACCATTCTTTCCAAGGGGCAATTGTAAAAAAATGTAGAAGTAAGGAGAAGTTTCTGACCAAGCGGATTTACCTACCTATTCTTGCCGACTACCAGAGGCTAATTTGGCTATTCAATGGCTTTTACTATTTTTTGTTTCTAGCTGCAGCATAGGTGGCCAATGGATCCTCTTATATTTTCCTTAAAAATGCACGAAACAGAAATGAGTTAAAAACAGTAAAGGCCGCCGTCCACTGTGACGGAATTCCGTCCGGAGTCCGTCAGGAATGTCGCCGCATGCGGACCGCATCCGGACCGCAGACGGAAAGCTCACGGACACTTGCCAACACTTTGTGAAGAGCAATTATCAGTTATTACAAAAGAAAATATAGCAATTTACTAGCATGACGTAGTGCTGCCATGTCAAGGAAAGTATGTTTACTTACTTCATCTTGAAAGAGTTGAAATTATTTCTTAAATTTGCAATTGAAAACTCGAAGACTGAAGACTGTACCTGTCCGCGTCCGTTCCGCCTGCGTTCTCCGCAGAAAAGTTCAACATGTCGGACTTTGTTATTTCGTTTCCGTAGCAACCGCTTCCGAAACGCTTGCGGAGAGCTGACGGAAAATCAACAGCTGATTGTCGTTCGGATGCGGTCCGCACGGAGCGCACACGATTTCCGTACGGACCGGATGCGCCCATAGGGTTCTGTGTTAAATTCCGTACGGACCGCATGCGTTCCGCACAGTGTAAGAATCGAATTGTTTTCACCTTCGTTAATTAGAATTGACGGACACAATGTGACAAGGCTCAAAATTTCATGAAAAAGTTATTCAGATGAGGTAATGCATTTTTATACTTAACTTGTTTCCATCACACTGAAAACAACGCATTTCTTTCCATTCTGAATATTGCTAATGAATGATCACGGAGATCACGATAATGAGCCGCGGAGATCGATTCCATGGTACTAACACGAAAGGTCTGGTACGAACTGAGTATATCGTTGGGCCTATGCGGGTGCGAGGATAGACTGATGTTGTGGGGATACATGGCTCTCAAAGACGATGGATCCGAAAATATGAATTTGAGCGAAAGAGCCACAATGTCAAAACCAGTGCAGAAGGAACAGGAAGCCATGCTTTTCCTCCGAGGATATTCGAAGAGAAACGGAGCGCTGCCCACTGCCCTACGCGACTGCTACAACGACTTCACGAGGCCATGTCTGTCCATCTGTGCCTCAAATAGTCCATTCTTCCTTGCCATCAACTATAAAAGATAACAGGATAGCAAGGTTCCCGAACGGAACGCTCCATTTCAAAAAAGAATCACGGACTGTCGTCAATGTCATCCGATGCGAAAGCCCCGAAAATTGCAAAACCTAGGGCCTTGGCAAAACCAACTAACCAACCAATACAGGCTAACTTCCAAAGACGGGATGCGGAGCGGCAAATATCTCAGGATGTTTCATGAAATACTCGATGCGTGAATTGTGAAACAATCGGTGAAGCAGGCGCGGATACAAGGGGGGGGGCCATGGGGGCCATGCCCCCCCCCCCTTGGCCGATTTTTTTCAAAAATAAAATAAAAAGTTAAAAAACTGAAAAGGGGGCCTCCTGAAAATAAAGTGGCTATTCATGTTGAGATGTTGCCTGAACAGCTAGATAAGCTCAATAGACGCAGTTTTTTTTTGGGGGGGGGGGGCCCAACAAGTGGGAAGATGGGGCCTCCAACAGGTGGGATTATGGGGGCCTCCTGGTTTCTAATGGCCCCTCCCTTGGAGATTTTCTGGATCCGCCCCTGCGGTGAAGTGCATGCTGGATGCCCCACAGCTAATACATAAGGTCTATGGACACAAGGATATCATGCGGCTAGTCTGCGTGGCCACGCCAAGGGATGCGAAAATGCCAAATGATGAAAAAGAACGGCCTCTAGAAACTTTTTAACTCGGCTTGTTGCCTCGTTCTAAAAACCTTCAGGGCCCTCGGCCTTGGACATTTATTTTCACCGGCCTCGTTCAGTATTTTAATAGGGTTGGGACCTATCTGCATGCTCTGTATGTTTTGGTAAAATAAAAAAGCTCAGAATTTTTAATGATTTAATTTAAAATCACTTTGTTAAAAAAATGCCTAGTTAGTTCAGAAATTAATTATTTGTGGCTGAAAACAACTTGCTTCTGATTGGTGGGGCTAATCATGACGTCACATGTAGGTATATAACTGTCTGTATATTTGGCGCAGTTGAGACATACATTTTCTATGTATTTTCCTATGGTAAATCGGAGTGATTGGTCGTGTTTTCAGTGTCTCTTTATTTTGCGCTGGTATTGCGTGGCTAAGAAGTTTTATCAAGAATGGCATATACTAAAATGTTCCTTTAATAATGGAGCTTCAATATCTGTGAGTTTTATTGGCAAGCGAAAACTGATTTCGCTGTTATTTTATCTGGAAATTACTCATTTTTTTAGGTCAATATTCAAAATATTTTACGGGAACAAGTTGGCACTTTTCTTGATTTTTGCACTCAAATCGCGTGCGATTCAACTGTATTGGAACTTGCAAAGAAGCTTGGTGATTAATTAACTGTGTTGTTATGGCACTGTTTGCAAAGCATGGATAATGAAACTCTGCCAAAGACTTAGCTACATAGCAATGCCTCAAGTAATACGCAGGAGGGACAGAATTCAGAGTCCGATCGAGAAGAATCGGTGCAAATGCTACGAAGACCAGGCAGCTCTGATACAATAGCTAGTCGTCTCACTACTCTCACTCCATTAGACCAGCTGATTCCTGACAGCACCGACTCGGATGCAAAGATGGAGCTCACCTTCCAAGCCAGAAACCAGTTCTTTGATGGAAGATGTGATGCTGCCTCTGTCTCTGCTTTGTTGGCCACTTTGGACGGGGCGGAGCTCCGGTCCTTGCGTGAGCGGTTATTCGCCTGTCATCCAGAAATAGTTCCTTCGTTTGCTGGCCGTTCCCTGATTAGGTGCAATACGGGGAGCTGTAATCAGGGAAGTAACTTTCCATATGAAAGGGGTGCAGGTGCACCCCCGTCCCCCATCCACTAGAAGTGCACCCCCATAGGCTAAGCGGCGCCCCACACGCCGCCCCACACGATTAGCTCTAGAGCAGATGGCGAGGGTGATTTCTCGGCTACATTCCATCTCGGCGTCGTGATGCTTGTGGGCTTGGAAAGCGTCCAGTCGTATGTAGGGTAGTGTAGGGGTAGGGTTGAGTTCAATAAGGTCCTTACATTTGAAAGGTTTGAACAACCCGCAATCAGCACAACATACCACAAGTTAAATAAAAAACTACCAAACTCCGCCCAACTAATATTAATAAACATTACAGCCAAACTAATGGCCTAAATAAAAATATATCTCAAATCCTAACAGTTATCGCGGGTGATGGCGCCATGAGTTGCTATTATCCAAAACAGATGCAAATAAACATGTTTGTATGTCCTATGTATGTTTGTTTTAAAAACGTTGCAGCGGCGCTGGGAACTGCAGTCTTAGATCTGGGTATGTTTGGCATCTGCAACTCTTCATATACCTACACATTAACCCTATTTCGGACGGGGAGACCTTTCAGGATTTTCTTGTACAATTGCCAAACGCCGCGAGACATTCAGCTCATATTTGGTGACTTTTCCTAAATGCTCATTGCGCACATCTCAGCAAAAAAAAAAAAAAAAATGCCGGGTCAGGTCAGGTCAGGTAACCAGAGCGGGTTTGTTGACCTCACCTCAGAAAAGTTTGCAAACACGTCAGAGCTTGAGTTTTTCACGAAGTTATTTCCTTTCATCAAGTCTTCAAAACAGTACCTGCAGTATGTGTCGTTTGTATATCTCAGAATTTTTGATCTGTGACCTGAGGTTAGGTCAGAGTCGTGACCTTTACATTGCAAGCCTATGGAAAAGTATTGAAATGCGACCTGCACCTCGAGTAAACGAGTCAAAACCACCCAATTCTTTAAGAATTATGACAAATTATCTTATCTGTAATGATCCAGGTGCCATTTACTGACAGGGACACCGGAGAGGGTTATCTGAGCCGAGATCATGTGAGGTGATATCTACCATACATCAATGCTCACAATGCTTACAATATTGACAATGCTTTTGCTTACAACACTTACAATACTTACGATGAGACCAGCAAGCACTCTGCCGTTACAGTTCTAACTTCTGTTTCGAAAAACGACGTTACACACATTCGCTGCCAGCATAACATGTATTGTTTGACAGTAACAAAATACAATTGACATCTGAACCCCAAACGGACCGCCATCCACTCAAATTTTATAACCCTGACCGGTCATGGGGCGAATGGAGGTCATTTCCTGGGCATTACACTCAGCCCTTGCACAAAATATCTCACCTCACAGTGATCATTACAACAATAGCACCGACTTGATAGTGGATTTCAAAGTACTTGCATCAGCTCTTCCTGCTATTGCAGACGATCATCTCCTCAGGGTAATGTTGTTCGGGACATGAACGAAGATCGTTTTCGGAGTTTCATAAGTGCTACTGCAACAGCCTGGCACAAAACAGGACTTGTACGCTCTTCTCTGCACTTTGCCCTTCAGTATATCACAATTCACAAAAGAATTGTTTAGAATCCATCTTACGCTTCTTTCACAGTCTCCCTTGCCACCGTAGGGCGTAGATAGATTGCTGTTGCTGGTAAGTTAAGGCACGGTAGATAGAAATTACCTCGGTTCTCAACGCCTTAAGTTATTTTCATAAAAAAGAACAAATAAATGATCAATAAGATGACAGGAATGTAAACATTTTAATCGTAAAGTATTCCAAATATTGGAATGAGCTTTTGCTTTTCAGCATCCTCCGATTCATCATCTTTATCATTTGAAAATTCGAGGTACATAAAATGTTTATCACGCGCTCATGTTAAGTGGGAATATAGTACACGGCAGACACATCAATTTTTGACACTGAACATTTCATCCGTAAATGTTTTAGCATAATTTAAAGTTAAAAACAGCGCGAATGGCAGAGTGAAGCAAACAACATCTTTCACCCATTGATATAACATGTAATCTGTGGTGCGCCAGATGCGCCATTATTTGTCAACCGCAGAAGGTGACATGTGACGTAACAGCATCAAGAGCATCTTTTTTCAAGAACTTTTCAAAACAAGTTTCCTATCTTTCTTCCCCCATTTCTCTCAGCTTATTTATTTTATGAGGCAATGGTATGCACCATAAATTCTGTGAAAATAGTTTGATCATTTTCATGCATTCTTAAAAAATCGAGTTCCCAACCCCATTATATGAACGAAAACAGCGCGTGCAGGTATAGTCTAGCAACCGCAAGAAACGACGATTAAAACGCAACAAGTTGTTTATGCACGTGCCTGTAATTGTACTATTTATATACACTGATTGTACCTATACAGCTCTTTCTTTACGCCGGCAAAATTTATCTCAAAACCAGAAAGCACGAACAGTCTGCCATTATTAATACATGAGTTTAGTGCTTCAAGGTATGCACATACTTTAGCCCTGAACTCTAGTCTATATGTTGCCTGACTAAAGTAAAAAAAAAAAAATCATTGGTTAGTTGAAAACACGTATCAAGGTAGACGTTAGACAAAAAAGTTAAAACTGATGAGCTCGTTATTTACCATACGAAGCCGTTTCATTTGTGGAGCACTTTGTCCGCGTTCTCCCCCCGTACTTAGACAAAGGAGTTGGGCAGCTGTCCAAAAGTTTCTGACGTTCCTGCTGAGAACGGGCCGGGGTCAAAGTTGTGTAATGGCTACAGCCCTGGCGGCTCAGAGGATTTGCCAGCCGGCCGTAAAACGGCTTTGGCCCGTCAGAAAAGGCGAAGATGATAACACATTTCGGACATTTGGATGGCACCAAAAATAAACACCTACATTTAGCTCATCCCACCCACAACATTTCTGAGGTGACCCATCCATTGTTGGTAAAGGTGGAGACTGAAGACTGAAGACATCATCGAAAGTATTACCGAAACATCTTTAACGTACATGAAGGTGTTTCTTTGAATGTATCATTGTAGGATATTTGTTTTCATAATAATTTGCGGTCCTTATTCCCAAAACCAACACTCATACCTCATTTCCGTATCCTCTTATCCGTCTCCTCGTCTTCTCTGCTTGTCCCAATTTGGTCTCAATTTACCGATCCCATCTGACCTTACGTCTACTCGGAGGCACGTATATGTATTCGTATTTCCTCCGTTTCGTCTGTCGTCTCTTCATCTGCTCTGTTCATCCCCCCCCCCCATTTCATCCTCCACCCGTCTCTGCCTCGTCCATGCCGACTTCCTGTCCTCCCTGCACATCTTCCTATTTCCTCCGCCCGTCTCCTCTCCGGTCCCTTATCTCGTCTGCCGTTTCCCGTCTGACGTCTGCTCCGTCCGGCGGTGCTGACCGCTCCCCGGCCGATTTCCTGAGCTCCGATCTGCGCCCGGTCGATATCAGTGTGAGCGTCTCTCTCAATGGCAGCGCCTCCCCAGCTCGGACCGAGATGATGCATGGGGTCTGATTGGACCGCCCCGGCCCGGCCCGGCTGCACGTCGCTGCTCCCCGGTCCGGCTACGCATCACTGATCTCCGGGCCCGGACAACTGGTATCGGCTGCTACCCCGGTCAGGCTACACGTCGGGCTCCGGAGTCATTCTGGCACTGCGTTTGTTGAGGGTCCCGGAGTCATCTGTGTATTGGGTCGGCTGGATGATGGGATATCAGGCGTGCTTTCGGCATCCGGATAATCAAGGATAATTTTCCGTAATCACCGGGATCATTCGGTGTTTTAGGCTAACACCGTGCACAACGGACATGACAACTAGTAGAAGAGCCATAAGTGAATCAAAAGCAATTTAAAACGTAACTAATTTAATCAATGGTCCCTGCAATACCAAGTAATTACCGGTGATACCGGATAATTATCCATCATTTTTCGGATGCCGAACGCAAGGTAGGTCGGCAGTGTGTGGTACGGATAATTGCGAAAGATGGTCACGTAACGAGTAACGACCTCGCCGTGATCTAACCACAACAGAAAAGAAAGGAAAGAGAAATCCACAAGAGAAATAAACTGTACAAGAACGGCGATTGGCGGGGTTTAAAATTCGCATCTGGACTTGAAGCAATTATAATCTTTGGATTAGCTGGAAGCAGGCCGACGCTTAGAATCACCCTTCGAGCTACCGGTGGACATTTCCCTTCAGACGTATCCCGCGACCGACCATCGTCGCCGTGACCTGAGCTCGGGACACCCATTCTGCCGCCCTCCGGACGGCGCACCCATTCCATGCGCTACATTGGCTCCATCAGGGCCCATTCTGAATTCCGGCCCGGCCGACTCGGTCTGTATTCGAATGCAGATTTATGTCGAGGCGGCCGGCCGCGCCCATCGCCGAGCCCAAGGCTATATATGCCGAGCCGATGAGCCGTAAGGGCGCGGGGGAAAGCTGCCCGTCGGAACCGGCCGCTCCGCTGTCGAAGGGGTATCGAACCCTGCCATAGACGAGACGAACATACTGAGCAGTGCGTAATATCCATTGAACACGTCATTTATGCAACGCTTGCAGAGTATCTAAATAACGCAAAGCACCGTGATGCATAGAAATTACAAAGGCAATAGCATAATAATTAGTTGGTGCTAAGATTCAACACTTACAAAGCCATGTCAGAACGCGTTGTCTATGTAAACCGAACAACTGTTTGAAACCCAACTGCTTCATGCTTTGATAAAACTATTCTGTGATGATGAATTTGTAATTCTAACAAGATAGCTTAAAAATTATTTATTTTGAGGTCGTGTCGTCGACCTGTTGCCAGGACTCCATTGATCAGCATGAAAAATGCCTTCAGCAGTCTTGTTAGCAAATATTTCGATCGTTGGAAAACTTCTCTTGTCAGCAACCTTCCACCTGGGCTCCGCATAATGATGCAGAAGGTTCGCACAAAGCACTTGTGCATACATTAAACACGACAGATCTCTCAAGAAAGCTGAACGAAGAAAGAGACGCTTTGCAAAGAAAAGAAAACAAGGCAAAGAATATTAGGACGAAGTGCCGATAGTCACGGATAGATGAAGACATAGCCTGTTTAGTGTATAACTGCAGTCATTGCTATCGATCATCAGTGCAGAACTGCAGTAGCTACCGATATCTGTCGCAGATTTTGTGCCGCAGCCTGCGCCCCCGCCTCCCGGTCGGTCGCCGTCGTAAATGGTGCCACGAACCCAGCTCAACACTTGCCTTCATATTGCCAATAGACTGATCCCTTTGACGCTGTCGGAGAGGAAATTGGATATGTCACAGAGGCTCGACCCTCAGGGGGGACGCCGACATTCGCTACATAATGGAAACTTTTGTTGCATAGGCTGAAGGAACGCGGTCCGAAGAAAAAGCAATAGATATATTTTTATGTTAGATTAACCCGCGCACCGACGGGGGGGGGGCGGATATCCGCCCCCCCCTGAGGTTTTTCGCGAATAGCGGGAAAACCGCGGCGCGTAGCGCCGCGAAATTTGGTATGACTATTCCCTTATCAATTTTACACATGGTGTGCAAGTTTGAACCTCCTACCTTTCAAGGTCAGGTCACCAGGTCACTTTGAATGACCCAACCTCAAGTCACTTTTTTGCAACTTTGTCACCGTGCCAGAGCTACAGTAGATGTCGGAGGCCTTTGAAAGTCGCAGGATGTTATTAGGTCATTAGTAGCTACAATTTGTATATCTCGGAATTTTGATATCGGTGACCTAAGGTCAGGTCAATTTCGCGACCTCCCCATTATAAGTCAATGGGGGAAAAATCAACTCCCTGTTTTTACCACTAAAACGGGTCGGAATGGCCCCATATACCATACATGACTTCATATACGATCAACCTTCACTACCTTGAGGTCTGTTTTGCTGTTGGGCAGCTGTGAGGTCATGTGACGTCATCAAAGGTCACCAAAGGTTTTTGGCCAATAACTCCGTACAGGAACAAGATACAGACGCGTGGATGGTCTCATTGTGTTCAGCTCGTCAAGACGCATCGAATGATATACATGATGACCTCGAGGTCACGTGACCTGAGGTCAACCTTTGACCTTGACCTTTCGAGGTCAACATATATATCATTCGATGCGGATTGACGAGAGGATCACGATGATGCCCTTAGTTTGCTCCTATCTTGACTAATTCGAAAGTTATTCGAGAAAAACTCTCTCCATATTTAGCGCCGCCATTTTGGCTTTTTCGACCCCTGTGACGTCATCTTTGACCTGACCTGAAAATGACCTTAGTAAAAATTGTAGATCTTGACCGTGCGTATCCGATGCCGTTTACCGCTTGTCGCTATCTTGCTTCGTTCTCGAGATCTCAGGGGGGGGCGGTCATCCGCCCCCCCCCCGTCGGTACTAAGTTGGCGCAGACCCCCGTCGGTGCGCGGGTATCGTAGTCGGCTAGTAACACCTTTTATATTTTTAATGAATGTTAAATGTTTTATAGTTCTCATATGACTCAGTAAAATTGTGATGTGTCCTCTGTCATTTTCATATTAGGAGGATCTTACATATTCCGGGATTCAAAGATGACAATTTGCCGGCGAAAGACGGCAGCATGTTTTGTTTGCGATAACAGTGCAGAAATGGCAGAATATATTGTTCCTTACACTGCAGTAGGTATACACGCCATTTCAGTCAAGTTGACTCGATATTTATGTCAGCACGCACAGAAATTATAAATAGAACAGAAAGTTATTTGATTTGTTCATACTTGCTACGCAAGAAACCGATATCCCGAAATTAGTGTGGATGCGTCCTCAATCAATATCATTTTAAAATCGTTCTTCTTATCCACCATTCAGTGGCAAAACGACCATGTTTTGTTGGTTGAAATATTGATGACCTTGATCAATGTTTGTTCAGTCTCTGCTTCATTTATTTTCTGCACAATGGGCCATTTATCGAGGCTCTTTGTCCATCAGCAGCACTAGATTGGATTCTGTGACGCGTGAAATGACTTTTGATTCAAAGGCACACCAATATGGTCGCGCAATGAAAACAAGGTTTTCTGAGTGTGGCTGAAACCGATATTGACATTGACAAAAGGCAAACGTTTATAAGGCCGTGTTTGTTCGCGAGGTCTGGCGAAACGATGCGTTTACCGAGCTATCGTATCATGGCCTTTTTTGGTCTGTTCAACGAACATTAAACATGTGCATGTAACTGAGTGTTATCGCTAGTTGGATATTTGAGTTTGGCTCTGTGTGGGAGGGATACTTCGAGAGGCCACTGGAGAAACTGGCACTCCTGAATTGTGAGAAGCTAGAGATCAGTGGCGCCCCGAAAGACCACCAGGAGACTGTTGAAAATTGACAGTTGTGCAGGCATGGACGAGATTTGCAGTGGGAAACCGCAGTTCACTATTAGTTAGCAGACTATAAGGGCATTTGAATTAGAGAATCAGTTTGAGTGAGGATCATAGAGGCACTTGAGAGGACTATTTTGGACTTTTCTCCCGAAATTCAGTCCTCTTTCATTCTGTCACCTCAAAACTGACGTCTCTGATTTATCAGCTGTATGTAATCTCCCACCGCTGCAGACTTTTGACTTCCCGACTGCGCTGTATTTTTTTTTCAGTAATCCTGGTAATTGGTAATTCGGCTTACGAGCCACCACAGTGTTGCGTTTGGGCCCGGTTCTGTTTGTTCGTCCGTCCGCGTTAGCAGTGTTTCACAAAGGTATATACCAAAGGGCAGATGCGGTTTTGGCTAGCGAAAGTGAACAGATTGTCGGAAAATAAATGATCATTTTTACGGTGTGGGTGAGGTCTCTGAGGTCATCCGAGGCCAAAAGTAGCCGTTTTCACGACGAGCTATCTAGTGAACGGACCTAATTTGGCCAAATCGGCACCAAATCTTTTTACCACAAAGAGAGAGTGAGAGAGAGAGAGAGAGAGAGAGAGAGAGAGAGAGAGAGAGAGAGAGAGAGAGAGAGAGAGAGAGAGAGAGAGAGAGAGAAAGAGAGAGAGAGAAATAGAGAAATAGAGAAAGAGAAAGAGAGAGAGAGAGAGAGAGAGAGAGAGAGAGAGAGAGAGAGAGAGAGAGAGAGAGAGAGAGAGAGAGAGAGAGAGAGAGAGAGAGAGAGAGAGAGAGAGAGAGAGAGAGAGAGAAAGAGAGAGAACTTTGTATTTACAGACACTTGGTCCAATTCTACCAAACATCATATATCAAGGCGCTATCAGAGCAGCGTTCCATGCCACTCTAAAGGGTGAGTGCCACCCTATGTCACATTTAACCAATACACTGATAATGATATTTTTCGAATCATATAAACGCTGCACGAAACACCACGCTGCTTTTCGGAACATGACATCAAAGTTATCGAGACCTTCAGACACATACATAGCCGAGGCACTGCAAAATCTATCATAGCCGAAAAAGATTCTGACTGCGTTGTTTAAAGGTAGACTGCCACCTTTTTTCACAAAACGGTTTTCACTAGAGCTGAGCCACCTATGTCCCAGACTGAAGTCGGTTTTCCGAAATTCGAACCCGTTTGCGAGAAATCGGAGACCAAAGTTCAGTTTGATGCCATTTTTTTAGTCCAAGAAAACCGACATCTCTACTGTTTATCGATAACTTTGAAACATGAATTTTCTTATCTTTTGGCAAATATATGTCAAAACTTTGATTGTTTCGAGATCAGAGAAGAATTTTGGAGTGTCAAAATAAAAGTTAAACTTATATATTCAGTAGTTCATTTTTTCAAAAAAGCGTGGGAAATGGGGTTTAACATGGGCCAGACCCATTCCAAATAAAGCCATGATTTTTAAATGTTTTACGAAGTTAAATGCAAAATAAATTAAACACGGCCAATTTCTTATGAAATCATATATTAGTAAATCATAAAATACCTTACTTTTTCAAATAAAATGTAATAATCTTATGACCTTGAAGTCTAGTGATGTGTAAACATTGTCGCTAGACATTAACCGATGATAATTGTATGATAATCGATAATTTTTCGCGATTCACGTGATGATACTTTGTCAGGTGAATTCTAAAATTTTGTTTTGTCCAGGGAATAAATCATAGGCCGGTCTGAGAAAACTTTTTGAAGGTGGCAGTCTTCCTTTAAACACACTTTGGATTTTCTTATAAAAAGGAGCGCTGTACACGCGCCATAACTGAACACAGTACACATTTGCACAATACGCAGTAAATAGGACGCTTTTTTACGGAGTACGAACACATGCCGAATTTGCGAATGAGTGAGTTCGTTCTACAACACAACAGGCGATACTGCTGCTGAATCTCGAGGTCATCACGCAAATTGTCAGTCAAGTGGAACCCAAGATATTTATATTCATTTACAACTTTTAAAATTGTGCCACATAGAGACAACTCGGGTGTTTTGAGGTCCTTCAACGATTTTGAACGCATAATCATGCACACTGTTTTCTTAGTATTGTATTTAATATCATGATCAACTGCAAATTTTTCACAAGTATCCAAAAGAACTTGTAATTTGTAAACTTGCAACTTGTAACACAAAGGTCTTCATGTCATGAATTTATTTGTGTTTTATTCGAAAATATTGCCTTATAATTTCAAAAATGCTTATAAGCATCTGTGTTGCCCAAACTGATAAGTTTTAAGAAACAATGAACCTAATTTGATCAAATCTGCTCCAAATCTGCACCTAATCTGCACCAAATGTGGAACAGATGGCAGTCGTAAAAAGGGCAGCATATCGGCAACTTTGCCTGAACTCAGGGTCACAACTACTAACGACCTGTTTGGTCACCAATCCCTGTGAAGCCGTCTGACCCCCGGGTCACCAATGCTGGTGAATTTATCCGACCCCACTGTGACCGGCCGCCGCGTCGGCCGCGGCTGCGCCGGTTCCGACGCTCCGTCTCCGGCTCCGTCGCCGGCGGCAGTGCGACTCCGGCGGTGACGGTGCCCGCCGGTCTCCTCCGTGGAGATGGTGCCGCCACGCGCCGCCAGAACGGTGACAGTGGTGATCGTGGTGACGGTGGTGCTGGTGCTGTCGGTCGAATCACTCGGGGAAGGTGAGTGCCCCACTCTAGTTAGATTAGCTTTTCACGCTCTTAGGGTCAGCATGTGCTCTTTTCTGTGGGAATTTTGTAACGAGATTAAATAAATTTATTATCTTACTTTTCTGAATCAGCGAACGTATGTACTTGGAAAATTGTTTTGTTAAGACGAGCTTTTTTGCCTTTTCAAACGTGACAATGTAGAACTTCCTGTTTGATTTTTAAAAGCCATGATTGTTTTATTTGTGCCGACCGCCAAGCCAATGTTATCGAGCCGTTAATGCCATGCTTGATGTGTAATTGCCACTACAGTTAAGTGCCCTCACATACATACTAGGCCCTCACCCTTTCTATTTGAGTCCTACAGACAGTTTCTGAGAGGCCGGCCTCTCCATAATTCTTCCCCCTGCCCGTGTAACCCAGCTAGTCCTTTGTGCCTGGGTGCATGCTCGGGACAATTAATTCAGTTCGACCATTGTCCGGGCGTCATGTGGGGGACCGGTGGCCATCCATTGGCTTAGCGGGGCTTATCGCAGCCCGGGGGGATTCGGGTCGGCAGCGGGTCTGACGTCATCAGAATTGGTCGGCAAACACACAGCCACACAGTTGACAAAAGGAAGGTTTCGGTTTCATGGGTTGAGCGCGCTGAAAGAGAGAAGACATGTTGCGACCCATTTCATCGGATTTTTTTACGAATAGAAAGTGTTGAAAATGTCTCTTTTGCATGATATTTTCGGTGCCTGGTTCGGGAAATGTCATCAGATGCACCAACGACAATACTTTTAGGTAACAACTTTTATTCATAGGTCAGGATTCAGCTCGCTGTATCATACCACATTTCTTTTCAGGCGTAATAAGATAGCAGTGGCACTGAGCTGGGCTCGGATGTGACTGAGTGATACGGCGATACGCGATGTTCTCTGGCTTCGGTCGCTCAGAGTCAGCTCCTTCAACGATTTCGCTTGCCATGCCCATGGGCAGAGCCTATTGTGTTCCTGAAGTGTTTCACTCTGGGGCTAAAAATATCATGAGTGTCCCGAATGAAGCCATGTTTGGCAACGTGACCCCGTCCGGGCCGCTATTGACTGCACTTACTAGTGGATATTCCATGGGGCTAACGACACACACCCAGACTTAGTCGGTCCCAATAGCCCCGTTAGCGATCGGCCATTACCGGCGGAAAGTTGCCGGATCATGCTGATGGCCCCCCGTTCGACGATGGACGCTCAAACGACCGCCCATGGATCACTGACCGGTGACACATCATTGATACCAGGAAATTATGAAGACCAATGGCTTTGATGGTTTGTCTCGGACGGTCGTGCAATGAATATCTACACAGCCTCGATACTATTAGGCTCCAATAGTAGACAGACTCTTGTTTTCTAGGTATAATTTCTGACCTTCTTAGCGCCGATGATCTACATTGTACGGAGTGAACGGACGCCCTACATCATAAGTAGCTCAAAACACATGTGGCTTTTGTCTATAATACAAAACGCCAAGATCAATGGTTTGGAAGCTCTCGAGTGCTTGGCATGTACCTACGTCGATAAAACAAAAGCGGTGTCTTGCACACCGTTTGAAGAGCATTTAACAGAGGCATTTCCTTCTTCATTGCGAAAAGTTTTCCTTCATTTCCGTAATCGTGCACCATATCCCCTGCGAGTCATCTAAATGAGATCAGGAGAATCGTGATTGGAAAAGGGACCCTATTGGGTGATAGGAAAACATCGTGGATCATCGCACATTTCTCGGGGGAAAACAGGCAATGTTTGTTTGGCGATCTAGCAAAAACACTGATCGGTACAGCCGTGTTTTCTGCTGATACACCACCCAGTCATACCCGAAAAGCTGCCTCGGCTATTGGTGCTAGTGGCTAGTGTGCTAGTGTCGTGCTAGTGCGCCGACACAGACACCCAGACACCTCTTGACACTATCCCGCGCAGCCGACGCAAGCCGGCACTGTTACTGCTGCCCGACACCAGCCGGCATACCTGACACAAGCTGTCGCCGCCGATCACCATAAGATATTGCGCGGCTGCGGCTGAGACCCCTGCCGCAGCAGCCACCTTCCGGCAGCCCCGCACGCCTGCTCATCAATGATCGTTTTGGATCCTCCGGCCCACTGGCCTCCACCGATATTCCTCCTTGCCCTGATCCGGATCGCGCCCTGTCCCCGTCCCGTACCCGCGGCGGGCCTCTGGACTCCACCCTGTCCTGTCCTGTCTCCTTGACTTGCGTCGGACGCCGCCCTGCCCTGCCTGTCCCCCTCGACTTGCCGTCGGAGCGGGAGCGATGATCGGCACCGGCCGCCGACACCAGGCGGCCGACCCATCGGTTTCGACGGCGTCCGATCGTCGGCGGGCCCTGACGTATCGGCGTGGTGTCCCCGGCCAATTGCTCTGTCGTCGAAGACGGGTGGCGCGCGCCGACGACAGCGCGCCGAAAAAGACGCCGCCGAACCGCCTTTGTTCGCCGCCGAAATGCGCGCGAATTTTCGTCCAGCGCTCGGAGAAAAACGACAGGGTTTCACTGAGGAGATGGGAAACTGAATCACCGCTGCACGGCCCGCGGAAGACTGGATTTCAAAATGATCGCGGATCGAGGAAGAGGATCACAGAAATGCGGCAGGCAGCGGTGTTTTGTACGAAAGAAATCTATGCTCACTGAAATAAAATGCTATATCTGTCGAATGAATTTGATTTTGTAGAACAATCATCGATTGCGCTGGTGGAAAATATAGCTACATATAATTGATACGTCTTCGTGCTGTGCTTACCGGAATCGGACACTAATCCCCTGAAACTAGCGGCTGATTTTCGTGCTCTCTAGCGCGCCGTTCCAATGTCGGGCGGAACCAATCGGTTCAGCTCGGTGGGATACCGTTCAAACCGGTCGACCCCTGAAAGTGGATACTATTCCTGGTGTGGGCCTTTTGCATATCCTTGACAGGGAAGATTAACGATTCAGCTGCTGGCGAATAGCTGCCACTGAGGTGGCGCGGTGGCGCGGTGGCGCGGCCACCTCGGCAGCGCGCGGCCGGTTCTCTATTGATCCGATGTCACACCGTGCAGCGGGCCGCGGCCCGGTGAGGCCCGCACTAAAGTGGCCGCAGTAAATCCCTCATACGGGATGGACGGCGCACACACTCAAGATGCCGCTCCGCACTGCGCTGAAACACTGCTTAGATAAATTAATTTATCCTGAAAGTTGAAGTTTGACATGGGATCTGCGGCGGAGTGAGCTGTAAGTGGCCGCCCGCCGGCCGCTGGCCGGCTAGGGAGGAGCTCCGATATCGGACCAATTACTCGGTGGCGCGCGGGCTCACCAGGCGACAAACTCGTGCCCGGACGAGATTTACGGCCGAATCCGGCGGCACCTCCTCTTCCGGATAAGTTCCGGCGAAATTGAGCCGGTCCGTCGGCCGTGGCCGGGCCGCGCTCTCTGGCTGGTCTGAGCCCGAGGGCCCCGGACTATCGCCGGGGGCAGGCACCGCCAGGCGCCAGAATCGCTGAATCTCCGCCAGCAGAATTATTTAGAGTGCCATAACTATGCAATGCGGTCTTCACATTTCGCGATCTCGGAGCTTTCATTTTCATTCCATGAGTTAGGAGTGAGATAGAGGATGTATTTTTCGAATATTGAAAATTCAGATGCAATGGGGAAAAGGATGGGGTCAATAGCACATGCATGTGACTTGTGAGTCATGAGCTATGGCCGTATCACCTTAGCATGGGTAAAAAAGTAGTGTAGTATAAATTGTTCTACTTTTTAGACAAAAAAAAAAAAAACATGTCATGTGTTCCTTGACCATCATATCATCATATGGCAAACTATTGCAACACATCTTTCTTTGGCTGAGAGGCGAGTGTTTTCCTTACAAAATATGGAAATAAAATGATGCGCGTCGTGCATAAATCCCCGAAATATGAGAGGCCTTTGCCTACCAAACAGCCTTGCGGTTTGTTATTAATCTCGTGGCTTCTCCTCGGTCTAAATTTGTCATGGCTGTGGCGGAGATGTATGTCGTCTTATCTGCTATCCTTTGTTCCAATCCCATCCTTCAGTTTTATGGCGTGTCCCAAACCAAAAAGCATTGGATGTCACCGTCCTGATAACACGCTGTTGACATCTGACACTGAAGGATGGCCTCAATAAAGCGTTTGATTTAACGCTGAGGGCCAATTCATCACACCGAAATATTAGGCCACAGTCTATTAAACACAAATGCAGCCAATAGGCTGCATTTGTGTGTTTATTTTTGTTTATTTTTATTTTTGTGCATAATTATCAAACTCACACACTATATCTAATTTTACAACGTATTTTGTGTTTTGTAAACGCTGATAAAATAATATTGCCTCCCTCTCATTCATATCTCCCTCCTATTTGAATGCTCCTGGTAAATTGAAACGAGCACGTAGCAGATTGGGGAGCAATTAAACTCAAGCGTAAGATGTAGTCTTCCAAGCTCCACAGGTCGGGAGTGAGAAAAGATTAGTACGCGAGGATATGTTATATTACACACATGATGCACCGTCAGCAACCACCTCCGTCTGTCTGCCGACAGAGCTGGAGCGGGCGCCGCGCATCATCGAGCACCCGTCGGACGCCACGGTGCCGCGTCTCAGCCCGGTCACGCTCAACTGTCAGGCCAGCGGCTCCCCCAGTCCGCGGGTGCGCTGGACCAAGGACGGCCGTCCGGTGGCGCCCACCGCCCACCGAGTCCTGCTGCCCCGCGGCTCACTGTTCCTGCTCAGCGTCCGACGTCGCGACGCCGGCGTCTACTGGTGCACGGCCGACAACTACCTGGGCAGCGACACCAGTCGCAACGCCACGCTCCTGGTGGCAGGTCAGTGACAGAGGGAAGCCGGACGGGATATCAAGGGTGGCGGGCCAAAGACAGGGAACAGGGCGAGGCGGGACAGGTAACAGTTCCGTGGTGAATCAGCTCGGCTGAAGAGATCAGGCTACAATGGGTGACAGGTGAAAGAAAGACCTAATCCTTGCCACGAAATTAATTGTGCTAAAATTATTTATGCTAAAATTAGCTCCACTTCAAGATAAACGTTCCCCGTTCAATACGTCAGCTTTAGTTTCGCTAGTATCCAGTAGCCCCGGCCAGGTCAATGATCGGTCCGGGCCACCCATTCGGTCAGGTCAAGGACCGGTCAGCACACTCTGGCTGGCTGGTCTCCCAGTAAAGCTGAGAGCCTCGGCGGGCGTCTAGAGAGCCGATCTCACACAATGGTGGCCACAATGCCCCCGAACAATGGCCGGCCATGGTGGCTGGCCTCGAATCAGCACCCGGCGTATAATACTCGGGGCAGATGATAAGGAGAGAGAGAGAGAGAGAGAGAGAGAGAGAGAGAGAGAGAGAGGGGGGGGGGGGGTAGGGAGAGAGGGAGAAGGAAAAAAGCGGACAGATGCTAGTCAAGAGCAAAATATTGGTAAAGTTTGGCATGAATGATGGAACGCTACTGGTAGAGAAATATATTTTCAGAAGCGCAGTTCGGAGAAAAGCATTTGTCGTTCCGGCCGACAGACCGCTGCTGGTGTGCAGCGAGCCTTTCCCACGGGCCACTGCGGCCGGCGGCCCCAGGTGCGGCTATTGGCAGCTAATCCATCACGGTCCGGCCGTCCCAGGGGCGCCGGTACTGCCCCGTCCGCCGGCCCTTCGTCCGCCCGCCGCGCCGCGCCGGCTGGCAGTGGCAGCCGCCTGGTGCGTAGGCCGACCCGCGGACAGCCCTGTGCGGCGGTACAGCCTAACCACCCAGATGTCTACCCGCGGAGCGCGCTCGGCTGAGGCACAAGAAACGAACCGGACGACGAAATCGCGATTAGATCCGGAGATGGCCCTTGAAATTCTATTGCAAATGAAATTCCTGGTTTAAGACTTGAATAATAAAATCACTTCACAAATTCCGACTTTTAAGTCCCCGCACCTGACCCTGCATGCCTATTACCCACAGTCCAAAACGTAGATTTGAAGCGAATCGGCCCCCGCCCACCTGTCGACTCAGAGCCGGGGCTTTATCTGAGGCGCGTCGCGCGTGTCGTCAGCTGCACCTGTTGGGTGAGAGAGGGCGCTGGACCATTTCCGGAGCCGACTACTCCGGCGCACAGGCTCTCTATGGCCGCCACATTATCGCGGTCCATAAAGCGCACGGTGCGGGCCTCATTAGTGTGAGACAGCGCCGAACGCTCGTCCCGGGCCGCGATGGCAGGTCATGAGGCACAACATTAGACAAACTGCTCGGAAACTGTGATAAACGACGCCTGCCTCCGGGTCTATATATCTCTCGCCGGGATAAAGATGTGTGGTGAACGGGCGGGTGCTCCAGAAACAGAGATGGCACGGCACAGATATCTGCCCTTGGTAATGAGCCGACCGAAAACGTTTACCCAAAAATTATGGGTCAAAAAGAATGGAAAATACAGCGACATTTAAGTGACTAATAGAAACTCTCAAGTGATTCCACTTAATTTATATTTGCACCTTCATTTTATTGCTAAAACACCAATTAGAGGATGATTAAAACGTGGACTACACCACAACTTTATCAAAAGAACAGATATGCACTCATTTACGCTCACAGACGAACCACGCGTCATTTGCCGTTTTCACCCTGCGTGCGGTATCTATTCACTCTATCTAATAGTCAGCACTCAGCATTCAGCAGTCTCGTAGTCTGAGAAGTGCTCGATAGGCGTTATCACAAGACACAAGTGTATTCGCGGCCATTGGGGCGACGTAAGAAAAGAAGAAAACAACTGGCCCCAAGAACTTTAAATTTCAGTTAGCATGCACCTTTTACTTGATGTGTAGAGAATTTACCATTAAAGGGAGATAATGAGCTTTCTTTTTTCTTAACCCGCGCCCTGCTGGGGGGGGGGGTGTTTGAACACCCCCCCCCCTTGTGGTTTTTCGGGAATATCTCAAAAACGGCGGCGCGGAGCGCCGCCGTTTTTGGTACACCTTATCATACATCAATTCTACACATGTTGTGAAAATTTCAGACCAAGGTCATTCAAGGTCAGGTCACCAGGTCACTTGAAGTGACCTCACCTCATAAAAAGTTTCAATGTCTGTCATAGCTACACCGAGTGACCGATCGCTTTGAAACTTTCAGCGATTGCTAAGAGCAATAGCATGTACAAAATGTATATCTCAGAATTTTGATATCGATGACCTAAGGTCAGGTCAATTTTGCGACCTCCCCATTATAAGTCAATGGGAGAAAATTGAAATGCGCCTCTTTTGGACGAAAGACATTATAAACACTCCCAAACACTGAATTACAAGTGGTTTAGACACACTGAACATGAAAATGGTGTCCGTGACCCCTGTTTATGCCCTGAGGTCATCTTAGGTCACGAATGGTATCTAACAGTTTTTCGCAAATAACTGTTGATAGAGGCATGCTAGAGCGATGAAAACGCCTTAGATGTGTTCAGCTCGACGATACGGATCGACTGATATGCAACATGACCCTTTCCGGTCAGGTCATGACCTTGACCTGAGGTCAAATTTTCAAGTTGACCTTTCAAGGTCAAGTTATAGTTCATTCGATGCGTCTTGACGAGAGGAACACGATGCTGGTAAAAGTAAGCTCGTACAAGGCTTGGGTCAAAAGTTATTGCAGAAAAACTGTTTCCGAAAAAATCGGCTATTTTTGCAGTTTTTGCCCCCTGCAGGCAAAACCGTTGACGTTAGGTCAAATCTGAGAGAATTACTCAGAAAGGGCGTTAATAGGGCTATCGAATGCGCTTTTCCGCGGCGCTGTAGCTCTATTGGTTCCCGAGTTATGCGCTGGCTTCTTGGAAATTGTCGACATTCGACCTGGAAATCGGCGAAATTTTGCCTTCAATGACCTCTGGCGACCTGACCTTTGACCTGACCAAAAAATTGACCGAAGTGATTTCCTCATTATTTTTGACGCTCTTTCGAACGCCGCCTTCCGCGTATCGCTACGTGGCCCAGGAGCCGAGTTAGAAGGGGGGGGTGTTCAAACACCCCCCCCCCAGCAGGGCGTGGAAATCCAGGACCCCCAGCCGGGCGCGGGTTAAATAAAAATTACTCGACATCTATATTATTTCTACTGTAGTTTTTATAAAATATGAAAATTTCCTAGCACATTTTCGTATGTGAAAAAGGTTTTTATTTTTGCAAAAAAGAAGCAGTACTTGCAGTACTTGTAACACCCACCGAAATGCGTTGTCCTTCTCTATAAAAAAGTCGCAGTATATGGCGCTTTTGTTTCAAACAGCGACGCTTGGGTTTTTGTTTATGTTATCGCCTTGTCGTTGCTTGGTTGTAAGGATTCTAATGTGAATTAGAGTTAATGATATTTCCTACATTTATCATGCTCCTCGCAACAGCTCTCAACGATATACGAGGTTTAGAATTAATTAGATCCTAATTCGGGGGTACATAGTGCCTACTCTTCTTTGTTTCCAAGTATTATTTTGCGCCACAAATGAACGGCAAGCGCCAGAAACGCAGCCAAATCTTGCGATTGCGACTACGAAATTCATTATTTTGGCCTCAGAGCCTGAAGCGAAAAATACAAGCATATTTATTTCAAAAAGACTTCAGGTTTGTCGAACGGTGTTATGAGAATTTTGATAACAGTACTGCATAAGTTTTTCAGTGATGCCGCAAAAGTGTTGTATCTATCTTCTTTTATTGTGCAGTCGGCGGGACCGATTCAAAATTGAGTCGTTGCTACTAAAATAGCAGCATATGGCGTCAGATGATGAACAGGAAAAATAGTTGCGTAAATTTAGACATAAACCACCCCCAAACCATGAATATCTTTTGAAGGCACTATAGACGACCATTAACTAACTAGATGTGATGAAGATCAAATGTAATGAATACGCTCATTTTACAAAATTAAATGCAAGTACCAAAAGTGATGTAAGTACTTATTCAACGGTCATTTTCAGCGCTCCCCGCTAACGTGACTTCAAGTTGAGATATTTGCGGCAAGGTACCGAATTGAGCAAAATGGTTTTAATTTACATTATAACTTGTTGTGTTTTGTCAGAAAATGGTCCTAACTCAGATTTTGTGGAAAAAGGTCATAATCTCCCTTTAACTGTTAGAGAAAATTGCAATTAAAATCTTCCATTTATGCTTTTTTCATCGTTTGCACAATATGTTCTTTTACTAAGCTAGAAGCACTAATTAGAAATAGTTCCCGCATCATCGTCAAGAACAATAGGGAAGGCTTGAAGTTAATACAATAATCTAAACGGTTTTGTAATCCATGTGAAGACACTTCTAAAATTGCCTGTCATGTTCCGCCCTATGCGACACGAAAAAAAAACTCAATTCACGGCATGAACAGTTTTTGAAGTGTCAGTTCCGCTCTATGCGACCCGACAAACCCTGACGAACCCTATAAACCGGCGGCGAGCTGACAGTTTCGGTAGTGTCGCTCCCGCCCTATATCCCGGCAGTTGCTGGGGTATTTCGCCACCCACCGTTTGCTAGGGGGGGGGGCGTTAAACGCCCCCAGCCGATAACTCGAGAACCAATAGGCGCAGCGAAACGCACGAGACGGCAAACGAAAGAGCGCGACGAGACGCTTCAGATGAGTACTTTATAGTTGAATTTTGAGGTCACAGGTCGGGTCAAGGTCAGGTCAAACACCTGAAATCGGGCTTTCAGTAGCATGGACTTTAGGGCTTCGCAATGGGCGCCTCTCGTCATAAACGTTGTCAAAACGGTGCACAATCCATCATATAAGGCCTACAAGAGTGTCAGCTCCATGTAGGGGTCAGTCAAGCATAGGTCAGGGTCAAGGTCAGGTCAACCGGGTAGGCACATATCCCCGAAAATCAAAACTGATATTCGCAGCCTGCGACACATGTTTCATGGGTAATTTGGGGCGTAGAACCCGATGGTGACATTCATTTTATCGTATGTGTACGTGTTTGGCTCAAAAAGTTCAATTTAAGAAATGTATGTATCATGGTCGTGAAGTAGTCGCGAGAAATTGCCAAGATTCAGTTCAAGATTTTGGAAAATGCAGAACGATAATCAATAATCGAAGATAGCCATTTGATTGTCCATGGTATTGGCAGTCTAATGGCGTTTACGGCATGTCTGTATGTCTATTTTGTGATTTTATATGATTTTTTGAACATATGCCGTTTTTGGTCGAAAACTCAGAAATCATGACGTCACTAAAACCTCGATATCTCAAAAATTTTCCGACCGATTTTTTTTTTAAACTTTGTCACAATAAACTTCAATCAATTCCCTACAGGTACCCAAATTCTGGCGCGCCTGCGGTGCGCCGTTTTTATGCTATGGCCCAGCGAAAAAGTGGGGGCGTTTAACGCCCCCCCCCCCCAGCAACTCGCGGGATATGACCTGGTGTTCGGGCAGTCAGCAGTCTGGAAGTCTGGGCCGTGTCAGTTCCGCCCGGCGCCCTGTATGACTCTGTGAACCTAGTCGGAAGTGTGGTTAGTGCCGGTCTAACCCTATGCGACCTGGTGAACCCGGTCAGCACTCGGACCGGCGCTGCATCCATCTCTCTCCGTCATCGTGCGGCGCCAATAATCGGGCCCGCCCTCTCCCCTCCTGCTGGGATCAGGGCGCTGATTCCAGCCATTCGTACCGACAGCTCCGGTAGTCCCAACTCCCGCCGGCAATCTGGGGGGCCCCGCGAGACCCATTCGCAGCTGGAAACAAAATCCGGGCGCGCTTATTGACAATTGCCACTTAATTACCCAACTAATCTCGGAACTTTCCTCTGCGAAGTTTCTCCAGTCACTGCTACTTAACCCGCGCCCGGCTGGGGGTCCTGGATTTCCACGCCCTGCTGGGGGGGGGGGGGGTGTTTGAACACCCCCCCCCCTTGTAACTCGCTCCTGGGCCACTTAGCGATACGCGGAAGGCGGCGTTCGAAAGAGCGTCAAAAATAATGACGAAATCACTTCGGTCAATTTTTTGGTCAGGTCAAAGGTCAGGTCACCAGAGGTCATTGAAGGCAAAATTTCGCCGATTTCCAGGTCGAATGTCGAAAATTTCCAAGAAGCCAACGCATAACTCGAGAACCAATAGAGCTACAGCGCCGCGGAAAAGCGCATTCGATAGATAGCCCTATTAAAGCCCTTTCTGAGTAATCCTCTCAGATTTGACCTAACTTCAACGGTTTTGCCTGCAGGGGGCAAAAACTGCAAAAATAGCTGATTTTTTCGGAAACAGTTTTTCTGCAATAACTTTTGACCCAAGCCTTGTACGAGCTTACTTTTACCGGCATTGTGTTCCTCTCGTCAAGACGCATGGAAGGAACTATAAGTTGACCTTGAAAGGTCAACTTGAAAATTTGACCTTGAAAGGTCAACTTGAAAATTTGACCTCAGGTCAAGGTCATGACCTGACCGGAAAGGGTCATGTTGCATATCAGTCGATCCGTATCGTCGAGCTGAACACATCTAAGGCGTTTTCATCGCTCTAGCATGCCTCTATCAAAAGTTATTTGCGAAAAACTGTTAGATACCATTCGTGACCTTAGATGACCTCAGGGCATAAACAAGGGTCACGGACACCATTTTCATGTTCAGTGTGTCTAATCCACTTGTAATTCGGTGTTTGGGAGTGTTTATAATGTCTTTTGTCCAAACGAGGCGCATTTCAATTTTCTCCCATTGACTTACCTATATAATGGGGAGGTCGCAAAATTGACCTGACCTTAGGTCATCGATATCAAAATTCTGAGATATACATTTTGTACATGCTATTGCTCTTAGCAATCGCTGAAAGTTTCAAAGCAATCGGTCACTCGGTGTAGCTATGACAGACATTGAAACTTTTTATGAGGTGAGGTCACTTCAAGTGACCTGGTGACCTGACCTTGAATGACCTTGGTCTGAAATTTTCACAACATGTGTAGAATTGACGTATGATAAGGTGTACCAAAAACGGCGGCGCTCCGCGCGGCCGTTTTTGAGATATTCGCGAAAAATCACAAGGGGGGTGTTCAAACACCCCCCCCCCAGCAGGGCGCGGGTTAAAGAGCTGCACGTCGTTCTTTGGAGGCGCAATTCTATCCAAAAGCTGGTCTCGTTTCTAACCAGCACTCTTTCAGATATCTACTGCTGTCATTTTCCCACAAATATGAATCCAACTGCTGCTATCTCCTTCCCAAAAGCTGCTGACTCCTAGCGTTCCCCTCCACGGACTGTCATTTCTGATGCTGCTCCCATATCTGCTCCTGGCCTCTAACCTCTACTGAAGACCTTGAGCCCCGCCTTAACTGCCCCCATCTCCCTGCCATTGCCTGCGAGCTGCCGCTGGCTCCGGCGGCTGGCGGTCCACCCTCGGCTCATCACGGCGGCCGGGGTGCGTGCTCAGCACCTCTCGCAGTCATCAGCTGTCGGGGCCAGTGGCGGCGACCGATTGTTTGCCGCTGTAATGGATGTAGGCGGGAGGGCGGCCGGAAGCAGTCGGAGAAGGCCGGAACAGCCGGCAGCGACGGCCGGCGGCCCTCTGTGCCGCCCACCAATCGATACTCATCACCCCCGCCGGGCGGTGTGGGCGGGACGGCCGCTCATCTCATGGAAATACGGCGCGCAGAGAGGACTGGGGCAGAGTTGGAAGGACGCCCGGCACCGCTGCCAGGTCGCATGGCTAATGAGGCACAGATTTGGGAGCAGTTGGTGATATCTCTCTCCATGGAATATTTTTGGGTAATATGCCGCGATGACCTAAATAGTTTTGCTGCAATACTAACGTCATCACTTTCTTAATAAGAAAATGTAAAATCAGAGTAAGCTGTCTTTGGCTCATTTTCTTAGTTCCTAAATAGTATGGATAAGGACCATGTGTGATGTGTCATAATCAAACCTCTGGAAACACGTCGTTTGAGAACGATCATTCGTGAGCACTGAGATGCATCTAAATTGTGTCCACTGCATGGCATTGGCAGGTAACTAACGATCCTCCCAGGCCCATGTCACTCCACTTTTGATGACATCATAAGGGGGCCTCAAGACAATAATGGCGTGGTGCGCCACAATCGCTTCCAAGCTTCTTGCCAACAGCTGCCATTTTTGAAAATATTATTTTGAAATAAAGTTACAAATAATAAAAATATTGTAATAAAGTTGTTAATCATATCAATACGTTATCGAAAAACATACTGAAAAATGATTTATTTATAGTAAAAATATAAGCTCGATGCGTTTTTACGTTGCTTTTCTGCTACTGCAGAGGGTTTTTAAATCGCCTATATCTTCAAAACCGGCCATTTCTTAGCATATTGCTGCTCTTTTTTGTCGCTAGAAAATTAGTTGGGCTTTCGAGTGACATCAACGTTTGAGCAATAGGTGAAAAGTATCAAATAATTTTCAAATGAAAAGTTTGTCATTTTTACGTTGTTAAGGAATGGAGTACCCCTTGCGAGCATCAGGGATGACGTCACTCAGGATCTGTCTCTGATTGGTCGGCGGGGGAGTGACTGTACCTTCTATATATGGCCTTGGATCCTCCTCCGAGTTCATCAGTGCGCTGACCCCTGCTGGCCGGCATCTGGATCGGGAGATGGGCGGTTCACAGTCGGATATCTGTACGGGAGCTCACCATTGCAGGTCACGTGGGTCATTCACGTGAGCCGGCGCGGCGCCGAGCGGGTCAGAACAGCGGCCAAATGCCGCCGGAGTCGTGCCGAGCTCGGCCCGGCAGGCGGGCTAGTGCGCAGGGATCAGAGTTTCATAGCCGCCCGTGCGGCGCAAATGGCCGTCCCCGCTACGGCCGAAGCCTCTCGGAAAATACTAGTCTGTCGCGGGAACGGAACTGGAGATAGACGGCCAACCTGTCATTAGCCGTCCGGAGCACCAGTGATGGGGAGCTGTTGGAGCTGAAGGCAAAAAAAAAGACGCTGACCACAAAAAAAGGACATCGAAGAATTGTACCAAGTTAGGCCTGCGCAAGTACACGACACAAACATGGTTTGGGCCTAGACACCTTTTTACAGTGTCAGCTCTGTGGGTGCCTTGAAGCTTCGGAACTCCACTTAGCTTTTTTTCTTATTTCCTCAAATAGCACCTGGCTACCATCATTTCATCGGGCTGGTTGACAATCGAAAATTAAGAAACTCGGCTCTAACTTCCTTATTGCATTTACTGCAGTATTTTCTTCACACAGCATAATCCAATTCCATTAGTAGATTGCTTTCATCGGCTCGGAGGCTAATGCTATTGAGCAGCCTGAAAAGTGAGCTTTCTTCCCTGACAGCTGTAAGTGATAGACAGAATGACAGACGGCTGGGGCGCTCTGTCGAAACGACAGATTTCTCCAAACAGTCTTTCAGAGTCTGAAATAGGTATTGTTTGGTCATTGGTGTATGGTGGCATAGTTCTATCGGTTATATAATTTAAGAATTGTTTATATTTGCACCGCTTCAATGAACACATGATTATTGAAAACATACGGATAGACTTCACATAACTTCAGTAAAACACATTGACCTTTTGATCGAAGCAGGATTTTCGGTTTACCCATAACTGACCTCGTTCTCTGATTCCTCTGACAAACCGTCTCTGCTTCGTCTACGCAGCCGTCAATGCAACCGGTATCTGATCGCTGAGTTAGCTCTACAAGCAGTTGTCTCTGATCCCAGTCTCTAATACTGAGTCCTGATCTCTCCTAGCAGTAGTGATCTCTGATCCCAGTCTCTAATGCTGAGTCCTGATCTCTCCTAGCAGTTGTCTCTGATCCCAGTCTCTAATACTGATGAGTCCTGATCTCTCCTTGCAGTGATCTCTGATCCCAGTTTCTGATTGTCTCTGCTGATCTGAGCAGCCTGCATGCTGTGTCCGGGCTCCGATCCCGATAACCAGCCCTCTCTGCGTCTCCGACCCGGAGTGGTGATACTGATCAGCCGACAGCCGTCCATGGCAGACTACTTCAGTGTAGACTTCTCCAGTACAGACTACTCTCGGGGGCGGCGGTATTGAATTGGACAGTGGCTCGTACCGCGGCTCAGTCCGTCGCGTCGAGCCATGCGGTAACCAGATCAGGTAGGCGGACCGATTTCAAAACCGAGCGGTCTCTCAGGCCAGTGCTGGGGTCAAGTGGGCGGCTCACAAACCAGCTTTGGAATTAGGTCGGTGAGCCTCCTCCTCTCCTTTTTCGTTTCTCTCTTTCCCTCTCTCCCTCTCTCTCTCTCTCTCTCTCTCTCTCTCACTCTCTCTCTCTCTCTCTTTCTCTCTTCTTTATCTCTTTTCTCTCCCACACCTCTTCTCTGCTCTTCCCATTGCTTCTCTTCCTCTCCCTGTTTCTATTTTCTCCGTCACATCCTCTTACATTCTCTCCCTCGCTCTCTCGCGCTGTTCTCCGCTCCCTGCCCCGGTGGCCGGACGCGGCGGCTCCGTCAGCCCGGAAGGGTGCACCATTATGGCGCTGCGGGCCGTTTTCTCCGATCGCTATTTTTCTGCTGTCTCTGACCGAGGCGGGCCGTCAGTCGGAGTGACGCGCCCCGCCCCCACCCCTCGCCCCCCGTCCCCACCCCGCCTCTCACGTCCCCGCCCCCGCCCCCGCCCCCGCCTACTGTGATCGGCGCGGCCGCTCCCGTTAGGTATGCCAGCTGAATAGGCCTCCGGCCAGCCGGCTCCTGGCGCTTTAGCGCAGACTCAGTCTGCAATGAGTATATGCAGAGTTGTCATACTAAGAATCCATACTGTGTAAATACGCGGCATCAGGCGGCTATAAGTGCAGTCGTGCATATTGAAGCTGACATTATCCCACCGAATAACATCATTATTCACAGGGATGACGTCACATCCTTGCAGCGCGTCGGAGTTGGCTTACCTCTGCGTGGCATGTAATGCAGCGGGTTCCAGCTAGAACATTCCCGAGATTCTTTGGAGGGGAGGTGGTAGGAATACCGCCTGTACATACATACACAGCAAAGCCCCATCCCGCCCCGTCCCCCATACCCACCCTCAGCGTCGTGGCACACTTCACTGCGGTTGTCTTTCGGTCTCTGATTTTCCTCCAGCGGCGGCTCGGCTGAGTCATTGTACGAGCCCGGCTGTGCCGCAAGCACCGCACATCTCTTACAGTAAACGTCACCGAAATGATTTGCTGTTCAGTACCGAGCGAGCGCTCAAAGCGCGCCGGCGGAGCGGGCTGCCAAGGAACTGACGGCAGTTCGGACGACTGGACCCAAAAGCCGACTCGGGCAACAAAGGCAGCCTGTTTCGAAAGTGGAAGGAAGATTCAGCTGTCTGTGCGCCTTTTGTGCTGTGATATTGCTCTGGTGCATTTGAAATGGCTCTTAAACTGTCGGGAGGAATTGACTGGGGAAGGTTTTTACTCCATCCAACATGTTTCGTCTGTCTTGCTTTGCAAAATATATGACCCTTGTTACGATTCCTCGCGAAATATTCAGAAATAAATAACCGAAGGGACTATGATTTTTTATTGTAGGCAGCCTAACAGCACAGAAACGAAGTGAGAGCACCTATGTGTGTGCTTCAGGATCATGCGATGTCAGCGGTGATAAAGTTGAAGCCATAGATTTACAAACAACAGGTAAAATGTTCAGCACCGTCCCACCAGAAGAACTAGCGTTGGTCATTTGATGAGCATATGTAAATGCTGGTAAAAGGTACAAGCACTGCTGTTGCAATAGACGGACACGGCTGGGTCTCGGATCGTTCAGCTCTGCACGGTGGTCTTACTCGTAAGTCGTGATTCTAACTACTGGTCCGTCTGTTGTTGATATGTTGCAGTGCTACTGCGATCGGAGGTCGTGGTGTTGTCTTGTTTGTCACATCCCCACCCTAATGAGAGGTCGTTTGTCCTGTTTGTTGCAGTGCTGCGGGAGGAGTTTCGCGCCTGGCCGGTGGACACGGTGGCTGTGCAGGGCGGCAGGGCCACGCTCCAGTGCTCCCCTCCCAAGGGCGACCCGCCGCCCACCGTCCGATGGCTCCGAGATGGCACACCGCTGGACCTGTTCAGCGAGCGACGGTGGGTGTCACGCAACGGCCGCGACCCGGCACTCGCCGCATTTTATATGTATATGTATCAGGTCACTATAATAGCTGCGACTTGTAGCTGCGACTTGACTTATAGCTGCGACTTGCAGTGAACCTTACTGCGGCATGCTGAAATTTAAGTACCACAAACATACTTTCAATTCCCTCACTGAAAACTTTTTTACCATTTCCTGAAGGGTAAAACCGCCATAGCATGGTAGCTTGACACACAGACGTTTTTTACCACCTTCCAGATGGTAAATTTTACTCTTTCGTGAAGAGTAAACTCGCCAGGGAGGGGTAACATGACACACAGACGTTTTTTACCATCTTCTGAATGGTAAACTCTTTTGATTTACTCTTGTCTAGAGTGTAACATTTTTTGGGTTACACTCTTTGAAAGGGTAAATCTTAAACGGAACCCTTTTCTAGGGAGTAACGCATCATCTACTCTGTGCTTTACCCTCCTACAGAGAGCATATTCTTCTGGCCTACCCTTTGTCACATGGTAATGTTTACTCTTTCCTTTAGTGTAAACCCCCCAGAGGATGGTAACAGACTCACAGACGCTTGCTTCAGAAGCTTCACGAAGCTTCTGTTAACCGGAGCTCACCAACTAAAAAACATGCTTCAAGAGCAACAATGTATATTTGGCTTCCGTACCAGTGTTGCCAGGTCGAGTGATGCCAATACCTCCAGAAAATGTTGTAAAAACCTCTAGAAACCTCTGTTTCATTGCCGCTGAGTATGAAGTATATAGAGGATTCTTCATGGCTCCGAGTGGAAGATAAGGATATCTTTTCCAAGCGGGTTACTGAAAAACCGAGCGACGAAGGAGCGAGTTTTTTTTTCTGGAACACGCGAGGAAAAGATATCCGATCTTCCACGAGTGAGCCATGAGGAATCCTATATCTTTCTACGTTGAGGTTTATTCTTAATTAATTACACATTATATTTAAATGTCCTCATCTATGGAAAATAGATTTAGAATACTTTGTTTTATTATTTCATAAGTTTCATAAACAAATAACCATTAAAAATGGTTCGATTATTGACCCATCATCACTTGAACTCTTGATATTTAGCTATGAAGCCTCGAGACCTTATCTTTGCATCTGAGAGGAGTGCGATAGAAACCTCCCTGCACTGTAGACCCAATGGCAAATAAACCTCAACTAGAAAGATATATACCTCGTCCTCCATGCCTACCTCCGTATCACAAACCGTGGCGCTGTTTCAAAGCACGCTGCCATTCGCTGCCAGCGCATAACTAGACATCATCAAGCCCATTGCTCCAACACTACCAAAGGGTCTGTTCCAGTCGCACTTCCTAACACCTCGAAACTCCTCCAAGATAGCTTCCCTGTCCCAGTGTCAGCTCTAGCCCCTACAAATCAAAGGAGGGCCCTGCTCCAACCTCCTCTATATTGCTCTTGGAGGAGTTTAGAGGTGTTAGGAAGTGCGACTGGAACATACCCAAAGTGTGAAGTCAGCGCGCTGGCAGCGGGCTTTGAAACACCCGGTTGTATCCCCAATCAAGATAATTCACTCATTCTTCGCATGCCTTCGCATTTGTCCACATAACTTGGTGGATTTGGTGCCCACCGTGGGCACCAGGTTTACATAGCCTTGGTGCCCACGTTCACATAGCCTTGGTGCCCATGGTGCCCACGGTATATCGAGAACTTTTAGCTGCAGCCGGCGGCCAGAGCCTCATTAGTGAACAAGCCAAAAGTAGGTTTTTCGTTTCCATCAATCTGTTGATGGAAGTGTGTTGATGGAAGCCAAGAAGTGTGTTTAAGCATGCAATACTTAAAAATAATAACATGAAATTTAGTACCTAAATAGTTCTCAAGATACCTTGATGCTAATTGTCTTTTCTCGCATTTTCATATTACCTCTAGAAAACCCTCTAGAATCCGCATTTTTTCAAAAACCTCCAGGAGCCCCGAAACGCTCCCCTAAAACCTCTAGATCTGGAGGTTTACCTCTAGACCTGGCAACACTGTTCCGTACAAACAATACGAGGGGCACACCAGCCATGAACATTGTGAGACTCTTCACTTATACGAATTTATACGAAGCGTTCAGCAATGCACAAGCGGTAAATGAACACCACGATACAACTTGAATGCACTTTGAATGTGAATACAAGACATTCAGCGCCCTCATATTGGATAAGGCACAGCGCACAATATTTGAAGAGAGCGACGGCGTTCCTGGGTGGTCGCCCGTCTGCGTGAGATAATGAGACTGGATCACTACAGTGCAAGGCTTTTTCAAAGTCACCAACAAAATGCATAAAATTGTAGCATCACAACAAAATTAATGTACGTACTCACAACCTAGGCCACGTGGCCGTGCACGGGGTCCTGTTAACCAGGTCAAATTAGCACCACTCAACGGCATGCAATGCTCTAGCACATCGGTACTTACAATAAAATGTCCACAGAGGCTCTATAGGCGATGAAAAGCACACAAGCACAATCACCAACGGCCACGCCGCGCGGCACCGACACTGCTCACATCCGCTCTCGGAGACCAACGGCCGAAAACTGACAGATGCGCGCGGCCTTCAAACCGCAAACGGCCGATCTCGTTTCTGATTGGCTGAGTGATTCCATTTCAAATATCATCTTCACGAGGGTAAACAAGATCCACGCATGAAACGACTATCTGTACACGAGTCACGATACCCAGAAGGAAAGAGTTTTCGTGATGTTCTGGATCGCGAGAGTAATATTGATATTTGCATGGTAATAATACTCTTCGCTGGCGAATAAGTTCATATCAACCACGTACCGTTACTATGCACATAATGGTAGCAAAGAGTTACCCTTTCAATATACTCTTATCTTGCTGGTTTGATGAAAATGAACCCTCCAGGAGGTAGTAAAAAAGTTTTGAGTGCTGCATGCTCCTGGCGCAGTGTCGCAGTATTCCCTTTAATGACGCCCTGAAAAACAACAGCATCGTTTTTTCGCCTTAGCAATCTGTTCCCCGGACTAATTCAGTCTACCCTAATTCAATGTATCCTGATTCCAGTTACAGATAATCACCTGGGTTTACAATTGAGGTCACAATGGCGCTGCCAGTTGTCCCATCCTTGCATTATTCACTCCACCGTGCTGCGTGGAAAGATGACCTGGCCTGACCTCGCACCGTATCCACACAGGTACCGTCTAGTGCGAGAGGGTGACCTGGTCATCGAGAACGTGACCCGCGCCGACGCCGGGGAATATACCTGCGAAGCTAGAAACTACGCACAGATGAAGCGACTTACCGATATGGCTCGTCTCTCCGTGAGAGGTAAGAATCGAGAGATTATAAGAGATATATAGAGATTACAACAGCGAACATGCCTGGTGGCTTGTCTCTGTGTGAGACAGACGAGAGCTCAAAACGGCTAATCCCTCTGCGTTATCTGATAGCTCGGTGCTACTCTTCTCTTTGTAAGATGATAGCTCAGCTCGCAGCTCGAGGCCCCGCAGCTCCGATATCCCGCGCCGGGCGCGCCCCGTTGGGCTCTGCCGAGCAACGCACCCCGTTAGGGGGGGGGGGGGCATTTTGGCCCCCCAAAGATCTCGAGAACCACGCAACCTAGCGACAAGCGGCAAACGGTGTTGGATAGCCCTATCAGGGAACTACCTTGTGACCCAATTTTATTGACCTAGGTCAAACCGATGACGTCACAGGTCAGGTCAAAGGTCCAATTTTCACCGTTTACAGGCATTTCAAGAAATGCGTTGTAAAATCGAGTAAAATGCATTTCATTGAAAATCATCGATGGGGAAATGTTCTTCAAACATATATTTTGCTATTTGAGGTCACTGATGCCAGGTCAGGTAACAGAGGTCAGGTCACGGGGGGGGGGGGGTCACAATATGAATGTGTCGTGTGATACATGTTTTATGGTCCATTTTACATGACAAATGCGATTATGTGGTTCAGGCAGCCTTTGGGGCCAGCTTAGGTCACGTTTTGGTCAAGGTCAGGTAAAGGTCAGGTCAAGGTCAGGTCAAATTAGGTCAAATTTCAAAGTTAATATTTTTGCATAAAATGGGTATCGAATCGATGCAGCTCGTCACGGGGAGTTCAATGGTGGTCTTTGTTTTGCCGTACGTGGTCTAGAATCGCTAAAAATTGAGTTAAAAATTTGACGTCATCATTTTTGAACAGTTTTTTTCCGCTATAACTTGGCCAAAAAACGAGATATCGATCTGAAATTTGGTATGTATATAGAAAAGCGCAGGGACTATCACATATATCCCGGTTGTCTCGAAATTCGGAAATTTTTTGGATTTTTTCTAGTTTTTCTAAAAAAAAATCAATTTTTTGGATTTTTTGGGGTCAAAAACCCAAAATTTCGAAAATCAGAGATAGCAGTTTTGTAGCGCCGCTTTTTGTCTACTAGACCATATAAAGAACTTTGAAACTGCTTGATAACTGTAGATTTGGTGAGCGTTTAAAAATTGCATGTTTTTTGCTCATTTCTGCTCGAACATGACCTCAGTTTGACCTCAATAGCTCCTGACTTAAGGTGACCTAAGACTTGAAATTTGGTGTGAAGGTGTTAAATTGATGCCCGGGAAGGTACTGAAAATTTGGCGGCGCTGAGCCGCCCGCCGTTTTCTTGCTATTCAGGAAAAACCACAGGGGGGGGGGGCAAAATGCCCCCCCCCCAACGGGGCGAGGGATATCGTCCCGACCTGACGCTTCATTTACACGGAAAGGGCCCGCTCGCAGAATGGTGCGTTTCATCTTCGGCGACGGAGTCGTTTCGGTTATTTTCCCTGGCCGGAATGGACCCCATAAATCGGCGAGCTCGGCCCGAGTTTGTTTGTGTCGTTGGCAGCTGATCGCCGTGTAGGGGCCCGGGGTCTCAGCTGCCGTACCAGAGGGGAGCAGCGCCCGCTGAAATCGTCATAACTTGGTGGGGGAACCTGCTGCGTCAGAACTTCGGCTCCGTTCTAATGCACAGCACGGGATTTTATTCGGACGCTCCCAGTCCGCGACGTAAAATATTCCATCAAGTTCTACCAAGACTTGTCAGTTTTGAGGTATTTGTCTGAAGTCTGGCATCCGCTTAAAGTTTTTACTTCAACAATCTCTGACCGAAATTCTGACAACTTTCCGCTCCACTGGCCTTGACGCGTCCGGCGCCGAGAGGCTTTTCGTGGCGTCAGTAGTTTTCTCGAGAATGGCCGTTCTTTGGGCGCTCTTTCCCAGCGTTTGTGTGCCGACTCTGACCGGCATGCAAACTACACAGCCAGAATTGGGAATCAATGGCGCCTGGGAAGGAGGGACGGACTGTGCAGGGGCGCCGGGCATTTTCTCGGTGGGGGCTATTTCGGGAGGAGGGCTGGGACTGACTCGGGAAGAGGGCTATGCGCTACTGTCCGCGATATTCTGGTGATAATCAAACGGTAGTAATTTCGGTTTGTATGGACCAGCAACTCAGCACTAAGATTTGATGATGACTATGGTCTATGGCAGAGAACATCCTAGGGTTGAGCTGAAAGGCTTCGCAGTATTGTGAAAACACGCCGACTGAGAGAAGACAACGACTTGATGTGAGAAGATACTTTGCCAGTAAAAACATCCACAAGCGACTGATGGGATAACTTGGGAGACATTTAGCCCATCCGTTGCTCGTATTTTCTATAAATCGCCGGATGGTCAGTGACGAATCAATGCCGGCATGACTATAGACTGAGGCGCTATGGCCGTGCAGGGTGTTTTCAGGCCCATGTCACTCCACTTTTGATGACATCATAAGGGGGCCTCAGGACAATAATGGCGCGGTGCGCCACAATCGCTTCAAAGCTACTTACCAACAGTTGCCATTTTTGAAAATATTATTTTGAAATAAAGTTACAAGTAATGAAAATATTGTAATAAAGTTGTTGATTACATCGATACCATATCTAAAAACTTACTGAAAAATGATTTATTCATAGTAAAAATATAAGCTCGATGCGTTTTTACGTTGCTTTCCTGCAACTGCAGAGGTATATCTTCAAAACCGGCCATTTCTTAGCATATTGCTGTTTTTTATCGCTAGAAAATTAGTTAAACTTTGCAATGAGATCAACGGTTGAGCGATATGTGTAGAGTGTCCCCAACAATCTTCAAATGAAGTTAGTCATTTTTACGTTGTAAAGGAATGGAGCACCCCTTGCGAGCATCAGGGGTGACGTCACTCAGGATCTGTCTCTGATTGGTCGGCGGGGGAGTGACTGTACCTTCTATAGATGGCCTTGGGTGTTTTGCGCCCTGAATACGGCCCTATGACCGGGTGTTGTAGGCGTCATGGGACTTGGTTATACCTCCGGCGAACTCCCCATCGTCCGCGTCTTGCCAATGACAAGCTAATGCTAAATGAATGGAAGTAATTTTGTCGCAGGCCGGCCATCAGATGCGATATCGTTACATATGAGCGCAGAGTGCCGTTCCTTCTTATATTGGATTAATTATTTATGTACGAGTGCACGTGGTCGAGGGAGATAGCCGTAGCATACTAATAAAATGGGCGTGGCGATGGCTGCGTGCCAAAAATGTCAAAATGTGAATAGATTTACATGAGCCATGCTATGCTCACCCGACGCACTCTGTCTAACCTAGCGATGACATCCGCAGCTCGGCCACGCGTCAGCACCACCAGCATCATCAACACAACCAGCACCACTACCAGCACCAGCGGCACCAGCAGCGACACCGTCGCCTCCACCACCACGGCTCTCCGCGGTGAGACTGTCCAGCTACGGTGTCCTCTCACCGACCTGACCCGGTCAGACGCCGTGCAGTGGCGGCGGGCGGACGGCCGGCCGCTGCCCGTCGGAGCCTCCTCCGGACCCCAGCTGCTGCTGAGGACAGTCTCCGTGGCCGACAGTGGCCTGTACCAGTGTCGGGTCGGCGCCGAGATGGCCACCGTCCGGCTTAGCATTCACGGTGAGAAGTGTGGCCTGGTGATGGGGTGAGAGTGTGTGAGCACTGAGCATTGTGGCCTGGCGATTGAGTGAGAGAATGTGAGCAGTCCAGCAGGATAGTGAGAGTATGTGAGCAGCCGAGTCGCCTCCATGGCGATGTGAGAGTCTGATGAGCAATTCCGTCACACTCACACTGCTGGGGTGAGAGCATGGTGGGCAGCAGAGCCGCCACAGTAAGAGAACGGTGAGCACCGTCGACCGTCGGCCCCCGCATACTGATGGCTGGTGGTAGCCGAAATTGGCAGTGCTGCGCGGCCCGCTAATACAGTCGTGATTGCCTGTTCAGTGTCGGTCCAATTACCACGCCGTTCCGTCACCCTGAGTCTCCTCTACTAATGCGGTTAGCGTGTGTCCGAAATGGCCAATAGATGTCCAATTCCATGCTAATTTACTATCGTTACAGTATCATTTTACATGTAGTTGCCTTGGTATCAAACTCGGTACTGCTGTCTTCTAAGCGAGATTTCATGGACTAAGATCATGTCTAAATTCGGCAAGTAGCGAGCGCATGAAGCAATCATACCGTAACCTCGGCATTAGGATGGTTCCGAGCTCTGTAAAGGTCTGCTCTAATATCGGTAAGTGTGCCGTTGCATGCAATGACACACTGTTACTGCTGATGGCATGACCTTCCCCCGCTGCCAGCTAAGATGTCATTAGGCGGCAGGCGTGACGCGGACTGGGCTTCTGGAAAATGCTGCAAACCCCAGTCGCGGCAGTAGTTTGGGCAGGTGTTGGACCATCGGCCTCACTAAGAGCCCGACCAATACCAAACTTCCCACATAGTCACCCTGCACCCATCAAATATTCCGCAGCCCGACCCTGGTTTAAAAGCTTCAGCTCCTCCTCCATCGCTACGGGCAAAGACTCGTTAATGAGCCATATTCATGCAAATTTAATATCATTCGGGCACAAATTCAGATCAGTGAAGATCTCAGTGTTTATGGGATTTCCAAATTTCAATATTTAGACACCGTTCTTGCGCCAACGAAGGTTCACCCACTGGATGAGCTTGGGTTGCATGCAGAGTAGCGGCTATGCAGGCTGCATAGTGAATGCTAAGCATGCATGGATGTACTCAAAATTGTTCAAATTAGATTATAACGAATCTGGTAAATTCAACTAATTGTACCAGTTTACTCGAAAGATTGTACAGGCAGTGAATGTGTCCGTTCTGAAGTTCAATTTTTGCCTCAGGAATTCGGTCTCCGTTTCATGTGCCACATCAACTTGTTTCAATCTAAGGTGTTTCGCAAACCAGCTCTTGTTGGTCAATATCCGGCTGAAGTTACGGGGCCCGATCCTGACAAGGTGCCGTAAAGGTCGCGCGTTGCGGCTGAATTCTGATTGGGCGGCGGCTGACGGCGCTCGCTGCTCGCAGCACGGGTATGCCCGGGGGGGCGTCTGACCAGGTCATGACCTTCGGCAGCGGAGCCGGAGCTGCGGGCGGCGCCGGCCGACACGGCGGCCCGCGCGGGATCAGAGGTCACGCTACCGTGCGCCGCCTCCGGCCACCCGCAGCCGCTGGTGTTCTGGGCGGCGACAGGCTCGGAGATGGTCCTGTTCCCCGGAACATCGCAGGGCTCTACCAGCGTCTACAGCAACGGAACGCTGCACATCAAGGTGAGGGAAAGCAGCGGCACACCAGGATAAGGGGAACAACGGAAAATGACACATCAAGGTGAGGGAAACAACGGAAAATGGTAAATCAAAGTAAGGGAAACAACAGAAAATGGAACATCAAGTTGGGGAAAACAACGGGAAACTTCACATAAAGGAGAGGCCTGAGGTGAGGGAAACAGCGGGAAACTGCATACACACATCAAGGTGAGGGAAAGGAGCGGCACCCCGCACGTAAAGGTGAGGAGAAACTGGGCCTCAGGCTGCAGCGCTCTCGCGGCCGTAGCCCGCAGGTCAAGTGACCGATCGCGCTGAAAGCTGCGCAATCTGTTACATCTAATCCGGCCATGTATTAGCGGAAACCTCAAATCGGCCTTTCCACTTAACAGAATCAAGTTTTGACATCTTGTGATCTATCCGGTGGTCCAATGTCGGACAAATGCCCGCCGTGGTCCGCTCCACGCTGCCCTCGCTGTCTCTGCGCGGCCGTGCATCATCGAACAGATAAATGGGGCTGGTTATCGCCGCTGCGGCGGGGCCGCGCACAACGGCCGGCCCAGCTGCCGGGGCGGGCCATAATTCACAGCGACAGGCCACTGCTCCGTCGAGAAGGACGCCCTCCGAGCCGGGCCGACGGCCGACGGCGCCCGCGGCGGCTAATTGGAATTCATGCCGGTCGGCGGCGGTCGCGGACCGAGCGCGCCGCGCTGCCCGTTTAACTCCACTCCCCATCCGAATAGGCACGTGACGCGTCCCGGTGCGTTTCTGAAACCGCCCGCCTTTTGTTTTGTTCAGTGCGGTGTGGGAGTGTAATGAAATCATCTCTCGGTTGCAGAACGTGCGTCGGAGCGACGAGCGGCTCTGGAGCTGTTTTGCCGCCAACGAGGCCGGCGCTGCGGTGGCGCGGGGTTATGTGTGGGTCAGTGACACGGGAGCTGACCCGGGTGCGACCACTGAGGTCAGCGTGAGCGCGGGGCACGCCCGGCTGGTGTGTCCTGTGGATGGCGCCGACGGCAGGACGGCGTGGAGCTGGGCGGGCGGACCGGTCCCGCAGAGCCGACGGCCCAGTGTGGATCAGACCGGCCGGCTGACGCTGACAGGTGAGATACTGCCATAGACCGACTGACACAGGCAGGACTGACACTGAGACCGGCCGGCTGACGCTGACAGGTGAGATGCTGACTGACAGACGGACACCAACTGACTGACACTGGCACAGACTGACCGATACTGAGAGTCTGAGACCGGCCGGCTGACGCTGTCAGGTGAGATACTGACGTCGGCTGACTGATTTTGACTGACTGACAAACCGGCTAATTCGAAACCCGCCTGCTGACACAAGCAGATCAGAACGACTGACTCCTTTTGACTGATATTTACACACTCATCTGACATTCATATGCATTCTATGTTGAGTCATCACACTACACTGCAGCATTTCTCAATTACATATTAATTTTCTGAACTGTTATCAGGACTGGACGAGTCGGCGAGCGGCACGTACCGGTGCACAGTGACCACAGCAGAGGGACAGCGCAGCAGCGGTGCCGTGCGGCTGCGGGTCCGTGCTGACCGCACCGCCGTGACGTCACTGGTCACTGTGACGTCACTGGTGGCCATCAACAGCTCGGCCGTCAGGCTGGAGACACAGGTGGGTGCTGGTCATCTTATGGCAGACCCAAAATATGAATGGAAGCTATTCAGGGCGTCCAAGGCGAACTCTTACGGTGTGAATGACGCATTATCCAGACGGACGAGAACAGCCCAGCTAAATAGATATTCACATTTGGAATTAACCATTATAACTATCTTTCCGTGCAAACAGCTATCTCTTCCCAGTAACTACGGCAGGCATTCTGCCAGAACAGAAGGATTGTGGGGCGTGGAATGTTTCACTGCAAATACTGCATTTGTTACATTTGTTTTGTTACGTTTGCTACGTTTTTGGGTACCTAGATGCTGACTTTGTGTACTTTTAGATCTTCATTGCATTGATCAAATTAATCTAATCTCATGAAAGGCCTAAAAGTAAATTTGAAGTAAAATTGATAAAATGGTGCGTTATCAATTCTAGCCGATAGGTCCAACGTTGAGACTTGAGACTTGAGTTTGTTCGACCCGATTCTTTGAGAAGACAGATTGCACAATTTCTAAAGCACCAGTTGGAAAACTTAAACTGCTGCCCTGGCGTCGTGGCTACGGACTGAGTGCAGCTCCCATTGTGTAAAGCTGAAACGCCAGGCTCACTTAGGAACTTTGCAAGGTTGGCGAGTGTGACTCGGCCTCGCGCTGTAGCTCGTGATCTAATTATCTACCTTTTATGCTATTTTTAACTGTCTCTGGCCTTAGGTTGCGAACTGTATTACAAAATATGTTGTTGTTCTTCAATCTTCGATTATCCTAATTTTTGTGAGAAAGATGAGCCTTTCAACTTGTTGATTATCATTTGTACCGTTAAATATTCCATCTGCAAACTTTCTAGTTTCGATAGATGCTTTAGGTGATTACCTACTGGAATGTTCGATAATAAAGGCAACGAACGGTAACTTTACGGGGCAAAGTCCTCACGCGGTTCTTTGAGTCGTCGCGTGGTACAAAATAAAGCAAGTGTCGGTCGCGTAACGCTCGCATAGCCAGGCTGGGATCAGTAGTATCCGATCGACTCGAGCGTCTCTCAGACCTAATCTATCGGTCCCGGGGCTCTGTGGCACGCTCGGAACGTGACAGGCGTCTGCGGTAACCGCCTTCCTTTATGTATGTCCGTCCGTGTACCCACGCGGCTCCGTCTGAGACACCTTCGAGCGGTGGCGGCGCCTCACGCAGCGAGCAGCCGCTCTGTGGCAATCAGTCGGCCGCCCGGGCCGGAACAATTTCGCGGAAACGCGCCTCTATTCCCGATTTTACGGTTCGGGGATCAATTTAGCGTCAGAGGAGATCAAAGTGTCGGTGAGGCGTCCGTTTAACAGCACCCGGGACTGAGCCACTGAGCTGAGCCAACGCCGGCACCGGGCGACAGCAGCTAGCTGGGGACGGGCGGCACCCGGCGACAGCAGCTAGCTGGGGATGGGCGGCACCAGGCGACAGCAGCTAGCTGGGGACGGGCGGCACCGGGCGACAGCAGCTAGCTGGGGACGGGCGACACCGGGCGACAGCAGCTAGCTGGGGACGGGCGACACCCGGCAGCAGCTCTAGGTATGGGGATGGGCGGAACCAGGCCGACAGCGAGCTGGGGGATGGGCGGCACCCGGCAGCAGCTCTAGGCATGGGGATGGGCGGAACCAGGCCGACAGCTAGCTGTAAGCTGGGGATGGGCGGATAACTGGAAACGAGCGAACAACTGGAGACAGGTGACAGGCGGGTGCAGATGTAACGAAGAGCGACCAGCTGATGAGATTGAGCAGTTAGAGGAATGGTCAAACTAAGTGAAGACAACAGATCAGAACAAACTGAGCGGCAAAATTGCACACGTTCACTGACGAAGCTCTGTGTTCCAGGTGAGGTCCGGCGCGGCCGGTCCGGTGCACCTGCGGGTCCTCTATGGCTCCGTGTCCTCCGGGAGGCTCCGATCAGCCCCGCTGTCCTCCACCGGCACCGTCATCTCAGGTCTGCAGAGCGACACTACGTACCGGTTCCTGGTGCTGCCGACCAATGCAGGCGGGCCGCAGCTGCCCTCGGCCGTACGGCTGCAGCGCACCGTGTCAGAAGGTGAGGGGGACTGCACTGTTTAATGTTTATAGCTGAAAACTTCACTACTGTTCGCAGCACATTGTTTCAGGGTAGTTGATAACTACGCTTTAGCCAGCAACGCACCGCTTCAGGAAATTTGGGAACTTCATTACTTTAGTGCACTTTTCCGGTCTGCTGGTAGTGCCAATTGCCATCACTGAATTTCTCTTCCAAGACTTTCTCACACTGCACATAGGACACCACGTGTTTGAAAACGGGCTCTGATCAGCGCAACCTTACCTAAGGCGTTTTCCGGCTACACCATTTTATCATTCGAGTCACTTCAAACCATTCGGATAAAGCAAAAAGCGCGACATTGCACTGACAAAGTTCCACGACGTGTTATCATGTTCGTCGCGGAATCTGTGACTGCTAGCTCCTCCGTGCCTGATCCGATTTTCTGAGGAGCTCCCAACATTTTCAATAAGATATTTTGCGAAACTCGCTCCCCAATGCAGTGCTGATTGACAATCCCATAGAAATTCCCAGTTGCAACACATGTCGGATATTACTTTTCCCGGAAATATTCCCTATATCACCAGCACGCCAGTCAAGTGTGTCAGAGCGTCAGTCACACCGGACGTGAGCTCTCTCTCTCTCTCTCTCTCTCTCTCTCTCTCTCTCTCTCTCTCTCTCTCTCTCTCTCTCTCTCTCTCTCTCTCTCTCTCTCTCTCTCTCTCTCTCTCTCTCTCTCTCCCTCTCCCTCTCCCCCTTCTCCCCCTCAGCGGCTCCGCACGGCCTCTCAGCTCGGCCGGTGAACTCTAGCGCCGTCCTCGTCTCGTGGCTGCCCCCGTCCGACGTCTCTGCCGCCGCCGTCGTCCGCGCCTACCGCGTACACCTGCGACGCGACGGACCGACGAGGCCCGACGACGACCGGACCAGCCTGCTCGTCGGAGCTGGGACGACACAGGTGGGATCCCCCCCCCCCTCATCCACCCCCCATCGGATCAACGCTGCTGATCGAAGGATCAGCCGCGCCGCGTCGCTCGAATTGGAACGGCCCGGCCAACTTCGTTAGCCGAGAGGTCGTATGCAATTATGTTAGCAGCAGGCTGGATAATGCTTAATTAGAGCGCTGTCAGAGAGCGTTTCTCTCCGTCAGAGATGTTTATTGTTGAGCCACTTTCATCGGTGGAGATTCTAGAGGCCCTTCACAGGCAGGCGGAGGGTTCAAACAATGGCGGGGATGGAGGCGGATTAAATATTCAGACAGCTGAGAGCTCGGCCGGCGTTTTGGAGTGGCATAAGGCGGTGGCATTATGAGTTGGTTCCGGCAGCCGGTGGGCGCGCCCGTTGCAGAGTCTGACAGTAGGCCGAGGTGGGCGGTGACGAGTGTGACTGAGTGATGGTGACTGGACTGTGACTGAACGTGCTGTCCGCCGCCGGTCTGTACGTGACGGCTGCCGGCGACGGCTATATTGGGGCTAGCCCGTCGTAACTGTGACTGGACTGCGAGTGGTATCTGAATTAGCACCGTGGCTGAACTGTGACTGAACTGTAACTGGACTGTGACTGTGACTGGTCCCTGGCTGGACTGTGACCGATTTGTGCCACTGGTTCTGTGCCTGGTGCCGTATTCAGGTCGACGGCGTAACTTAAGTTTTACTTAAGTTGCGCAAATACGTAAGTAGTTGACAGCCAGTTCTTTCACCGTCTGTGACTTATCTGAGACTAGACTGTGACTGTTCTGTGCCCGCCCTCCGCCGCCAGGTGACGCTGGGCGGGCTGCTCCGCTCGGCCCAGTACTCGGTCGTTGTGACAGCGGAGACGAAGGCCGGGCGCGGGCCCAGCTCGGCACCGCTGGTGTTCAGCCTGGCTACTACCCCGGCCCCACCGGCCGGGCTGCTGGGCAGACACTGGTTCCAGGTGGTGCTGGGCGCCCTGCTGACGCTGCTGCTGCTGCTGCTGACGGCAGTGCTGCTGGTCTGTCTGCTCAGACGGCGGCGCAGCAGGGCTCTCAGCAGAGGTGAGAAAACCGCGTGATATAAAGGAGGGAGGCATTTCCATTTCTCATCGCTGCTTTGCTGTAAATAAATCGGTGGCAGGCCACAGCTTTAGTATTTTCGTAGCTACAGTCACATAAAAACTTTGACCGTCCTGAGAATGAAAGCGACGGAATAGGTGTGTGCTGGCAATCGGCGGACCTGTGATAAGTAGAGATGAGTAAAGTTCTATGGCCGTCCCCCTCACTAACGCATGTCTCGGCGCCGTCAGCGGTCGGTGAGAAGCGTCCCGAGGGTCTGGCGCTCCTGCCGTCCGGGGTGCGGCCCGCCTCCTGGATGGAGGGCGCCGCCTGGACCCTGGGCAAGGAGCAGCCGGTGGGCGAGCTGAGCTGCCGAGCTCTGCCGGCCTTCACCGAGCACGGGCCGCCGCCGCCGCCGTCCGTGACGGGGCCGTCACCGTACGCCACCACCGCGCTGCTGGACACCGCCCACCAGAGCACCGGTTAGTTGGGAGTTGGGACACTGCCCACTAGAGCACCGGTTAGTTGGGACACCGCCCACCAGAGCACCGGTTAGTTGGGACACTGCTCACCTGAGCACCGGTCAGTTGGGACACTGCCCACCAGAGCACCGGTTAGTTGGGACACCGCCCACCAGAGCACCGGTTAGTTGGGACACTGCTCACCTGAGCACAGCACCGGTCAGCTGGGAAACAAAACTCTGGGCAGATGGAATACCTCCCAATCGATCGTCGGTTAGTGTAGCCAGTTCACTCAGGGCTTCTCATACCTTCGTGTTCAATGTTCATATACTGCATGCGTGGTATATGTTGGGAAGAGTCCAGCTGAGGTGATCCGCATAACTTCGTTTCACTCTGTCAAGACTCAAAGACGTTTTCAATTCATAGTTACCTTTTCAAAACAAATGTAGGTACCTGGCATGTCTGAGTGAGAGAGGTTCCCTGGTTTCATCTGACGCTTTGTCAGACTATCCCCCTCAGTAGGTACTGACGCTTGCTGTGTGATTTCAGAGTCGATGGGCGGCTGGGTGTGGCCGTCCGCCGGCTCCCGAGAGTCCCTGCCGCCGTTCGGTCGGCCGGCCCCACTGGCCGGGCGCAGTCAGTCCTCTGGGGTGCTGCTGGCTCGCGCCGGCCATCCATCCAGTAGGGGCGGCGCGCGGCTGTCGCACCTGGACCCCGGAGCGCTGGGCGCCGACAGCACCCACCGGTACGGCGGCCCGCCGGGGTCCGCCGCCGGCCCGCCGCCGCGCTGCGAGGGCTCCCGGTGGCTGGTGCACGCCTCCTGCAGCCGACACTCACTCGCCCCGGGCAGTGCGGTTCGGATCGAGCCGCCGCGATCGCGGTCGTTCGCGTGTCCCCCGCGCTCGGCCAGGCCCCACCAGAGGACGTCACACTACGTGTCGGCGGCTCTCTCTGAAGACCTGAGCGCCGCCTATCGGGGCGACCCCAGAGACACCTCTCCGCAGTATGAGAGAACTTTTGCAACGTGTGATCGATGAGTTGTTCATGCATCGTTAGTTGTCGGTGTATTGTTGAGGACTGAAGTTGAGTTTGGTATTGATATTTGATCTCTCTCCAAAACTGATCATCCTGCCACTGTGGATGGCGCAAGAGGCGAAGATTGCTTAACGCAAACGACTTGAATAATGAATTAATTGCGAATGTGTATTTAAATTTATTTATTTAGGTACTAATGATGCGTACAACGTAATTAGCGATAGCCCATACGGCAGGCGGAATTATCATATGAAAGAAACTGATTTTGCAAGGAGATATGAAAAATAAGTGATAACGAGCAATTATTCATTTTCAGCTAAATTATTTTCATCGCCACTGTTCCGTCACTCTGTCAATTAGTTGGTCACGAACACAACGTCCTATTCGGAACTCGGGTTCATTACCAGTTCACGTATGATTGTGCCATGCATTAGCTGTATGTCATGTAGCATGAGCGAAAGGGTGGACTTGTCGAATGCGGCGTGCTGCTTGTCACACACAGCGATGTCGGATGAGTTACCATGGCTGGGAGAGTGCTCTGACGGAGGATGGGTCATGCGGGTAGTGTAGTGTCCAAAAACGGCCCTCACGTGGATGATTTCACCACCATTTTAAAAGGTCCAAGACATTGGCTCGGACGAAGACTTCCAAACCGGCTAACAGCTTTCCATCCTGGCTAGATCCGGAAAGCCGTGCCTGAAATTGGAAAAATTGCAACGCTTCTAAATGTGAGCGATCAGCGGACCCAGTTAGTATATAAGTGAACCACAAAGGGATGCTTCTGCTCATTTTATAGTCTGTGTAGCCGGAATACGCTCTGTCAAACTAATTTACAATTCTCATTTACGTGTCATTCATCTGTGACGGCTTTCCGTCGATTTTCACCAGCATTCCAGTTATTTACGTGGTAAAATATGCAATACTCCTGTACAGCAAGCGTTAGTGGCCATGCCACAACGGTAGATGCCTACTTGTTCCGTGTTCGAGTGTTAGCGTTATGGTTGCGTAGTCGAGTTGAAGAACAGCGATCCATTGGTCGATAGGTGGGCTCCTTCCGGATGCCAGGTCAGCGATGCTCAAGGAGCCAGTTGGCGTTAGGCATTGTGAGATTATGTAGGAACATGTGGTGTTTTATAGCAATTAATTAGTGAATTGATAGATAGGTATGCTGTGAAGTGGGCATCTGTGCAGCTAACGTTGGTTGTTTTGTATAGAATGTCGACACGTTTATCACAATACATAAGCATGTTTATAATTGTTTCAGTGACATTTTCAAAAAGCGGAATGAACTGAACGGATTTTAAGTTGCAGGGTTGGCCTGCCTTGCTATAAAAGGAATAGCTTTAAACTGATGCATCATAAGCGTTCAAATTGTCCCGTGCAAAGAATAATGCCAAGAAAAGATAGATAACGACATATCCATTCTGAAATGACTGAAGGATAACGACGCATAGGCGGCGGAACGGGGAGGGCACCGGGGCACCGTGCCCCCTTTGATTTTGGCATTTTAATTAACATTAGCGCTATGGGCGTTGCATGGAAAGAATGGGACCAAAAGTCGGCAGTGCCCCCCTTAATTGAAGGTGTTCCGCCTCTGTAACGACGTTGGGCAATGTGGAACGAAACGCGGTCTGAAGCAAGCCATAACGAAGAAGAAAATACACCGGAACACGTGATACATAGGTGACCACGGTTGTGTACTTTGGACACAACCGACGATTTCGACATCAAGGCGCATCGTGCACGATGTATCTCAATGGTGAAAACATGAAGCTGGATCTGATCTCGCATGTGTCCAAGAGAAGCATGACCTGTCTTTTCAGCAAAAGGTCAACGAGACTTCTATGGAATGACTTCCGTTTTGGCCGAGAAACGGAACATGTTTCATGAAATTATTGCATATGTTAACATTTGTTCACATTTGCATATGTGTGTTAACATTTTATTTTGCGTCGGTATTAGATGATGTAGGCTTAGCATCGGATAGTTCGACTCAACATTCACTTAAACTCGGCCTCCCCTTAACCAGTTAACGTCGCTAGCTCATGCTCAAGCACCTTCAGGCATTCATAGGTATGAAGGGAAGGTGTCTGGTGCTTGTTCATACGTACATACTATAAAAAGGCAAAAGCTATCCGGGGGACGAATCAGTCCCCCTCCTAACCACCAGTAAAAAGGTTAAGCGATTCCAGGGATTCCAGGCGCACCTCGCCTCCATCAGCACCGCCAATTCTATCTTGAAAGGCGTGGTCACTTTCGGCAAAGCCATGCAACGACCCTTCCCATTAAATCTGACAATTGGCGTGAGCACTCTGCTTCCTAAGCCATTGGATGTGCGTCAAATTGATGAAATGCCTTGGATCCAACAACCATTACATTTGAGCCAGTTTCTGGCAGCTTTTTGGGAGAGTATGCCTACTTCATACATCACGTGAATTCCGTAACGCCGTATATTGATCGATGGTTGGCAGTGATGGACGCTGATTGGCATTCAGCGATTTCGAATGACGGGCGCACTGCCTGTCGGCAACCAACACTAGGAGCTGATGGCGACCGTCGGACAGTCACCCTTACTTCCTCGGCGCTCACCAACGACGCAGGCTGCACCGCATTCAAAGCTAGATTGAAATCGCCGTGCATTCAGCATGCTTGCGTACGATTGCCCTCAATGTGGAGTCGCTCAGCTCTGTGACGTTCGTGGTCGGCGCCGACTGACCGTCGTCATTTCACCTCTGGCGCTACGAGCGGCCGGGCGGCGATCATTGACCTTTGACGAGGTCATCACGATCCGGCCGGGATGTGGTCCCACGCGCGGCTGCTGCGTTGCGCCGTGCTTGTGGTCTCTCTGCTAACGCTAACTGGTCTGCACGTGCAGCAGGAGCGGCCGGCGGCCGGCTGGCGCGTCGCCCGACTGATGTCCTTGTCATTTGGAGCTGCATACACCGTCGGAAGCCTGGCATTCACCCTAACCACCCGCAGCCTGTTCTCGTTTCTTTACAACGTCGTGATGCTGGCGCTCATCCTGTACAACGCGTTCGTGATGGTGCATCTTCTTCGCCACCGTCATCAGCTGCATGTTCTACTGAACTGGGTCGCCGAGCTGGACGAGGCGACCGCGCGCTGCCGGCACCGCGACGACTACCGGTTCGTCCAGTGGCAGTGTCTGCTCCTGGTTGGCATTCAGGTCTTGGCGGTGGCAATCTGGCTGGCTGCCTTCTTCGTGATGAGCAAGTTCGAGCACCCGAACTACCTAGTCCCGGTACTTGTGCCGCCGATCTTACGCGGCCCCACCGGATACTGGTTAGTCGTTGCTCTTCAAGCGGTCGCCGACAACTGTCTTCTCGGGTTTTCGGTTATGTTTGATCTGGTCCTGGTTGGCCTGACGGACGCGTCCACACTGCTGCTGACGCGCCTGAGACGCCTCAGCCACATCTGGCTGGCCAGCAGCGGTGCAGAAGAACGCACTCACGGCGTGCATCATGAGAAAACACGGCCAGAGGACAACTGTCGCACAGCAAGATGGGCCACAAGGAGAATTAATGGCCACAAACATCCCACGAGTGTCTCTTCAGGCAGTCCCTCCTCGGTCCAAATCAGCGTCCTGCCCGGCACTGGTCCGGTGACCGCTCGCCGACGGAGGCACGATCCGCGCTGCCGCTGCGCGGTCGGACCGGCTGGCCTGGACCCCTGTCGTCTGCGGGAGCTGCGCCAGCTGTACGGCCGGGTGTCCGAACTGACGGCGGCCGGCGCGGCGCTCTGCTCGCTGCCCACGCTCTGCCTGCACGCGCTCGTCACGACAGCGCTGCTGGTCGGCCTGTACGTGAACGTGCAGCTGTTCCGCAGCGGCGTTGACCTGGCACGCGCCGTCGGCTACGCGCTGTTCCTGCTGCTGGCCGCGGTGCGGCTGCTGCTGGTCTCCGTGTCCGGCAGTCGGCTCGCAGACCGGAGCCAGCAGTTGCACGCAGCGTTGGCCAGCGCCCGCTGGTCGGGCCACGCCAGTCCGGAGGCGCGGCTGACGCTTCAGCTGCTGCTGGCGCAAACCCAGCAGCCTCTCGGCTTCGACGGCTGGGGTCTGTTTGTCACACATAAAACCACCATGCAGTCGCTGGTCGGCTTCGTGCTCACTTACTTCATTATCATGGTCCAAATGAGCGCGCCGGAAAGCACGGACGTGACTAACTAACCCGGGTCGGGTTGGTGGGCTAATCAACATCTCAACAGGTAGTACATAACTGACCAGTGACCACTCACGGATGCCTATTTCTGACCACTTGATGTTTTCGTCTTTGCCGAGTTACCCGCACTCCCAACGGTGTCACTTACGAAAGAAGTACAATGCTGTTCGGTACGGAAGCCAACCTGCTGACCTACATCCTCACCCAAGACAGGCCAGAGTACTTCTTCGATGAAGTACGCGGGAGTGGCGGTTCAGGCATTGGCCCAACGTCCACAGAGACCAAAGCTCTGGATTCGTCTGCAAACGCTCCTACAGCTGACCGGCCACGGCGTCAGTCAGAAAATAGATGCCGGGGATAAGAACGGCAGTGCAGCTTAGCTTAACCCTCGCCCTGGCAGGGCATTTTTCATAACACGGCCTGGCAGGGGGGGGGGGTCGATGCGACCCCCCCCCCTCGCGATTGGCTCCTATGGCACCTAGAAACACCAAATTTGGTAGGTAGGTGGGCCCCCTGGAGTTCTCGCCCCTGTGCAAATTTCGTTGCTCTAGGTCAATATTTAGGGGGGTTTTGGGGGGTATAAATGAAAAAATTTCGCGAAAAACAGGTCAAAAGTTTTTCGCTTATAACTTTTGATCTAATTAAGATAGAGCAAAAAGAAAAGCACCAGTGAACTCAGCACGTCAAGGCGCGTCGAATGATATACTTTTTAGCTTGCTTAAGTGTACTTAAAGTTTTTCTTAAATTTAAGTAAACTTAAATTTATAAATTAAGTTCAAGTTAACCAAATTGCATCATATTGCATATCATTCGATTCGGCTGATCACCAGGAACACAATGATACCATTTTTAAGCTCTAGCATCATTATGTGCCAAGTTATTGGCAAAAACGTCATTTGACCTCAGTTGACCTCATTTGACCTGACCCATGGATAAGTACACCAAACAAAGAAGCACCAAGTGACCTGCTGTTAAGTACCTACTGTTGTTTCAAAGCACAAAAGTGATAGAACGAAGCGGATATCTCCAGTATTTTCCGAATTTAGTATTTTCCCATAGGCTTAACATTACGACGCAATGACCTCTAACTGACCTCAGGTCAGTGACCTCAAAAAACCCGAACTATATGTTATACAACTCGGTGAACTTAGCACATCCTGAAAGTTTGAAGGAAATCAGTGCAAAGCTGTGAGTTGGACAGGTGGAAAAAGAAAATTGAAATTTGACCATGACCTTGTACCGGTTTTTCTGATCTGGTGACCTGACCCAGGGTCACTCGGACCTGAAATTTTCAGGTCATATGTAAAAAGGTTGCCCCATAGGCTGTGCCAAATTTGGCGGCGCTGCGCGCCGCCGTTTTTACGCTATCTTCGAAAAACCTTAGGGGGGGGGTCGCATCGACCCCCCCTGCCAGGGCGAGGGTTAAAGATCAGTCAGCAGGACAGCGACGATAAATCTCAGGCTATGTTAGGGATTGGTTTCTGCAGCTATCCAGGTTCAAGTGGCCTCCACTTGTCGCCGACATCATGAACAAGATGGAGAAAACTATGAAGACATTTGTTTCATACGTAAACGCATTTATGCAGAACCGCCCCAGAACGTTGTTTAAACAATTATCTACGCGTCCGATGGCGCCATGGCGCACCTGCCTGCCTACATGGCGCGGAAGCGTGGCTGCAAGCTTGTTGCACCAGCAAAGTTCGCTGAGGATGCATGATCAGGCGCAGTGGACCCGCGGCTCCGCAGCCTAAGCGCGCTGACGATCCCAACGACATCAGGTCCGGGGCCTGATCAGTCAGCTCGACGCCACATCCTGCATTCGTCATGCCCGTCACAATGTCACATGCTTACATGATCGCATGCTCCCGCATACACGACCTGCATTATAGCGCGAAGATGTCGGACGTTTTTTTTGAAGGTCGACTCAGTACTTCACTCAATCGTTCTTTGGTCGACTCGTCCCACAGGGTTTATTTAGATGGAGACTCGCCGAGGACCGCGCCCCCAGAGCCCGGACGGAGGGCGGCCATCACGAAGTCTCGCAGCGGCGCCGTCACGTAATCGGCGCATTTGCAGCGCCGCGCCGTAGCGCCGGGCGCCGACTGCATATGTACCGGACCGGCTCCGATATTGGGATCCGTTCTGGCGACGTGACGTGCATGCCGGCGGTATGACCCCTCGCACGTCCGAGCCTCGCGTCTCCCGGGCCGGGCCGGTGTCTGGGCCGTAGCTGCCATCTCATTCTTTAAAGGTAGTGTGCCAGCTTTCTTGGACCGTATGGAGTTAATGGCCCAGATAAGGAGAACCGGATTTTTAGAACTTATCCATACCTTCAAAACTCATGGAAACGTCTTAAATTCTTCAAATTTTGAGTACCCCAGTGCGAAATTCGCCCCGACGGGTTGTCGGTCGTACCCCAACCACATTTCACACCACTATGAACAATAAATGCACACACTGAAATCGCTATTACCGATATGCTCATCCAATCAAGTTTCGATAAACCCGTTCATCATCAGCTCCTGCGGTTTCGAACACGCCTGTTAGGTGGCTTCTGATGCTCGTCGAGGTCGGAATTTCCAAATACGCGTGGTGCGTCGGGCTGCGCGCTCTGACTTCGGCCAAGAAAAATGCGTCAGCTGATCATTGTCATTTCTGCCACTTGCGTGTGGTGAAATGGGGTCATAACTTATGAGACGGCTTTTTCATATCAATTATTTTACATAAAATCATATTTCAAACAATAAATAATGTTCGACAGCCAAAGAAAAGAAACAATACCAATACGGGCTTACAGTTTAAGGCTCGACATTGTGTTGTCTACGATTAGACAGCTGATAACTCATTCCCGTACGTCGTATGGTCGTAACACTATAATGACCTTTGCTTATTGTCACAAGTGCGCCGCATTCGCGATTGTTGCCCGACGCCTGTTTGCAGGTGAGCCCACTACAGTTGTTATACATATCTAAAAACCGAAAAACTTTTAGGCGAAAAAGGCACTATTCCAGGCCCATTTTTGATTTTTTTTGCGATATTAGGTAAAAACAGAAGCTTCTTATCCTAGGAAAAATAAAATGGGAAATCTTTCAAAGGTGGCACACTACCTTTAAAGTATTCTATGCTTAACCCGCGCATGACTGGGGTATTTTCCATAACGCGAGTGACTGGGGGGGGGGGGGGCTGAGTGGGCTCTCCAGAGCCCCCCCCCCACCTCCTATCTCCGAAGTCCGAAACTACTGAGCCGATCGTCAAAATTCAAATGGCGTCTGATAGTCCTGGACAACTTTCCAGCGAAACCTATTTTCATTGACCTCGAGGTAATCGATGACGTCACAGGTCAGGTCAAAGTAAAAATTATCGGCATTTTTGCTTGTTTACAATTTAGGGTCCGGCCGCCGACTGCCAAGTCCGATCAGGCTCATTTTTGGTTTACGCACTCCTAGATATATGCCTTAGATACCCTGAGGGTACCCCGAACTTTTATTTCGATTTTTTCAAGTCAAGGCCAGGTCATCCTAGGTCACGAAAATTGTATACCATTTATCGGTCAGGTGACGCATGTTTTATGGTTCATTTTACACGTGGATTTCGAAAATAATGTCGTCTGTGTCATTTGAGGTCATTTTCAGCTGAATGTACCGGAGAGCAGGTCAATTTCAGGTCAGAAAAGGTCAAATTTTGAAAATGTTTTTTTTTAGCAAAAAAGGTGCCTATCCGATGCAGTTTGAGCTCAGAAACACGATGAAGCCATTCATATTGTTGTACGATGTCAAAAACGTACTAAAAAAATGGTTTTGAAAACTTAATAATTTTAAAAATTTTGACAATAATGCAAATAACCTGGCTATTTTTCTAAGATATTGGGCTAAAACTTGCTAGAGTAGTTTACCAGTCTGTGTTCTATTACATATATTCCGGTTTTTGCGAAAAGTCAAAAACTTTTTGAAAAGGTCAAAAAATATATTTTTGTAATTGTAAAAACATATTTTTTGAAAATTTTCAAAATTTCGAACATTCGAGATGCCTTTTGATAGGTACATGAATTTGTAGTCCACTGATGCAAAGAAATTGGATCTAGCTTTAAAACTAATCTCTTGAGAGCGTTTGCCGTAATTCAATATTTTGCATCAAAATCGGCCGACATGACGTCACTCTGACGTCATTTCCGGCCAAACTATGGTAGTTAGAAAGTTAAAATTTTAACACAAGGTGTCAAATTGATGCTGCTGAAGGTACTGCAAGTTTCGTGCTGATTCGTGAAACGGTTAAGAAGATATTGGCGAAAAACGGGAGTGGGGCTCTGTAGAGCCCCCCCCCCCAGTCATGCGCGGGTTAACCCGCGCCCCGTAGGGCTATCGGCGGACCCTACCACCCGTAGGGGGGCGAAACGGCCGCCCCCTCCCCCAAGATCTCGGAAAGGTCCCGGCCGATTTTCAAAATTCAAACGGTGTTGGATAGCCCTACCACGAAACTACCTTGTGAACCAATTTCATTGACCTCGGTCCAACTGATGACGTCACAGGTCAGATCATAGGGCGAATTTTCACGGTTTACAGGCATTTCAAGAAACGTGTTGTAAAATCGAGTAAAATGCAACTTTAACAGACTTGAGATCTGTTCCTCCGCTTTCACATGCTGCTAGTGGACGCAGGTATTGGCTCCTGCACGTGCAGCGTGTAGCACGCGCTGTGATACCCCCTTCATCATCTTGTGCACTAACTCTTTGTCCTTGTAGCTGATGCCCTTCTAGATTTTTCTAATGAGCTGGGTGTCATTGGTCACTTTCCAGCCTCCTGCGTATGTTTTGGCCTTATTCATAGACCGCTGACGTTCCACATGGGTCTCAGCTGTATGCACTCAGTGGACAGCATGGCTGGCTGTCACCCTTCGTTACCAACGGTATGCTCTCCTGGAGCACCTCGTACGTCTCACGAGCGTAATGGCACGATGCCAGGTCCGGCCAGAACACAATTTCGTCTCCACTGTGTTTTTCTTCGATGAAGAGGACAAGACAAGCCTCTTGGTCGCGTACTCTTTTCGGTAGGTTTGACCTCCCAGTGCACTTCCACTTTGACAGAAGAAGGGCTAAAAGATACCTATTTCGCTGACAGCAAGCCACACAATTATTTTCTACGGAAACTTGTTGTTTAATTGAACCGAACATGCTTAGGATCTTCCTGAAGAGGACCCGATGCATAAAATCCCTGGTTTTCCGGCCACGGAGTGCCTTGCGGTAAACGGTTTACCGAGCTCACGATTTTTTTTTTCGTTAAGTTTCGCCACCCCTTTTAACAACGCGTCTTTCTTCCGATTCCAGGACAAAAAGTCAAAAGACAAAATGTCAAAAGACAAAAAGTCAAATGCAAAAAGTCAAAATGGATAAAAGTCAAAATGGATAAAAGTCAAATGGAAAAAAGTCAAATGGATAAAAGTCAAAACGGATAAAAGTCAAAAGACAAAAAGTCAAATGGCAAAAAGTCAAGACGTCCAAAAGTCAAAAATGCAAAAAGTCAAATGGCAAAAAGTCAAAGTGGCGAAAAGTCAAAAACGCAAAAAGTCAAAAGCAAAAAGTCAAATGGCGAAAAGTCAAAATGGCAAAAAGTAAAAAACGCAAAAAGTCAAAAGCAAAAAGTCAAATAGCAAAAAGTCAAAATGGCGAAAGTCAAAAACGAAAAAAGTCAAAAGCAAAAAAGTCAAATGGCAAAAAGTCAAAATGGCGAAAAGTCAAAAACGCAAAAAGTCAAAAGCAAAAAGTCAAATGTCAAAAAAGCAAAAAGTCAAAAAATGCGAAAAGTCAAAAGACAAAAAGTGAAAAAACGGCAAAAAAGTCAAAATGATAAAAATCAAATGGAAAAAGTCAAATAAGAAAAAGTCAAAAGTAAAAAGTCATATATCTAAAAAACCATAAGACAAAAAGTCAAATGATCAATGTCAAGGAGCCGTGGGGGCCTGCGGGGGCTGAGCCCCCCTCCAACTTTTGTCAAATTTTAACAACAGTAGGGGAAAGTGGGGTAAGACGGGCACCTTAACTTTGGAGCCATTTTTCGGCCGGTTAGAAACATCATAGAAACGGGAAACTGGGTGAAAACCTTTTTCAGACATTTTACTTTCATTTGCCAGAAGATGAGACTTAGACCTGATTCAACAAATAAACTGCAGCTATTTTTGCAAAACCTTGCAAAAACCCGTCTTACCCCACCCCATGGGGTAAGACGGTCACATGGGTAGGGCAAGACGGCCAGCTTCTTTCACCGATCAGCGCAGCTCGCAACAAATGCCCGAGATTAGCCGCATTTATACAGTCGCTCGTTGGTCTCAAGTGCTTCGGAAATGGCAGTATACGAGATTCGTGCAGAAGGCGTATGCTCCTATATAGGCCCTAGTTCAGAAGCCATGTAGAACCGTTTTTCACATTCATTATTCGAGAATGCGATGACCATACAGAGACCAGAGAGCGTGAGTGGACGGAGGGGACCGCGTCCAGTCTATCGGGCACGTTTAAACTTTCAGATAAAACTTTGCCATAGCACTGGAATTGCACGATGGGGCAGTGGTGACCCGGGAACGTTTGAAAAGTTGATGGGGTAGGTTGAAAGTTGAGGGGACAAAAATTGCAACTCAAAATTTTGAAATTATCTCGTCTTTTGTATTTTTTACTTTAAGTCCATTGACGTCATTTAAGCGTTAATCACATGGTATTTTTTTATTTTGAGGTTTTGGCTTTTCACCAGGGCCTCCTGGCTCCTCTAACATGTTAAAGGGACTATCCCACCTTCTAAAATGTTGTTAAAACCAGTTAAATTGTGCCCGACTTTATAGATTGGATGACCAGGAACACGGTTCTGGCATTTATTTTTCATTAAACATCTTAGGCTTCCCATATTCCAAACACAAACTTTCAAATATGTGACGTCACTGCCCAAAATTACCTCCTTCCCCAGGCCACATTACTGTCATAAAGCTGATTCTTTTACTCTGTAGGCACCACCACAAAGTTCAGACCAAGTTTTAAGCGATTTTTCAACGAAAAAACCCATTTAAATCAGAATGACTAAACGAGGTGACGTCACACTAACGGTCGCTCCATGTTGAAGATAGGGCCTTGTACAAGGCCCATTTTCAAATGAAGGGAACGAATTTCTTCAACACCAAGAGGCCGCGGGGGTTACAACCTAGATAGATAGTGGTTTCTGAACCTCGCCGCAAACTTGGCTATCTCAACTCAAACCCCATGTTAAAGGTGGGATAGTCCCTTTAACTGCGGGAGCTGCAGCCCCCGCAGTCATCCTCCAAACAGGTCACTGAGGGGTACCTTTGTCATTTTTTAGTCTTAGACGTTTTTGGTAGGGGTTACCTTAGTCATTGCCCGTGATCGGGCCCCCCAGTCAAAACTGCTTAGAGGAGGCACTGCTTTTCACCCTCTCCCATGGGGGAGGGGCTGCCGCCGGCGGTGCTCCGCGCACCACGGACGCCACGCGAGCGCTGCTGGCGCGGCGGCGCGCACTGCTGGGCCCGCGCGCCGAGTAGGGTAGTGTGGGGTAATTTGAACATATTTTTACGTCTTCTCCGTTGTACCAAATTCCAGTTCAACCCTGGATGAAGAAAAACTGTTTCAGTAGCGCAAGTGTCACTTGCTTTCACCATGCAAGCCTCATTTTGGGACGAGCCGAGCATACCTTGAATAGCATAGCCTCACTTCTCCACCACGTCACGGTGTGTTCAAATTGCCCCACCGTGGGGTAATTTGAACATACTGCCTTTACCTGTCATAAAAACGATAGTCTCGCCAGCACCGATGTTGTTTGACCCATAAACAAATAGGCAGAACAATTCTAAACATACCTTCACTTGAAAAATCAACACAACAGCAAAAATAACAGTTGCAGAGTATCAATATCTGCACGCTGCACACCGGTCAGTTGACAGAATTCGCCCCTCTTCAATTAACAGAACGTCTATCATTTTTGTTCGATAAAAACTCTCCCAACCTTACTACATCTGTTAAAGTGGTGCCAATCGAAGCCTGGACATTTGGAGTTCTGATTTTGTCCAATGTCCAATTCAGAATTGGTTGGACAAAGGTAGCAGACTGGACAACATTGAACGATGAATTGCTACACTTCAGCGCTTTTTTATAAAGTAATCGTGCATAGCATTGATTGGCGAATGGAAAGCTTGTTAAGCTCTCAATATAATGAACACTTTTCGGCTGGTAAAATTACATGATAAGCAATATAAATGACGGTTTTGAGTGTTGATAGCTGCATAATATTCGGACATATTTGGACAAATAGTTGACTTTAACATTTTTGGACGGAAAATCAACGAAAATGCCGGACATTAGAGGGATATTAGACGTAAATTTTCTAAAACTGGCATCACTTATCTGCTACTGCTTTGGTTCGAAAATATTGGCAAAAAAAAAACTGGGAGCGTTGTTTTTTTCGGAGGTATCCCTGTCTTCATTGAAATTCTCACACTATGTTCAAATTACCCCACGCTAAAAGTTATTTTGCCATTTTAAAAAACAGGGTTCAAAAGCAAATTTCTTGGATTGAAGGCACTAATTAGGTCATTATACAACAAAAGCCGTTGCGTATTAGGCGCTAGCAATGCAAGATTTTGCGCTGCAATGAAGTTGCAATGCCGTGTTGTTAGGCGTTTTTCCTTGCGAAATTGATTTTTTACACTGTGCGTCAACATCTTCATTCCCTGAAACTTTAAACCCCGTTCATATGATAGCCCTTTTAGTTACGATAATTTCTCTCATTGGTCTTATTGTCATGCCACTTATGGATTTTCCGTAATTTTGTGTTATTCACACTATGTTCAAATTGCCCCACATGTTCAAATTACCCCACCCTACCCTATACGGTGGTGAACCGGCAGTGTCGAGCGGCCATCAGACGTGACCACGCGGCATACTATGCTGACCAGCTGCGTGAGGCAGGACCGGCGAGGATGTGGACAGTGCTGCGGCCGGTGATCGGGGCGGGGAAGAGTGCCACTGCTGCTGCGCCAGCGTGCACGCCGGAAGCGCTCAACGCGTATAATGTGAGCGTGGGCCCCACCACCGCAGCCAGCGTCCCTGCCCCGCTGCTGCGGACCCCGGTACCTGTCAGAATCCCTCGCGTACTCACATGTTCCTTACAACTTCAGTGGGTAAGGTACGTTGCGCTGTATATTTTCCAAAAGATGAAAAGATCGATGCTTCGACTTTTATCCTTTTGACTTTTTATTTCAGACATAGACTTCGACTTTTCTATTTTATACTTTTTTTCATTTTTTGACTTTTTGTCTTTTGACTTTTACCCGTTTTGTTTTTTTGCTTTTGACTTTTTGTCTTTTGACTTTATTCCGTTTTGACTTTTTTGTCTTTTGACTTTTACTCGTGTTGACTTTTTGTCTTTTGACTTTTTTCCGTTTTGACTTTTATCCTTTTAACTTTTTGCTTTTTTGACTTTTTGTGTTTTGACTTTTACACGTTTTGACTTTTTGCTTTTGACTTTTTTCCGTTTTGACTTTTATCCTTTTGACTTTTTCATTTTTGACTTTTTGCATTTTTGACTTTTTGTCATTTGACTTTTTGCGTTTTTGACTTTTGCACATTTTGACTTTTTGCTTTGACTTTTTGTCTTTTGACTTTTATCCGTTTTGACTTTTATCTTTTTGACCTTTATCCCGTTTGACTTTTTGCATTTGACTTTTTGTCTTTTGACTATTTGTCTTTTGACTTTATTCCTTTTGACTTTTTGTCCGGTTACCCTTTCTTCCTTGGCTCCGTGTTCACGATTGACAGAGCAAAACAGCTTAAATTGCATATAAACAGAAAGTATTTTTCCAACCTTTCACGTGGTAGTTGTTTTCACGGGCATCAGGCAGTTAATGTTCTATTGAATACGAAGTTTGTGCAAAATTTTAGTGCTCACCCGTTAAATACGATAGGAAGTGGAATATCGCTGCTAAGTGATTGAGGGAATGCAAGCGTCACTCATGTCTACAGCAGTTCTACTACCAACTCGACGGCTAAACATTAGTGTAGTTCGAAGGCTTTTTATTGATTCGTCACACACAAGTTACAATCAATCACATTCACAACACTGTCACTGGGTTGTCACATTGGGACAAGCGATGACGATAGTTTGGATCGTTAAATTTATTTACCTTGCACGCAAGAACAGAAGGGAGAAGGGGAAATATGTTTATCGCTTCACATACACTTGCAAAACAAGACAAAAAACCGGCGTAAATTACGGACTCGCTTTATGAAACGAGGTCCAGGCCGCGACGAACTGACCGCGGCGATTTCATATAGGCTGCTTGTCCCACAGCATCTGAAAAAGGAAACAGTCAACAACTTTACATTTCGCAGGAGGCTGACACGGACGCGTGATTAATGAATAAAAAGGAAACTGTAACAAAGGATCAAAAAAAAGAATGTGATAAACGTATTCTGGTGGAGGTGGAAAAGGATGTTCACCTTCTGGCGAAGCAGTTAGGCCGGCGGGCCCATGGCCATCTTGAGGGTCGGTGAGGTTGGCCCACCGGGATACCACGCATACCGACTACCGAGGCTGGACGGCTGCCGGCGTCATGGCTTGCCTGAGGATGTCGGAGGGTGGCCAGCCGGGAATAACAGCCGTCGTCGGTCGGTCCTTGGTGGCGGGTCCTCTTCCTCTTCTTTGATGGTGGGTATGTTTGGTTGATGGCGTTACAAATGGCGTGAAAGTTTTCATAAACCTATAAAAACGGTACTTCTTATTTTGTCAACTGAGGGAGATAGATTTTCAGTCAGTTCTGAAGGATTGCCAGCAATGTTTAGCACCACCCGGGGGCGGGTAGCGTGAGATGGCAGGGCGGCCTGGACCTCTTATACGGCCTTGGCCTGGACCTCTTATACGGCCTTGGCCTGGACCTCTTATACGGCCTTGGCCTGGACCCGATTGCTGACTGTGTGACGAGTCATACACCCTCAAAATTTAGGTCTATGTACATTAGGGTGTGTCACTAATCGCAATGCAAGATGCTCCATCGATTTTATTGTGCTCCACTCATGTGTTAAGGGCGTGGCATTTTTTATTTCCCGCAAATTTTAATCCCCAGGCGGCGCGGAACGAGAGAAGTTCACCCTATCTTTCAACATAGGCGACCCTTGCGCCACTAGCGGCTGTTTACACCAACAGGCCGCTGACTGTATGGGCTTATCTCTGCTCTCTGTAAGCGCGTCTAGGGACAAAGAGTAGTATGGGCAGATTGCAGAGCGTGCAAGCTAATGACAAATACCTATAATTAATACAATGTATTGTCACAGGGGCCAGGAACATTTTTGAAGTTGGGGTGCAAGCCCAAAATACCTGACGTGACGCATATGAAATAGTAGCGTAGTCAAGGGGTCTCAGGAGGCACGTGCCCTCTAGTCCCCCCCCCCCATCGGATTCAGAGGACCCCTCGGGTCGGAGGGGCTCTGTGGATTTATATATTTCGTTTCAGAAAGGCCCCATAGGGCTCGTAAGAGCACCTTGTGGGTCCAAATAGCCACACTAAATTGTCCATGAGGGTTAAACGCCGGCTTCTGAAGTCGCTGAGGGCCCTTTACCGGCCTCTGGTGGCCCCTTGCCTGCCTCTGAGAGTCCTTACCGGCCCAAGAGGGGCCATATCTAGGGCCTTACACGGGTCGTGACGAAGAGACTGGAAACCTACAGCGACTCAAGACTTTCTCAGCGCACTGTTCGGAACTGAATAACTGAATGTCGCGTGAGAGCGGTCGGACGTATCTGGGCCATCAGATCCAGACTGAAGTCGCCGAGATGCTGGCGCACGCGACGCTTAGAAAGGCGCTGAAAGATGTCCGAACTGACAAGGATGGCAACCAACGGCCGTTTGCAGTGATGGTGGATGAGACCACTGATGCCAGCCGCACTATCCAGGTGTCAATGTGTCTCAGATACATGGACGACGAGATGAACGCCAACGAAAAATTCATCGGACTGTACTCGACTGATGCCACTATAGCTGATGCTCTGACCGGTATCGTCAAAGACAGTCTCATTCGGATGGACCTACGGCTGGACGACCTGAGAGGTCAGTGCTATGACGGCGCCGCGAACATGGCGGGAAAATCAACGGAGTCCAAGCGCAGATAAAGGCTGTGCAGCCAAAAGCTCTGTTCGTGCATTGTACGGCGCACCGACTGCAGCTCGCGGTTCAGGAGGCAATTACAACCGTGCGGGAGCTACGCGACGCAATCGGTGAGGTCTCTCGTATGGTAGAATTCTTCCGCCACTCACCAAAGCGTCTGGCCTGCCTGAAGAGCACTGGAGCCACGTCCTCCCTTCCCAGGGTCCTCTGCCCAACGCGGTGGACCTGCTGTGAGCCAGCTGTGCAGGCGGTAATCGACAACTGGAGCGCCATCAGGGACGCCCTTGAAGAGATCGCCAGCGACGCGGCATCACCGGTAGAAGCTGGTTCGGCCGCAGCAGGCTTCGCCAGGGGCATGGCGACGTTCAACTTCTGGTTTGGCGTGCAGCTAGCCAGCCTCCTCTTCACGCTGACAGACCCCGTCGCCAACATGTCGCCAAGGCGGTACAGTCGAGCACAGCCACTGTTGCTGCCAACCTGGACCTACTCAGACAGCTGGAAAAGAGCATCATCGGGCGGCGGGAAAAATTCTCAAGCTTCTGGGCAGCCACCACTGACAAGGCCGCCGTGCTCAGCATCGACCCGCCGCAGCTCAAGAGAGCGACTCTGCCGCCGAAGCGCCTAGATGATGGAGAGACGCCTCACCATCCAGCGACTGAGGAAGATGGCTAGTGGCTACCGACGCATCTCCTACGCGGCCATCGACAGTGTTATAGACGCGGTGGTGCGGTTCAAACTGTGTATTCGAGACTGCACAGAGCCAGCGTGACCGCCATCTGCCTCCAGGCGGTCACGTGGTATAACGGAGCGGGGCCTCGCCATATAACGTAAATACGTAGTTACGCCCCACGTAGTACACAGGCCAGCAAGTAGAAACTACGCCAACCGCCAAACTACATGTGAACCTATCACATTCCTCCACCTCGGATAACAAAAGCAAACCGATCAGACGAGCAACAAACGACAACAAACACTGTCAACGATACATGAGTCGATTGGGCTTCTGTAAACCACTCCTGTCGCGGAGACTATATCGGGGCGACACAGCTGCCCTCACTGGGCTCGGGCCCGCCGCCCCAGCCCGCCCCAGACCATCGGTGCAGCTTGTGTGACCGGCTGAGTGATCTGCCGGGGCGCCCGGGAGCGGCTCAGCCTCGGGCGACCGGACCGGCAGCTGCGTCGCCTCCGTCACAGGAGTCTCCGGACTCGCAGCCGTCTCTCGCACGGGAGTTGGCTCCTGCGGGCGACGGTTGACATCATGAGACACGGACACAGCACAATATCGCTTCCTGACACGATCCGCATGCCTCACAATAATTCTTCCATCCGACAGTTGGACAGTGAGTTTTAGACCGTCACGACACACCACATGACCCGGGGCCCACCGACATTTGTCCAATCCTCGGAGATTGTCTACCGCAGACACAAACACTTTGTCACCGACTGACACCGCCCTATCCTGACTGCCCTGATCTTTGTACCTCTTTTGAGACTCCTGTTTTTCCCGCACTCTAACCTCTCTACCTGGGATGAGAGAATCCAGATGCGTACGAGGGACTCTGCCTAAAAACAGCTCCGCCGGGGTGCACTGTGTCGTGCTCTGGGGAGTCGTGCGGTACCGGAACAAAAAACGGGATACCTTTGTCTGAACAGACCCAGTCCTCTGCTTATAGAGACCTCTCTTGAAAATGTCTGCCGCTTTTTCAGCCGCGCCATTGGACTTCGGTGACAGACAAGGCGTTGTCAAATGACGTATGCCATTTACCTTACAGAATGTTTCGAACTCTGTTGACACAAACCCCTGGGCATTATCTGACACCAGAACCTCGGGCACGCCCCAGGCTGCAAACGAAATACGCAACTTCTCGAGCGTGGTACCAGTGTCAGCTGAGTGCACTGGAAAAACATCAATCCACTTCGAGTGAGCGCACACCAGCACTAAGAAAAGTGCGCCGTTGACAGTGCAGTGATCTATATGAATGCGCTGCCAAGGACGTGTGGGCCACACCCACGGGTGCAGCGGAACATCGGGAGCGCGACCCCGACACTCCTGACATCTTTCACACGCTCTCACCAGCTCTTTTACATCGTCATCGAGGCGCGGCCACCAAATATACATGCGTGCTAACATTTTAGTCCTCGTCTCCCCAGGGTGGCCTTCATGCAACATCTTCAGCACCCCCGGCCGACCCTGAGGAGGCACCACGACTCGTGCACCCCACAGAACGCACCCATCTTCGATACTGAGCTCACCGATTCTAGACTTGTACGGTTGGAACTCTAACCCGAGAGACTCGTCAGCTGGTGGCCAGCCGTCACGCACATACCGGTACACCCGCGACAAAACAGGGTCCACGCTGGTCCAGCGACGGATCTGGGCCACACTGACAGGGGACGAGTCTAGAAACTCCATTAAATGGAGCGTCTCCGCCGGCAGAGGCACGGTCTCTGGCGCGGCAGCTCCTACTGGGAGCCTACTAAGCGCATCACAGTGCACCTGCTTTGAGGCCGGCCGGTACTCAAGACGGTAATCGTACGCGCCGAGCATCATAGCCCAACGAACCATCCTGGGCGAGGCCATCACCGGTAAGGGTTTTTGCTCACCAATGATCCCCAGCAGTGGTTTGTGATCCGTGTGAATTTTGAACGAACGACCGGCGAGGTAATAATGCCATTTCTTAACGGCCGTGATCACTGCCAGTGCCTCCCGGTCAGTTTGAGAGTACCGAGCTTCCGTCTGACTGAGTGTGCGCGAATAGAATGCCACGGGCCGCTCGCCCTCTGGAGTCAACTGGCTCAGCACGCAGCCGACAGCCTGCGGTCCGGCGTCACATGCTACTACGACCGGCAGAGTCGTGTCAAAATGACTCAGAACGGGTGGGTACACCAACAGCGACTTCGCCCGCTGGAAAGCGTCACTTTCCTTCGCCGTCCATCTCCACCGCTGCCCAGAACGGAGCAGCCGATACAGAGGAGACAGGTGAGTGGCCAGGTTCTGCAAAAACCTACTGTAGTAGTTTATCAGTCCTAACCACATACGCAGCTCCTTGACGTTGCGAGGCTCTGGGGCATTCAAAATCACGTCTACTTTCTCGGATGTCGTCTGCACGCCCCGACTACTGACTTTGAAGCCCAGGTAAGTGATTTCACTCACCGAGAACCGGCACTTAGCCCGGTTCACACGGAGGCCTGCCTCCTGCAACCTGTGCAGAACCTGACGGAGTGCTGAGTCATGCGCCTGCTGGTCCCGCCCGCCACACACGATGTCGTCCAAAAACACACCCACCCCGGGCACACCCGCCAACACGGACTCGAGAGTGCGCTGGAACAGAGAGACAGCGCTAGCATAGCCAAAACTCAGGCGACAGGGCCGCAGTAGGCCCCTCGGTGTGTTTACCGTGAGAAACACGCGGGAACGCTCATCTAACACCAGCTGGTTATAGGCGTTTTTTAAGTCTATTTTTGAGAACACGGTGCAGCCAGATATTTTGGAACACAGCTCCTCGATGCGAGGAAGAGGGTACTGTTCAACATGAGCTGCTTTGTTAACAGTCAAGCGGTAATCCCCACAGATGCGGACTGAAGACCCGCCATCTTTAGGTACGACTACCAAGGGCGCCGCCCACTTACTGTGTCTGACCGGTTCCCATAGGCCGTCCTCGATCCCCTTCTCCAGCTGGGCGTCCACCTCCTCCCGGTAGGCCAGGGGAACGGTGCGTGGCTTGAAGAATCTCGGCTGCACCCCCGGGTCCACGTCGATGCTGACTTCTCCGCCGGTGTAGCAGCCCAGTTCTTCCTTGAAGACGTCCGGAAACTCCCGTAAGATGTCGTCCACTCTGCGGGTCTGCTGCCCGTCGAGCGACTGCGAGCGAACCTGGCAGATGGCCGGCCAGTCCAGACGAATGTACTCCAGCCAGTTCCTCCCGAAGAGGCACGGGCCAGATCCGTCGACCACGACGAGAGGAAGACGGGCCGACTGGCCCGCGTAGTCGATGTCGACCTCCACCTGGCCCAGGACTGCGATCGGTTCCTCGCTGTACGTCTTGAGCTGCACCGAGCAGGGCTGCAGCTCAGGACCACGGTCCGGCCAGAGTCGATCGAAGTCTGCCACAGAGCAAACCGAGACGGCGGCCCCCGTGTCGACCTCCATCTTCACGGGCTGTCCATCCAGAGTCAGGTCCACCAGCAGCGGAGGTCGTCGCTTCCCGAGCCCCGTCTGCAGATGAAACAGGGAGTAGACCTCATCCTCCGGAACTCTGGTGGTTTCCCGCCGGTCGTCACCGCCGTGCTCGTGCCCCAGAGTCTCGACGTCGACGGCCGGCTCGACGTCGCCCTCCAGCTGATGCAGCTGCTGCTGGGTCCACCTGCTGCACACGGCCCTGATGTGCCCCGTCCGACCGCACCGGAAGCACTGCTTCGTACGGAACGGGCACGACTCGGGCCGATGGCGCCGCAAACACCGAGTGCAGGCACCGGCCCGGCCGCCGCCGCCGCCGCCGCCGCCGCCGCCGCTGCCGCTGCCGCCGCGAGCGGCCGGCTGCTGCCGCTGTGCTGGACGGCTGACGCTCTCCACTCGATGAACTGCAGATGTGTCGGTGCTGTCCGCGGCCAGAGCGGTGCTCAGCTCCGCAGCGCTCGCAGCAGCCGACTCCTGCGCCATAGCCAGGTCTACCGCCGACTGGAGTGTCAAGTTGGACTCGCTGAGAAGCCGGGACTGCAGCTGCTCATGTCGGATGCCACAGACGAGACGATCACGCAGCAGCTCGTCCAACAGCTCCGCTGGAAACCGGCACGGTTTGGCGAGCTTCCTGAGACGGGCCAGAAAAACACTCACCCGCTCCTCTTCACCCCGTACACAGGTGTGAAAACGGAAGCGTGCGACTATCGCCGATGTCCCAGGCTCAAAATGCTTTTTGAGCACCTCCACCAGATTTTCATAGCTGTCGTCTTCCACTGAGCAGGGCGCGATCAGATCCTCTAAAAGACCAAAAGTTCTCGCACCGATAGCGCACAGAAACACGGCTCGCTTCTTCGCGGGATCACTGACATCACTCGACACAAAGTATTGTTGAAGCCGCCGAGAATACGCACTAAAATCCTCTAGCGCCGCGTCGAATTCCGGCACTCGCCCCGCCATCTCCGCGGTCGAGAGCCCTCGTCGCCAATGTTATAGACGCGGTGGTGCGGTTCAAACTGTGTATTCGAGACTGCACAGAGCCAGCGTGACCGCCATCTGCCTCCAGGCGGTCACGTGGTATAACGGAGCGGGGCCTCGCCATATAACGTAAATACGTAGTTACGCCCCACGTAGTACACAGGCCAGCAAGTAGAAACTACGCCAACCGCCAAACTACATGTGAACCTATCACAGACAGCCTGGCGTGCACCATCAGGAGGCGCTACGAGTCTGAGGATGAGAGCATCCTGGCAGTGGCCGAGGAGGCTCTCGTAACTGGACTGCGCTCTGCTGTTGAGGAGACATCACGTGCACTTGGCCTCAACCCCAGCCGTCTGTCGCTGAAAGCTACCGCCCATGCCGCCCGCACTATCGTTACGCACATGCGCCTCATCGCAGGTACTTGCCTTCAGAAATCCGCATCACGGATATGTACCGGGATTTCAAATCAAAGCACGAAGGCCTGAAGGTCGGGTATGAAAGGTACAGAAAAGAAGTTCAAAGCATGAACATAAGCTTCACCGTTTTGGGCCACGAGGAGTGTGATGTGTAATATGCACAACATACACGCCAAGACTCACCAAGAGATGGGCGATGACGAGAAGTGTGGACCTTGCGGAGAATATGAAGAACACATCGAACGTGCCAGAGAAGGCAGAAGGGAGTACCGCAAGGACGCAGATCGAGATTGGGCCGAAAATGAGATAGTGTACAGCGCTGATCTCATGAAGATTTCGCTCATCCCTATCCTTCTGCACAAAGTAGCCGTCTTAACGCCGAGGCTCCTTGTGTTCAATGAAACGTTTGCGCCACTGGAGAAGAAAGATCAGAAAAGAGCGGAAAGCAACAAGCCACTGGCTGTTTTGTAGCATGAGGCGACAGCCGGAAGGGACACTGAGGACACAGCTGCGTCTTACTGGGCCTTCCTGAGCCAGCACCGATAAAAAACAAGATCACACTGTTTGTGGACAACTGCTCGGCACAAAATAAGTCGTGGACTTTGATAACAGTCTTGCTGACGTACGTTTAACAGGTGGACAACGCGTCCGATGTCATCACCCTGAAGTTCCTTGAACCTGGCCATACGTCCATGAGCGCCGATGCCGCGCACCAGCTGGTCCAGCGGAAGCTCGCAAAGACAAAGGAAGTGTGTGACTTCCGCGATTTCACGAACTTGGTAGAGGCATCAGGAATGAGTGTTGAAGTACTGGACGCATCGGACTTCTTCCAGTTTCAAGATGGAGTCAGTAAAACCAAGCTCACTCTTCTCGGCCCGGGAGGGACTCCGTCACTCCGGACGGCTCGGGCAATTCGAGTCAAGCACGGCTCCTAACAAATCCAGATGAAGACAGCCACAGCAGCGGCGGGGCACTGTAGGCCGGCAGCCCGAAAAAGCGCTAGAAATTCCCCCAAACTGACCGTCCGCAATATGAACAAAACAGGTAGCATTTAATCCCAAATTAATCGAAGAATACTATTCCGATGCCAGTTTTTCCCTAAGTTCAAAATTGAGGTGTCAGTTGTCACCAAACACAAGACAATTTAGACTCTAGTGGCCACCACATTTACCGATTTTCATGATGATCTTTAGTGGTGGTAATTTATTAGCTGACCAATCGTCGTTTTGAACGAAATTTCCTGTCAGACTAGTTCAGGGCACTGTTGTTCACTGTGCCAACATCATTCTTACATATCGCATCGCTTTTCTGTAAGATAAGCTAGTTTTTTGCAAGCAGCTGCAAGACGTAAATAAAAATCATTTCTAATTTTTTAATTAGACTTTTATAACAATGTGATTTCGAGCGGCTTAAAATATATGTTAACGTCACTTTTCCGAAGTGTAAGAATATTTATGCACGAGACTTTGCGATTTAAGGTCATATGTGCTTAAATGATTATTTAAGCACATGTTCATTTATGAACAAGTGCTTTAATCATTTAAGCACGAGTGGTCTTAAATTGCAAAGTTGAGTGCATAAATATTCTTGCACGACGGAAAAGTGATGTGTATTTAAAACAATTTTAAGCCAAGATTTATTATCACGAATGTGCAGAACTGCCCATTTCTGTATAGTTTTGTGTGTAAAGAGGGTTATTTGTGAGGTAAAGAAAAAAGTTGGGACTTGATTTTTGGGGAAAAGGAAAGAGCACATGATCATAAATAATAACCCGACTGCAGCCAGAAAATATATCTATAAACATGCGTCGTTTGTTCGGCTCCTTGCATTAACCCTCGCATGTGTGCGGCGTTTGCCAGCTTCTAATGTGTAGGGGGGGGGGGGGTCGGTTGGACCCCCCCTTGCCGTTTGGCCCCTGATCGAGCTAGAGCTTCGCGGAAAAAACGAGCGTGTTGCCCGTGACGAGAGGAAGCCGATGATACCCAATTTTAGGGTCCTAGGTCATTGGTTGACCTTCCAGGTCAGGTCAATGACCCAAAGTCGGGAAAATCGGGACCTGTTAGAAAGTCGTAAAGTGTGGCTGCTAAGGGGTTTTTCGGGGTGCTGATCACGAATATCGTGTTAGTTTTGATCACAGATGATGTCTTTAAGCATTTAGACCAGGTCGGGTCAGGTCAGGTCAGGTCAACCAATAGGCGTCGTGACGGGTATTCGTAGTACGTGTCAAACGCCTCTGACAGCTTCGTAACATGTTACGAAGTCACCAAAACTACTTCGTAAATGTTCAAATGGTTGCTAAATTCGAATTCAGCTCCAAAAACTAGCCTAGAAACATGTAAAACTCGAAAAAGTGACCCGAGGTCACCCGAGGTCACCAAAGGTCAATGACCTGACCTGACCTTCAGGTGACCTTGACACACACGGGAGTAACATCAAATCACATGTTTGAACGTTTGAAACCACGAAAAGCTTGCAAACACGCGGCTAGTGCGAGCCGACATACGCGAAATCGCGACTCCGGCCAAACATGGTCTCGGAAAAGAGGTCACAGGTCAAAGGTCATTTGGGTCAGGGTCATGAAATTTTCAGGGTAGGTGTCAAATTGATCAATGCGAGGGTACTGAAAGTTTCGTCGCGATCGGCCGCTTTTTACGCGAGTTATTTGCGAAAAACCATGGGGGGGTCCATCCGACCCCCCCCCCTACACATGCGAGGGTTAATTCACACTTGCTCTCTTCGTTCAGCAGCAAGTCCTGATGTCTTCTTGATCGGGCTGACATTCCAATTTCAGAAACTTTAGGTAATACACTAAGGTTTTAAAGATTATTACGATTTTTCACCTCATGTTTTCATTTATAACCAAGTGAATGCTGCTGCCAAGGCTGCTGCAAGGGCTGCTGCGACGACGACGGCGACGTTTTGCAAAAATGTCACCGTTTATTTTGTCTGCGAGCAGTTTGCACGTGATTTATGCACAACAGCCTCATATTTAAAACACAAAATTAACATGGCGTTTTTCGGAAAATTGTTTTAAATGAACATTTTATACTAGCCTCTGATTACTCATCTTTCGTTCCATATAGGTGCTTTGCTGCTTTTCCCTGCTACTTTTCGAGATATGCACCAGTAAACCACATGATGTAGGAGCAATTGTCACCTCGCCGCTCTACTGAAGGCCTGGCGCTCTTTAAAGCGCTGCGTTAGGCGGCACGGGTGGACATCGATAGCAGCGCCTCTATCGGTCACTAGGGAAAGCTGGGCTGTAGGCGACGAAATACCGGCTGAGTTGTCACACGTTGAATAGGTTTATAGCCATCCGTCTTGTGAAAAGGTTGAACTTTTGCCTTTAATATTTCTACAGGCAATTGTAGAAGTGTCTTCACATGGATTACAAAACCGTTTAGATTATTGTATTCACTTCAAGCCTTCCCTATTGTTCTTGATGATGCGGGAACTATTTCTAATTAGTGTTTCCAGCTTAGTAAAAGAACATACTGTGCAAACGATGAAAAAAGCATAAATGGAAGATTTTAAATGCAATTTGCTCTAACAATTAATGGTAAATTCTCCACATATCAAGGAAAAGGTGCATGCTAACTGATAATTTAAAGTTATTGGGGCCAGTTGTTTTCTTCTTTTCTTACGTCGCCCCAATGGCCGCGAATACACTTGTAATAACGCCTATCGGGAAGTTGTGAAAAACAAACGCGTATAATCTGAATAAAATATATGTTCCTGAGCTCAGAATTGATCAACGCACACAATGCTGTCAAAAATTTTGGGCCAAACTCAAAAAATTCAGTCATTATTAACCCCCAAACACAAGTCAGTGATAATCAACAACAACTTGCTCTTTAGTTAGACTTCTTGAGAAATACGCCCGGTTATATATGACAAGATATAACCGGTTTTTCCGCGACACTACGAGCGTCTTCTCTGGGGCGGCCCCGGAGCCGGGCCGGCCTCTGCGAGCAGCGTTCGGCGGCAGGCGGGCGGCCGCCTGCGCCCCCGGGCGGCGAGGCCGCTAAGGCGGTGGCCTCCTCTGATTGGTGGAGCGACTCGTGTCACGTGACCGTGACGGCGCGGGGTTTGGGTGCATTTGCGCGGTCACTCTGTTCTAAGCCGCCCGGTCTGACGCAAGTCAGCAGTGTTCTCGCTCTGGAATGTTTTTGCGTTTACTGCGGTCGTGTTCAGTGGAAACTGGAAGACATCAAGGGGAGTATAAGTTCGGTTTTATATCAATGTTATATTGATTGACGAGGATGTTTTTCCTTTCGGGGTTTTATGTTTATTTTTTTACTGGTTTGTTGTTTGTCTGATTTTTTTTCATTTTCGGCATGAGGTTTGGTTATTTTTGTGCTTATGCTATGCTATCACGGTAAGAAGAGGGTCGATGAGCACTGGGTCGGCAAATGCCCGGTATTATAGGTTCTTTGAAGGTTAGATGAAACAACGAAACTTGGACTGCTGGTAGAAATAGGCTTTGTGTGTTTTTTTCAGATTTTGGGAGATTGAGTGTAGGTATTTGCTAGGTGAAACATAGCTGTAACTATTTTTTTTTTCTTCTTCCCTGGAACGGAGCGCCGGACTTTGCCATTCTACACTCCGTGCGAGTGAAATCAGCTCATACTTCCTCGGTGTAGCAGCTCAGAGTGCACGGCCTGGCCGGCGTAGGGTTTGGTGGCCACGTGGTGTTGGCCGGTGGTTGTGCAGAGAGTTGGTAAAATTGCCGTTTTGTGGTGCCTGGTGTTGGTTGAACTGTGGTTCCCATACAGGTGAACGGTTACTGGCGTAAGGTGTGACAGGTGGGCGTACCCCGTGGAGAATGAGCTGCTGGTGATGTTGGCTCTGTCCGAGCGTGTCCGAGCGGGGTTTTCAATAGTGGGTTAGGGATTGTTAATAACAAGGGTACCAACTACCGGGTGAGACTTGAGAGGGTAAATGGAGTTCATTGTAAGGATAACCAATGCAATGGTATTGGTCTAAGATGGTATTGTTATCTGGTGTTGATAGGTTGGAATGAAAGGTTTAGTGGGTGATACAGAGGTACAGAGGTGATACAGTGGAACCCAGGTTGGGTGTGATAAGCCTCGGCGGACTAGGATATTATGGATTAGAGGGGGATTTATGTAAGGTGGTTTTGGGATGCATTAGCGATAGCATAGTAAGTTACAGGCTATTACCCAGAGGAATTTTTCACACCCATGTTTAAAGGCTGCAGTAGGTGCCATTTTCTAGAATGCAGTTTTAGGGTAGCCCGTGATTGTGTGGCTCTAACTCTGCATTGAGGTACGAGTTAACTGTGTTTCGTTTTTTATGGTAGTGACGTTTGTAAATCTTTTTTTTTTTGCCAGAGAGAGGTGCCTTTCTTGTAGTTGGTCAATAGAGCATTGCCGTGGCCTGCATAAGCGACATCTGCAATATGCATATCCTGCCGATATCTCATCACACGCATTGTCAGATAAATGGCTCTAGGTATATTGCCCCTATTGATACGAGATTTCGGCTAAAAATGGCTATGTGACACAATCTATTTTTTTTCTTCCATGGCTTGGTGGTTGGCATCCGACTCTGAACGGCGACGGATCGGCACACTCGGCGGGGCCGGCCCGCTTTGCCAGAGTCTTCTTTGGCCGCTGGAGGTTTCCTTCACAGCTCCCACGTCAGCTGAGGGAGTTCCGGCCCCTCCCAGCTCATCTTGCTTCAGTGGTGCTGCCTAGCAGGTCTTACGGGACATCGTCAGGTATAGGCCAAGGTGGCCGGGGTTTAAGAAGGTACGTTATTCCATGTACGGGGCCCGGTGCATAGTTAATGGAGGTTCTAGGGGACCCGATAGGGTGGATAGTGAACGCTTGGGCATGGGCGATATCGGCATTTTTGAGGGGATATTTGGTTCCATCAAAAGGGACATGAGGGCAATGCTGGTGGAAAGTAAGATACTAAGATAGTAATAAAATTGTGATAAAATCGTTAGGCGGAGCCCGTAGATAAAAAATGAAATCTAGTCAACTCTAACGTTAGACGTGTTTCCAACCTTGGTTTGCTGCTGCTGCTGAGGGTTGTTAAATCGTCTGTAACTATCTTCAAAGCGGTCTATTTCTTAGCAAATTATTTCTACTTGTCGCTATAGAATATGATATGACCTTTCTCCTGCAAAACAGCGAATGAACATTGAACAATACAGGTCAGGTACTATTATTAAAGCTAAAATGAAGTAAGTCAGTATGCGTTGCTAGGTTGCTAGGCGCCTCTGAGAGAATCACACTAGCACCTCTGAGCGCCCACACCGGCACCTGCATGACATTCCCACACCAGTGCCTCTAAAGGCCCCTTACCGGCGGCTCTTAGGGCCCTACGCCGGTGATTCTGAGGATGCTAACGATAACCGAAGGTACCATACAAGCGCTTAGTGTCGCTGAGCTTTTAATCCCATACCGGCCTTCCAAGGGCGCCACGTCAGTGCACTCATTGCCCCACACCCCTCCCTTACACCCGGAGCGGGTAAACTGTGTTATACCTATAGCAACGATTTTACCACAGTTGTACTTAAGGTATTTCTCAAGGTTGACTCAAAATGGTCCAGTGTAAAAGCTGGCCTGCCAAACTTATGGCCAAGGCCAGGCCCAAACAAAAGCGGGATGTCAACAGCAGATGTCAAATCGATACTTGTAACAGCAGAAACCATTCAGATGGCAAGGAAAATGTCGTGTGTTTATGTTTAGGTGTATAAAGGAAACAAGAAGTCCGGAAAAGGGAGGGAAGGTCCTTTCTCGCTGCCTCAATGTTGAGGGGGCGCCGCCCCTCGGCTCTCAGGTTGGGAGGGGGGCAAGCGCCCCCGCTGCCCCCCTGTTTCCCGGGTATATGAAAATTACTCACCAAATAAGGGATAAGGGTGGAAAATTGATGGTCAGATAAGGCCTAAAAAGAGTGGAAAAAAGAATGTACAGCAAAATTTAATACAAGGCTGGTATGTGGGAAGTAAAATGGCTATCGATCCATGCAAATGCTTTTTCTTGGTAAAATTGGGAGTGGAAAATGGGCTTAAAAATGGAGGCGAGTGAAGAGTGATTTTCATTTGGATGTCGTTTCCCACCTAAATCAACAAATTTTGGGGCACTGGTACGGGGTACCCCTCGCCAGCATCGGGGTTGACGTCACTCAGGACCTGCCTATGGTTGGTTGGTGGGTGAGTTACTGTACCTTCTATGGGTGACATTGAGCCGGCTCGGCGTTTGGAGGCAGTAAACACCTCCAAAACGTGTCGAGCTGGGAAGCAACGGCAACCCTTATACCCATATTGGCCTGTTTTAGTTTACAGCGTAGGGGCTGTCTGTATGCCGGTCATTTGGTCCCTTATCAATCCGGAGCTTCGCGGAAAGGCAAGCTTGTTGCCCGTGGCGGGTGATGCGGATGCTATCAGATTTCAAAAACGGTTATTTTTGTATTCGGGTCGGGTAATTGTCCTGAACATTCGGAGAATCTTGTGATGCCCGATTCTGCAAGTCCCGGGTGAAGCTCGCTAGTCTGCCCGGAGGTGTCCCCTTCTACAACGCCCCGGGGCAGCTCACTAGTCTGCCCGGGGGTGTCCCGTGTCCCCTTCTACAACGACCCCGTGGCAGCTCGCTAGTCTGCCCGGGGGGTGTCCCCTTCTACAACGACCCCGGGGCAGCTCGCTAGTCTGCCCGGGGGTGTCCCGTGTCCCCTTCTACAACGACCCCGGGGAAGCTCGCTAGTCTGCCCGGGTGTGTCCCCTTCTACAACGACCCCGGGGCAGCTCGCTAGTCTGCCCGGGGGTGTCCCCTTCTACAACGCCCCGGGGCAGCTCGCTAGTCTGCCCGGGGGGGGGGGTCCCCTTCTACAACGCCCCGGGGCAGCTCACTAGTCTGCCCGGGGGTGTCCCGTGTCCCCTTCTACAACGACCCCGTGGCAGCTCGCTAGTCTGCCCGGGGGGTGTCCCCTTTTACAACGACCCCGGGGCAGCTCGCTAGTCTGCCCGGGGGTGTCCCGTGTCCCCTTCTACAACGACCCCGGGGAAGCTCGCTAGTCTGCCCGGGTGTGTCCCCTTCTACAACGACCCCGGGGCAGCTCGCTAGTCTGCCCGGGGGTGTCCCCTTCTACAACGCCCCGGGGCAGCTCGCTAGTCTGCCCGGGGGGGGGTCCCCTTCTACAACGACCCCGGGGCAGCTCGGTAGTCTGCCCGGGGGTGTCCCCTTCTACAACGACCCCGGGGAAGCTCGCTAGTCTTCCCGGGGGTATCCCCTTCTACAACGACCCCGAGGTAGCTCGCTAGTCTGCCCGGGGGTGTCCTCTCCTACAACGGCCTCGGGGCAGCTCGCTAGTCTGCCCGGGGTGTCCTCTCCTACAACGGCCTCTGGGCAGCTCGCTAGTCTGCCCGGGGTGCCCCCTTCTACAACGGTCTCGGGGCAGCTCGCTAGTCTGCCCCAGAGTGTCCCCTCCTACAACGACCCCGCGGGGCAGCTCGCTAGTCTGCCCGGGGGTGTCCTCTCCTGCAACGGCCTCGGGACAGCCTGCTAGTCTGCCCGGGGGCGTCTCCTACAGTGGCCTCGGGGCAGCTCGCTAGTCTACCCGGGGGTGTCCCCTTCTATAACGGCCTCGGGGCAGCTGTCTAGTCTGCCGAAGATGTACTTTTCTACAACGGCCTCGGGGCGGCTTGCTCGTCTGCTTGGAGGTGGCTGCCGCCAGGACGCCGGTATAGCGCGGGCGTCATTCCGGAGGCTTAGAATGCTGATGCCGGCGCGCGCTGAGAGCTCTCCCCTTTTTGCTGGTCGGCTATCTATGACCTGATTACCTATAGTCTCGTGGTCACTGTTTTAACCCCTTGCAAAATTTTAGGTAACATTCATGGTCGTTATCATTGCCACGTATAGCACAGGGGCTAAGGTACACGTAACAGTAGCTGCGGCCTCTGTTTTCAATTGCCTAACAACCAATGGGTTTCCATGTTTTTTTTTTTAAGGGGCGGCGCTAAAGTAATAGCATTAATAATAACAATAATAATAATAACAACAATAATAATTTAACAATGACAAAAACAATAATAAAATAAAAAAGCAGCTCGTTAGTCTGCCCGGGGAAGCCGTTTCTCATGGCCTCTGGTGCTGCCCGGGATGCTCCATTCTTCCACCTTCTACAACGGACACGGGGCGGCTCGCTAGTCTACCCGTAGGTAGCTGCCGCTAGGACGCCCGATAGCGCGGGTGTCCTTACGGCGGCTTAGAGCGCTGATTCCTGGAGCGGGTGAGAGCCCTCCCCTTTTTTGCTGGGCGGCTGTCAACGACCTTCGTTAATGCTGTTCTAACCCCTTCCAAAGTTCTGGGAAAATTAATGGTCGCGCTGATAGGCATGTGCATAGGGTTCAAGGTAAAGGAATATACAGCTTCTGTTGTCAGATGCCTCAGAACTCATGGATGGTTGTTTTTTCGGCGGGTATATCGAGGGCCTTTAGTTGGTGGAGGCTATCATCGCAGTAGTGGCTAATGCTAATGGTTGTTAGTCCTGCTGTAAGGGCTGCTGTAATGCCGTAATATTGTTCTTCATTGGTGACCGCTGTATCGCTCACATTCATGTTGGCAGGTTTTAGGGATCGTGGCGTTTCTGGTAAGCTTCGGGCCAGGTTGAGGAAATAATTACCTACCTTCAACCAAGCACGTATTTGGGTGGGTTCTGCCACTGGTCTCGACACTGGCGGCGACTAGAGGTCTTTTGTGTTAAAGGAAAAGGGCCACCTTTAACATGGGGATTGAAACTGAGATAGCCATCTTGTAGCCCGTGTCCGAAAACCTACTTGGCTACCCCCTTACGGCCGATTTCGGCCTCGATTCGTAGTTATCGGCAATTTTAAAAGAAAATATGCCAGGAATGCGTTCTTATCCCAGGAATGCGTTCTTATCCGACAATACAGCCACCCGCGGCGAGGCTTTGGTTTTTAACCAATCAGCTTGCAGCAGTACTGATCAGGCACGGATCCCTGTACTAGCGAGCAGACCGCGAGCAGTTGTGTTATTTTTCGTTGTCTGTTCTGGCAATCGGCCGGCGGATGAACATCCGCAATCGAATCTTGAAATCCGTCGCGCTGATTGGTGATGAGTTTCATGAGCTACTTTCATGAGGTCTATGAAAGTAAACCTATGCTATGCCCTGAACAGATGACATCTCGTTTGGTAGCCAATTGCTAAAATGTATTTTTATCTTACGCAAGGCAGTATACCATATTTTATACCGTGGCTCTGATCCGAAATCAGGGCATTTTTGTTCGACTTCGAACAAATACCTATAATAACGATGAAGAAGTGCGTGATCCGCGGAGCAAACGACCTACGTCGGGTCGGGACTGATATGCGTGTGACTGTGCACAAGTAAGTCAAAGTAGGTACCTAGGTAGGTACCTAAATTCTTATTTATTGCAATGGCTCTTCTATTACTTTTGTTTTCACAGAACTCTCCCCTGGATTAGCAAACCCTTTTGAACTGTTCAGGCTTTCACAACTGAAATGCCAGACTGGATAAAAAAACACAAGCTATGCCAAATATGTCAGGCGAAGTGGCGTGATTGCGGCGTTGCCTCGAAAATTTCATTGCACATCCAGCATAATTTTGCATGCGTCAAATTCAGCGCATGGTGGCAGCTGAATTTTTAGGCGCAGGGTGACCGCATGGCGCATAATGTTTATGCAAATGGCTGTCACTGAATTTTTTGACACGCTGTGGTCAATCTAGCAGCAGACTTGCCCTGCGGGCGCTGGCAGGTCTGAAGAGAGTCGGTTGATATAGCCTTGGTCGGTAGATATGCACGTGTGCTTTATGTAAAAGTGGCTTAATTTTGGTGCAAACAGGCACCCAACTTTCAGTGGAAATCATGCACTGGAATTTCAGCTCAAAATTGCTTGCTTCAAATTTTGGCGCATGAGGGGCTCACGGGCGTCCGGCGTAGTATATGGATGTTTTCCAGTCTGGCTGAAAGGCAGAACTCAGACACATTTATCCAGCCCTTCAAATCCCATTTCCTGGTTGTGGTAACACCTACCTTTCCATGGGGGTCTGGTTCATCTCTTGTCTACACAGTTTTCTTTCACTTATGTGCTGACAAGAAAAGGAAACTCACCAGAGCCCAGTTTCACCAAGTGCGGTAAACTCAATTTGGGGTAAACTACCAAACTACCCCACTACTTAACTACAAAAACTAACCCAAAATTAAGTTTACCGCACTTGGTGAAACTGGGCTCAGTGGAGCTATTCAGCTTAACCCTCGCCCGCACATGCCATTTTCCCATCCTAGAACGCACATGGGGGGGGGGGGTGGTTGCCACCCCCCGCGCCATTTCGTTCCTGTTGGAGATAGAGCTTAGCGGTAAAGACCAAAAAGATTCTTTGGGAAGAGACGAATCCAATGATACCCAGTTTTACCTTCTCAGGTCAGTCATTGACCTTCCAGGTCAGGTCAAACTAAAAAAATATTGCTGTTTTGGGTCACCGTTGGATATCAAGTGCGCTGCTTATCAAATACCGATGACGATGCTGTTTTCTGGTGCCAACTAGCTAGAACCTCTTTATCACACTACCCAACCAGAATTTTGCTGCTGAGGTCATTTCAGGTCAAGTTAGGTCAATGTCAATTATATGTGTTTGTATGTCTGTGTGTGTCTGTGTGTATACTGATGTGTGCACCGATTATTTTTGGGTCCATATTACATGAAATCATGATCTGAGAAGCTTTTACCAAAAATGCAGTCAAAAAACTTCACAAAAAGTAAATTCAGCTTGCCTAAAACGCAATTATCTTAGATGACCTAGGTTGACCTTGACCCTGACCTTGACCCCTGTACATCGTCGAACAACATGTTCCATGATAGGTGGGAGGTAAGACTGGCAAAAAAGGCCGAAATCAGGGTGTCAAAAGCTCACAAGGCCCATGGCAAGCGCAAGATGTTGAGAATTGGCCATTTGGGCCATGACATGACCTGAAAAACAAGGTCATATCTCCGAAACCAAAAATCACAGAAACTTGAAATTTTCAGTGGACATCAAGAAAGGATAGAGGAGCAGCTATACGAAAAATCAGCCTTCTAGCTCTAAAAATGTTGAGTGCAGAGCAGAAAGACTACCTGGGGGGGGGGGGGTGGCAACCCCCCCCCTATGTGCGGGCGAGGGTTAATACACAGAGTATGTGTTGCATGGACTAAGCATGTGTTGACCCTTTTTTACTTTTAGGTTCCCGCTAAAAAAAGAAGTACAGAGAAAAGTGGATGAGGGTGTGTGGCATGACCGCATGACCAATGAGCCAAGACCACATGACCACTTAAACTTAACAAGAAGTGCGCACCATGATAAGCACAGTCAAAAACGTTTGCGTCTAAAGAACAGTGCTTTGCCGGATCAGACTGTAAGTTATTTTTTAAAAGTGATGAAAATGCCTGCTATATTGTTTAAAAAAAAAAAAGTTATCAAAAGACTTTGAATATTGTTTTTGTAACTCTTCACTCTAAAGTTATTCCTAGTACCAGACATTACAGCTTTAGTGCAGAGTCTTTATTTGTGATATTTTTAGCCAAAAATTATTACTAGTACCGAGCCCTTACAGCTTTACAGCCCTAGTACCTTGCCCTTATTTTTTTATATTTTTTAGCCATTTCAACCTAACCGAATATCTGTATGTTTGTATGTTATTGTTTTGATCTGTATTTTATGCTACCTCCCTATAGGTAAGTTTTATTAAAACATGTGGTAACGGTGTGCTGATTTTTTACAGATTCCGTATACGCCTTGGGTTGCTGTCGCTGCTCGGTCACCCACAGATGAAAGTGATCAAGAAATGGACATCACTCAGGTAAGATTCAAGCGTCCTTTATTTTACACATAATACACTAAGCAGTAGCACCCTAACCGCAACATATGGGAATGCATTGTCTGGTGGGTGCCTACTGCCTACCTGTATGCCAAGTTTCAGCTAAATCGCCCCAGTAATTACAGAGTTATTGAAATGGGAACAAATTCGGCACCTCTTCTTTTTGCATTTTGCACGTGCAGTGGGGGTCACTCACATAGATCAAGAGCATCCGACCTTTGGTTGAAGGGGTGCATCTACCCTACAAAATTTACCGCAAGACCGCCCAAGCGACTGCTGAGATATGAGCCTCTCAAAATCACTTCTTTTGCAACTTTTGACAAATAACACCCTTGACTTTTCAGGTGGCACGTGCCACGACGGTCCCTGTGATGTATCAAAAGTAGTCAATTACGGGGTAGAGGGAATAGGGCTACCCAACAAAAAAAAAAGACCGCAGGCCAATCGGTCCAGCGGTTGCTGAGATATAAGCCTCTCAAAAGCGTTACAGGCCGGGCCGGGTCGGGCCGCTCGGCGCTCATACTGAGCTTTTTCCGTGATATTGAAAAGACTTCGCTTCGCTCGCTCGCTCGTAATTAACAATTCATGGTTGACTATATGGATTAAGCTAAGTGATTTCGCTGTATTAGCGCACTATCTAAGTAGCCCTTAATTGCTGCCGGTGCGTGGACTGTGAAAGTGAGCCGAGCTGTGACGCAAACCGTGTGCCTTTTTCAGGTGTGGGATCACTCGTGGAAGTTCACGGCGGATACGGAGCCGTGCATGCAGCTCTGGTTCGATCCTGCTCAGGGAAGCCCAATGACGCCGTGGCGCGCATCTGGGCTGAGCGGGTGGTGGCGGCCGGTGCGCGGGCGCTGCCGCGTGGCTGGTGGCCGCGGCCCTGGCGGCAGCGGCCCGCTCCTGACCCGGTCGCCCTGTGCCGAGCACAGAGCGCCGACTGAGGTCAGTCTTGTGATCGAGCTTCCGCGCCGGAGGTGGAACAGGTGGAGCTGGCGGTCATCTGCGCGGGCTCGGCGGCCTGTAAGCCGTGCCGAGACGAACCGCGACACTCTTGCTAGATCTGCACCCCATTGTAATCTTCTGTAGTCGATATTCGGTAGGTACTCAATGCTCATTTTTCTGATATTAGACGAGTGGCGTGTTTTGATGTTACATTGGAGACTGCTGTCTCGGGTGGCCCGACAGTGTTCGATTGTGGTGTAATGTAGGTATATAGACGGGATGCCGCGGCTCGGATTCGTAGCTGGACTACCATGTGCCTGTCGATTGAGATGCTTTGCCTGGCGATTGAGATGATTCGGGGCGCGGCCCCACACTGACGCCATGGTGCAATGAGTGACTGGCGACAACTAAGCAATTATGTACTTTTGTAGAACACATGTTTTCATGGATACGAGAGGCAGTCCTTTTTTCGCTAGCAGTCATTTGGTTCACGATACTTTCGATACCGACAAATATGTTCGGGCGGCCGGTCCGTCCACAGCTAATGCGTGCTTGCCCGCCGATGCCTAACGGAGCGCTGTGCTGTCTACGCTCACTGGTCGCTGGCCCGAGAGACGTTTGGTTGCTGCTGTTAAAACAGTTCTCACAAAAACACGCTGGCTGGCTGCCAGTTCTTCACCAATGAGAGGCCCAGTAGCATCAGCTGGTAGCATTGTTTAATATTACTATTCCATTTTGTTTACCCATATGTCCGACCTAGAGCCGACTGGTAAAAAGCGGCAACCGAGCAGCCCTCCGCAGCGCTGCAGATCATGTACGCTCGATTATACACAATATATGTGTCTTTCTTGCACACAGAGACATGACGTTTTGTAGAGCTTTTATATCGCTTGCGGCTGAAAGGAATATTGTACATTTTAGAGCTTTCATATACGCGAGAAAATATGGTGCAAAAAAAACATTTATGAAGCCTGTTGAAATTTAAAGGTTGTTGAGGCATTTCACAGACTGTGTCGGTGGGCAGGGCAGCCCGGCCCCGGCCGCCGCCGCCGCCGCCGCCGCCGCCGCCTCCTTCACTGGTATGTGGCAGGGACGGAAGCTTCGTATTGATATACCGGGGTGCAACTCAAGCAGCATATCACCTATCAAACAACCTTCGGTTATGAAGTGAATGAAAACTAAATATTATGTATAACTGTGGTCTGCGCTGCGGTGTTTCCAAAGTGGAGGAAGTACGGGGAGCTGGACCCAGACTCGATGAGCCCTCTACTACGGATCTGGGTCTTCGCAGCTGATCGTCTGTGAATGAGAGATCATATGATACCAATGCATACCGAACGGATCAAAAACAGTGCCATTATATATTTGCAATTCTACAGCTTTACGTAAGCCCATCCTATAGTGAATGCATTAATACGCGTTGATTTGACAACTGACATCCGGTTGAAGGCGTTTTTTTTCGGCCAACAGCCGGCCAGCAGTTGTTGCAGGCCGGCCTCGTTGGGAAGCAGGTTCATTTTCCGACAGCCACTGCGTGCGGAAGCACTCTCTGATGGCGCGGACGGCGCGCGCCGGCTCCTGTTTCTGTAACGTGTAGAGGCGGGTGTCGAGCAGCTGGGCGCGTAGCGGGCGGTCCTCGAGCACGCGGAACGCGGCCGGCTGGCGCGGGTACAGGCGCTCCCTAAACAGCAGGCCCGAATGGTGGCAGAGTCGAGCGTCGCGGCGCGGCAGAGCGCGCGGCGCGGCCGCCGTCTGTTCCAGCTCAGCGTCGGCGCGCCCCTCGGCGAACAGCAGGTGCAGCTGACGGTCGGCCAGGCAGAAGCCGCTGATGCCAGGTGTGCTGACGTCGCCCGGCCGGCGCGGCGCGGTGCCCTCGGCCGCCGCCGGGATGGGCGGCTCGTTGAGCTGTTGGATGAGCTGCATCACGCCGCTGCGCTGCAGGCCGTGCTGCGAGACGACGGCCAGCAGGCGGCCGTAGGCGCAGCGCGCCGGCGCCGGCCGCGGCAGCAGGTCCAGCGGCACGGCCAGCGACACGGAGACGGACAGCTGCGCCGCCGACTGCAGCAGCTGCAGCGGCCCGAACGGCGGCTGACACGTGCCGCGCTCAATGTCGGCCGCCGGCGAGGCAGCCACTCCGGCTGGCACCGCTGTTAGCGGCACCTCCACACTGAGCAGGCGCACGCCGCGCGTCAGAGCAGAGACATCCACCACCACCTGCCGCGCACACAGAGGGCCGACAGTGGTGACAGCGCGCGGCGGGTCAGACCTCACAGTGGGGATAGCGGCAGCGGGTCAGACACCCTTATAGAACAGCACGGGGCGGAGCCGACAAAAGAGGACGAGGAGACGGTCATACAGCCGACTGAGGTCCGGGCACCGACTGACTCAAAGTGCTGAACATGTCACACATTTCTAAATGGCTTCTGTAGGACGGAATAGTGTCTCTTCCTTCCAAGGCTTACTTGCAGAATAATATGGAAAGACACAATTTTACAAGTTGTGTTTTTACTTTTTATGACATAAGTTCTTTATAACATTTCAACACGCAAACATCATACCTTGACAATTGTTCACGATGAAGATCATGCAGGAACATTTCATATTTAGTCACCCTTGATTATTTTGTTGATAGTGATGCGAAAGGCAAATTACCAAAGTATATATTTGCAATTATTTGAGTTAATAATTTCAACTTTTTTGTGTTGAAAATTGACTTTTGAAACAATAAAGGCAAATGAATTATCAGTGTCTGGAAAGGTGCAATGCTGAAAGCTTCTTATTACATTCTAATTTATATCTAAAGCTTTGTGATATCCAAACTCTCAGAAATAACCAAGGATGTAACCAAGGAGGGGGGAGGGGCACGGGAGCCATGCCCTCGTGCCCCTTCCCCCCCTCGGTGATGGCGATTTTTTTAAAAATAAAAAAACGGCTGTGACACCCCCCCCCCCCAAAATAGTGGGCCTAATCCGAGAAATTTTCCTTTTTTGGAGGGGGTACAACACTAGGCCACAACCTATGACCCCCCCCCCCCCTGAGCAAAATCCTGGCTACGTGCCTGGAAATAACAAAGCACATCCTATCCTTTGATGCCACTTACCAGCAGCTTTGCGCACTACCAAACAGGCACCTTTGGGCCTTTGTTGTTCTTGTTTTGGGCATTGTCAGTGGTAACTGGAAATAATCAGACATGATGGTCAGAGTAGGGAATGTGACTACAACAAAAACCATTTGATTCCTATAATATAGACATGATTTAATAGAAGACCTTCTTCTTAAGAAAGTGTGTCATGGATACCAGCTAATCTGTATGGTATTTATCTCCAGTATTATCATATAGGTATACCAATTATCACCACCCGCCACCATTGAATGTAGGTTTTAGGTTGTAGGTTGTAGGTGGTAGGTTGGGTATCGGTAAAGCTGGTGTCACCGTCAGCGCTAACCGGTAAATGTGTAGATAAAAGGAATCTTAAAAACAATCTAACCTAACCTAACCTTACCTACTGACCTACAACCTACCTTAATATACGCTGACAGTGATGCCAGCTTTACCAATGCCGTACGTTGTAGGTTGTAGGTAAGGCTAGGTCAGGTAAGATTATGTTTCATTATATATTTACTGAGAAGACGGCTGAATGCTCTTGAAACGTGGCTATACATTTACATTTTGTAAGTAATTTTCAGGTTTCAATGAATATTTCCTAGTGGAATGTTTTGAAAACCATTCTAAATGATGACCTTTAGCATTCCATAGTACTTTAAAGCTAATTAACCACATCGCCAATGCTAGGTCACATTGCATGCCTACTTCCACCGGCAGCTCCATGGGATATATGATAGGCAGGGGTAAATGGAATATTTTTTATTAATATTCTTGAAGAAAATTATAGGCATGAAAAGACGATGATCTGCCTTTGAGATTGATATGTAATGCCTACTTTGGAGGAACATAATCATAATTATTACACAATCATAAAAAATGCAATGTATCCAAACAGCCGCTTATGCCGCAAAATGAGAATCAAGCCAATCACTGAGGACAAACAATTTCAAACCACCAAAACTATATTCTTGCTATTCACCAATAATCCTAAAATAGCGTTCCATGGCCATTATATGCATCTTTCACCCTTACCTCCGACAGATAACTAGCGTCACGGGCAGACACACGGGGCGACAAGTTGTTTACAACCGCTACAGTCCGACGAGTCTATCCTCCTCAAGGCTGATTGGCTTGAGTGTGACGTCATTGCTATGACATCATACAGTAGCTGCGGTAGAGAGTATAAACATAGTACCAATATGTTAAATAGTTTGAAATACTTTTTAGTGAATTATGCACTTCTGGCACCGGTTTTGAAAAGAAAATGGAAAATAATAATGTCAAAATAAAAACCAACGATATCTTCATATTTCAAGAAGGTGGCACTTTTCCTTTAATTTGTATCCCCCATTCGGTCTGCTGGTTTCGGGAAGGGGGTGTTTTATTTTGGCGCATTGGTGTCTGGGTGGATGTATTGAATGGGTGGGGACACCATTGCGCCGCGCGGGGGGAGGGGTGGCGGCCCGTTGGCAGGGCAGTCTCGGTTGAGACATGTATACTTGCTAGTATGTTTGTGTCGTGTTCATTTGGGCTGAATATACCAATAGCCCCTTTTTGTACAGCTACAGTGTTTTCCTGGAGGGACTTGGTTGTGAGGTTGGCGCTGAGATTGGTTACGCATAGCATAGCTAATTGTCTCTATGTTTGCTGGCAGCTCGAAGGGGAAGCGGAAAATACGCCCGGTTATATATGACAAGATATAACCGGTTTTTCCGCGACACTACGAGCGTCTTCTCTGGGGCGGCCCCGGAGCCGGGCCGGCCTCTGCGAGCAGCGTTCGGCGGCAGGCGGGCGGCCGCCTGCGCCCCCGGGCGGCGAGGCCGCTAAGGCGGCGGCCTCCTCTGATTGGTGGAGCGACTCGTGTCACGTGACCGTGACGGCGCGGGGTTTGGGTGCATTTGCGCGGTCACTCTGTTCTAAGCCGCCCGGTCTGACGCAAGTCAGCAGTGTTCTCGCTCTGGAATGTTTTTGCGTTTCCCACCCACCCACCACCATTTTTGGGGCTCTTTTTTTTACACGCACCACACTCTTAAATAAAGATGGGTTTTTCCACAAAATGTGGTTTTTTCCCCAACTAGGTCCCCCGGTTTTTTTCTAGTTAGGACTTTTTCCGGGGGAGGACACACACGACAGGGTTTCTAGTTTGGGTGGGGACACCATTGCGCCGCGCGGGGGGAGGGGTGGCGGCCCGTTGGCAGGGCAGTCTCGGTTGAGACATGTATACTTGCTAGTATGTTTGTGTCGTGTTCATTTGGGCTGAATATACCAATAGCCCCTTTTTGTACAGCTACAGTGTTTTCCTGGAGGGACTTGGTTGTGAGGTTGGCGCTGAGATTGGTTACGCATAGCATAGCTAATTGTCTCTATGTTTGCTGGCAGCTCGAAGGGGAAGCGGAAAATGTTATTTCGAGCCGCTGAAAATGACCATGCCATACAAACCACTAATCATCTTTCTGACATGCCCTACTCGCAATTTCTGCTAATGCCTGCTACTCTTCGAGGTCACGTGACCTCACCATTAAAAGTAAATGGGGAAATAAGGAAACTGTTGTTTTTGCACATGGAATGATCTCAAACTGTCTCCAGCACACGGAATCGTGATTTCATGCACTCCTTGCAAGATCCGATGCTTTACTTTTGCATTTTTGACCTTCCGTGACGTCATTTATGACGTCACTACGGTCATAGGAGTTTCTCGTCAATAACTCATGATCAAATTGAGCCAGCGACTCGGGAAAGCCACCAATGGACTCGGAAAGACCTCCCGAATCGAATGCCATGCAATACGACTTCCTTCGATTAAGTTCGTGGCCTGATGGGCTCTGACCTGACCTTGACTCGAGGTCAACACCTTAAGTTGACCTCACCCGGACAAAAAGTATACCATTCGACGCGCCTGAGCCAGGCGAACACGATGGTGCCAAAATCGCTGCTCTGCGACCATTTTTTGCGAAATTATTTACCAAAAACCAAACCCTACCTTGGGTTTTTTGACTTCACCTCAGAGGTTACCGGTTGACCTGGGACCTTAAAATCGGGTATCAATCGTTCCGTCTTGAAACGGCGCACACGCTTGTTTTTTCCGCGAGGCTCTAGCTCCATTAGGGGCGAAACGGCGAAAAGGGGTCGTACCAACCCTCCCCCCTCGGCCGGCCGAGGGGGTGGGGGGTCCGACAATAGGTCCGGCGAGGGTTAAGCAGCCCCATTTCGTTTTGAGCATGTTTGCTTGTCACTGAGATCAACAACTCAATCACAGATAATTTCTAGCACTTTTCCGGGCCCCCGGCCCAGTGTGCGGGGGTTCGATCTTATGAAGGTGACATATGACCCGGCTGCCATGCCAGACAGGAGGGAGGAGGCCGGGGGCGTGAACTTCGCAAAAATTGAGCGCATCTGCAGATCGCTTCTGCCATTGATGGCACCTCACAAACGTCACTTCTGGCTGGACCTCCAGAAGAAACAGGCGGGAAAAAAGCCGGTCCGAGACCTCACCGGCTAAGTGGCAGGCGAACACAGAGAAGTGTTGACGCGTTGCGTATGCATTCGACCATATGTTCTTTCTGACCATATGTACTTTCAAACGCTTAGCAGCTGTACCGTGTGGCTCGTCCGGTTGGGACAGGGTTTATAACCCGTCAGTGTAACGATTTCTAGATTGTTGCGGCATACTATCTAACATGCAAATGAAATATGCAATACATTCACTGATCATCTATATAGCCCGTCAGTGTAACGATTTCTAGATTTTTGCGACATACTATCTAACATGCAAATGAAATATGCAATACATTCACTGATTATCTATGGTTTTGGGTGCAAGTTATAAGTATGGGACACTGCAATTGGGGACAAAAAGCTATGACAAAACGAGCTTGATACAACGAAACAAAAGCGTAAGTTCGCACATACGCTTTTCTTTTATTGGATTAATCCCTCTCTCATTATGAAAGACGCGACATACGCTTCTCGCTGGGGTCGAAAACGCACTTACGCTTTTCTTATAGTGTAATGACCGGCATTTCACGGCAGGAGTCCAAAGCAAAAAAAAAAAAAAAACTTTCCGATAATATAACAAAAGTTGTTTTGCCATTGGCGGTAAAATGTATACCATTTTGTTCCCGGCATCATTACGATCATTTTGGTATCAATTTTAAGTTTGAAATGCCAATAGGATGCCCCGTATCGCACACAGAAAAACAAAACACAAAAATCGCTCTCCTGAAAAGTTAGGAAATGTCACTTACGCTTTTTTCCTTTGGACGGCAGCACTTTTGAACACAGTCTTTATGCGTCAGTTTGTTTGACGCGTCATATCTGAAACGTCTTTCGTGAGGCTCCAAAACCATTCAATTCATCTCCTTCAAAAGAAGTGTTTTGTAACATTTTCGATATCTTTTTTGGGCTTAATTGCTAGCTCCATTCATCCTATCTTGCGTGAGGATAGTCATCACTCGGGGACCAGTCGTTGATAGCGAGAAACAACGACGAGGAGAAGGTCTTGTAAAAAGTCGCAGCGATTGTATGGAGCATTAAATGACGAAAATATTTTTACCCCCCACCGCCTCAGGCGATCACGTGCCGTCACCCACCTGGTCCGACCATCGAAATGGCACCGTCCAAACCAATGCCCACTAGACGACTCACCTGGAGTTTGTCTGTGTCTAGGGCACGTAGCAATGCTTCCAAAATTGCCTCTGCAGAGGTTGCTTGTAGCAAGATTCCTTTACTACTCAGGTTGGTTCTCTAGGGAAATAAAGGCGCCGTGGTGACGTCATCAGAGGAAATCCTTCACGTTCAAATGAATGGGTCATTTGAATTGCTGATTTTTGCTCAATATAGTCCTATTTTTTAGTTTCAGCCCCATTTATCGTAATGATAAATGAGGCGAACTCATTGTTACATTGGTACAACCTTTGATGACACACAATCCTTGTCTTTTTCTCCAGCTCGCTCGAAAGATGATGAAATTTGCATGCATGCCTATGGCTGAAGGGAGATTCTACCGCCGTGGTGACGTCACGGTAAAGGGATTCTGGAGCTCGTGAACGGGGGCTGGCTTGTAGCTCTATCAGCCTGTACATCGACGTGACCACTTTTTCATCTTTTTGCTAAAATATCTGACCATGATTCCCAGACACTGAGTCGTTGAAATGTCTGTGGACTCGTCCAAGATGAGGCTAAAATATGACTGTCCTATGTCATTTAGCAGCTCCTCGTGTAGAATTGGCCCGATCACGTTATTAATGATGCCAGAGCACTTTGTGCGATGCAGCTTGAAGTTCTTCAGAACATTTGGTCAAGTGAAACAATCACGTCACCGAGGTGATCTGCAGAAGCATTTGAACCATGTTCAGCAACAAAGAGAGCTGTCCTTAATTCGCCAACGTAGTGCACTCACGATCGCTCCCCGATGCCGACGCCAACTTGTACTGCGAATATCGCGTTTACTGTTTAGTGTAAGTGCCATTGGACTTTGGACCAAACTGCTAGGGTTCGCATTAAAGGGACTATCCCACCTTTAACATGGGGTTTGAGTTGAGATAGCCAAGTTTGCGGCGAGGTTCAGAAACCACTATCTATCTAGGTTGCAACCCCCGCGGCCTCTTGGTGTTGAAGAAATTCGTTCCCTTCATTTGAAAATGGGCCTTGTTTGTACAAGGCCCTATCTTCAACATAGAGCGACCGTTAGTGTGACGTCACCTCGTTTAGTCATTGGGGCATTCCACGTCAAGTGAGACAAAGAATGATCATTTTGAACCTCACCTCCTCTAATTTTTGCGAAACTTTGTGAAACTACTCATCTATATGTGAAAAGAAAGGAGACATTGTTTTGTCAAGATATGACGTCACGCTTCCGAGATTGACGTCATCAAACATTAACTTAGGCAAGGCACATCACCATCTTTAAAGCGTCATAACCATTGAAGTTTTAGACATATCACCACGAGAGAAAGTGTAAAATGGAGGGAATAGATTGGGCTTTAATTTGAGGATAACAACATTGAAGTAATTAAATAATTAGTGAACTTAATTAAAATTCAAAAAAAAATTGATTTTCTGAAAAATGGGTACCCTTCGATTTTGCTGATTTTTACATATTTTATTCTCTTATACATTAGCTACATCATATAAAAAATCCAGAACGGGCCGACGTCTACGTAACTGTCTTTGGACTTCGTAATGTCTGGCTCTCACGTGTTTCGTTTTAGCAACCAAGGAGAGGCGCTACCCGGAGATGCTTCTTTCTACCCCCAAACCAAAGCAAACCTGACCTGACCTGACTTGACCTGACCTAATCTAACACGCGTAAATATGTACAGCCCTCACGGCAGTTGCCGACTGGCCAAATGCTACTTAGATACGAGCATTAGCCCTCACGACAGTTGCCGGCTGGCCACATGCTACAAAACGAATGCGTGTTAAAACACTTCAGGCTGACCGGCCGCGAGCCAGCGACCTTTAGATTACGAGGTGGGTACACTCGGCACGCTTACTACTTAGCCACGAAGATATCTGGTCATCGTAAGCCAGTTTTTTTTTAATGATGAAATTGGGCATTCTCCGGGCAGCGCCTCTCTTTGGTTGCAAAAAGGAAATACGCCTGACTCTCCCAGCGCTAGGAGAGAAATGACGAGATAGATTCAATACCTAAGTTTTAGCCAAAAAAGGTATTTAAAAAAAAAAACGGAATTTGAATTGTAGGTGGGGCGGTAGGGAACTTTATCGTGTGCCAATTTCATAGCCCTAGATCAATATCTTCAAGATCAAATGAGGTTAAACGTGATCAAATTTGCTATAGTGACTATTTTGCGTTTATACGCCCATAGCTCTAAGACTTACAGGCCGATTTTCCTATTTCTTCCTTTATACGACATTTGTAGTGTTATGAGAATCTCTAGTTAATGTAACCATAACTTTGGCAGTTAGTGGCCTGCTAAGAGTAAGATGTCGCCGGCAGAGGCGGGGATCGGCCGACGCGGGAAACGTTTCAGTCACAGATTGTGATTGCACCCTAATAATTTAATTTTTACCTGTAGATTTTCGTATTTATTTGAACATTAGATTGCCTGTACATTTTTAAGCCTTCACACAAAATTTGACACGAATCGATCATAATCAGCGGTAAGAAGCGCGGTGCAAAGATGGAACCGTCCCACGCCGGCACAGTCTACCATTCAGGCGGCAACGGCCGGCGCCGGTCGCCGCGCCGCTCCGGCAGGATGCTTGACTTTACACCGCTATTACTAGAAAAGTTGTGGACCGATTTACCTATTGCTTGCACGCTAGGATTTGCAATTCAATTCTGGACAGATACTGAAATTTTGACGTTAATATGATAATTATGGCGTGAGTTATTGGCGATAAACAGGTGGAGTTAGCGAAATCGGCCCCTTCCACCGCCCGTGCTACGCTGCACTACTTGCTGCTATATCATCCAAAGTTACCGTTGGCCCATTCTAATTTTCCCATTACGTGTGCGTTACGTGTAATGGAAGACAATATCAAAATTTGAGCAAAATCGAAGGGTACCCATTTTTCACAAATCACCTTTCAAGAAATTAATTCAAAATAAAATAAATTCAAAATCGCCAAAAAATATAAAAATTGTCAAATTTAACTACCATAACTCTTTATGTACACGTTTCAGTTTGTTTGAAATTAATAGCTTCAAAAATGTTGAAGCTATAGATCTTTCGAAGATTGCAATACACGTCCAATGCTGCTCAAAAAGCAAAAGTTTAGCGACTTGTATCTCTGTAGCCCGAGGGCATATGACAAAATCCTTTCACCCTCAGAGGTTTCACCCAATAGCCAATAAGTATACCAAGTTTGAACAAAATCGCAGAGGTGGCCGATTTTAGCTGTCCCGGTTGACATGGAATGCCCCCATTCCGATTTAAATGGGTTTGTTCGTTGAAAAATCGCTTAAAACTTGGTCTGAACTTTGTTGTGGTGCCTACAGAGTAAAAAGAATTAGCTTTATGACAGTAATGTGGCCTGGGGAAGGAGGTAATTTTGGGCTGTGACGTCACATATTTGAAAGTTTGTGTTTGGAATATGGGAAGCCTAAGATTTTTAATGAAAAATAAATGCCAGAACCGTGTTCCTGGTCATCCAATCTATAAAGTCGGGCACAATTTAACTGGTTTTAACGACATTTTAGAAGGTGGGATAGTCCCTTTAACCCTATTAGTGGCGGGGGGGGGGGGGTTGTTTTCATCCACCCCTCAGGTTTTTCGGGAATATCTCCGAAACCGCTGAAACTACTATGCTGAAATTTTCTGAGTATTCTTAAAACTAAATTGGGCACATTCCCTGAAAATTTCAAGTTCATAACTTTACCAGGGGCGGCTCTAGAGCACTGGGGATTGGGGGGTCCTATTCGTGAAGCGAGTCATTTGGGCGAAGATCACGATGCATAACTGTATGCACCAGTTTTACGAACAGTGAATGAAAGGTATCATGTGGTAACATATACAAAGTTATTGTGCATCCTCTTTTGACACGTTTTTGCTATAATAGGCGGATCCAGGCGTCCAAAAAGGGGGGTTATGTTTTACCTCCCAACATAGGTGCCCTGACACCGCCTATGCATGACCAATACAACTGTAGTCGTTCTCTCATAAGAAAATTGTAACATAACAAGACCATTACCACCTTTTTTAGAAACAGTACCAACAAAAACCTTATTTACTATACTTTTTGTGTACCCCGAATCTCAATGATCTGTATCCGCCTATGATTTTTGAAAATGCATATTTTTAGGATCCATGTGAATTCCTGGTTCATTCTCTATCGATCGGCAAAAGTTGTGTTAAGATTGGTTCAGAAACCTGGCCGTGATAAACAGTCTAAAATGTATCTGCAATTTGCCCGTTTTACCCCCCTCTACCCCCTATTGACATTTTTAAATTTTTATTTTTTGGAAATGTAGATCACGTTGAGCGAAATCGAATGCCGTTTGAATTTTGAAAATCGGCCCGTTAGATCTCGAGATATCAGGGGGGGATCGTAAACAGCCGCCCCCCTGCCACTAATAGGGGTAGCCAGGAGCCTGCCACTAATAGGGTTAATTATCCTGACCGTCCGCGTTATAAACAATGTCCTGGCCGGGCGATTGTTCTATACATCTTGTGATTGGTGGTGTTGCCATCACAATAGTGTTACTATAGGTGCCATAGGCGGTGCTCAGCCGATGGACCAGTATCTCTAGCAGGAGCAGCAGCAGCGCGGCGCCGGTGCCGGCCAGCAGCACCTCCAGCACGGGCCGGCACTCGGAGAGGCCGAGCGGCGACCAGTGGGAGCGCGGCCGCGCCTCCAGGTCACAGTCGGACACTGAGTGTGCCACACCCGTTGGCCGGCGACAGCGGCGCAGTCGCGACAGCAGTCCGGTCTCCATCAGACGCAGCAAGACGCCGTCGAACGCCCTCGAATCGACCAGGCCGCGTCGGAAGGCCAGACCGCCCCATCCCCTCATCATCTTCACAGGGTGCAGGCAGATGTTGGGACAGCCGCTGATTGTACAAAATTTCCCGACCACTGAAGTCATGCTAAAGAATGCCAATTTCTCGGCCTGTGCCCTGCATATCACTTCTTTTATATCAGCGATCTGGTATGCAGAAGACAATGACGAGGTGAAGTTGATCCCGGGGAGGGGCTTCAACCGTAGCATTCTGGCCTGTACCGTTCCAGGAAAGAACGCCCAGCGCCAGTCTTCCAGCCGGGTGACGTCGTCCGGCTGCGCGAACGGCAGGCGCGCCCGCTCCATGGTCACCTGCGACAGCAGGTCGGCCGTGTAGAACTGGAACGACAGCATGCCGAGGCCGAGCACCACTGCGGCGGCCACGCACTGCGAGAGCCGACCGGGCCGCAGCGGCTCACAGCGGGTGCAGAACGAGCCGAGCGCCAGCAGACAGACTGTGGAGAGGCGCGAGACGGCGGCGCCGCTGGGCCGCAGCGCCAGGTATCCGCCGGCGGCGGCCAACAGCAGCAGGCCGACGGCCAGCGCGCGCAGGCGAGCGCTCTCCACGCTGCCGCCGAACGACGGCGACGACTCCGGCTCCGGGCTGCGTATGAAGAGCCCACGGTCGTTGTGGTCTACCGGGATAGACAGGCGCAAGAATCTGTCCCGCTCTGGGGTCCATCCAATTATGCCTACGGCAAGATCCACGGCGCCCCGTCGCACCAGGTCCATGGCATTCTTCACTTGGGGGCTCCCTACGACCGTTTCGTTCATGTGAAACCCCATAATATCCTGTAGTAATTCAATTATGTCATCTGCCTGCTGTCCCACTGCACAAAAAGCGCCCGGTGGTGGGGGGCCAAAGTTGAGCCGTGCAGCTCTGTACGTTTTATTGACGACTCGGAGGTCCCTCCAGCCGGCCGGAGGTGGCGCCGGCAGCGGCAGCGGGCTCAGCCGGCCGGCCCGGCAGTGGCCGACGGTGGTCACCGGAGTCGGCGTACTGGGCCACGCGCAGCAGGCGGCCCGAGTCGGGCTGCAGCAGCTCGGCGCCGCTCAGCCGGCCGGCCAGCCGCTGCAGCCGGTCCAGCGGCACCGGACTGGGCGGCAGCAGCAGCAGCGGCCGCGCCGGCGCCGCCCGCTCAGGCGCCGCCAGCTGGATGGTGCCGCCGCCGCCACCGGCGCCGGCCGGGGAGCGGCGCGCGAACACGGCCCGTCCGGAGAGCTGCAGCAGCAGCGCCGGCAGCAGCCAGACGGGATCGGGTGGCTGCCAGAGCAGCTCGGCGGCCGGCCAGCCGTGCGCGGCCGCCAGCTGGCCGGCGCACCGCGCCACATCCGCCGCCGACAGCGCCATCGGTGTAACGTTGAAGGTCTGGGAAAATAAACCATTGTCAGGGATCCATTTGTCATATCATAGACCTCTGTATAACGAGGCATGTGATCTTATTAACCATCCCACTTATAGGGGGAGGGCCGGAGGGGTCGAATGGATCCCCCTCGGTTTTTCGCAAATAACTCGCTCAAAAAGCGGCCGAGCGCGTTGAAATTTTCCGTACCCTCGAGTTGATCAATCTTCCTATCCTAAAAATTTCGTGACCCTGACCCAAATGACCTTTGGGCCTATGACTTACTCCCTTAGACCATATTTGGCCAGACTCGCGATGGCGCGTATTGTGTAGGTCGGCCCACACAATACGCGCGTTTCCCGTCTTTGTGGTGTAAACGTTCTATGTGAAATGATGTTGGTCCCATCACAGACTTCTCTATATACCGTCGCGAGTCCGTCGACGTATTTGGGCGTCGACCGTCGACGCCCGACGGTATTTGGGCCTCCAATGCTGATTTCCTCGGATCAGGCACAGTCCAAATACAGGGTGTCCCAAAATTAATGTCACATTCTCCCACAACCTTTGTTTTGCCTTCTACTGCGCAATATCAATATAATTCCACCGGTACTGGCTCCTAGACCATATCCCGGCAGTTGCTGGGGTATTTCGCCACCCACCGTTTGCTGGGGGGGGGGGGGGGCGTTAAACGCCCCCAGCCGATAACTCGAGAACCAATAGGCGCAGCGAAACGCACGAGGCGGCAAACGAAAGAGCGCGACGAGACGCTTCGGATGAGTACTTTAAAGTTGAATTTTGAGGTCACAGGTCGGGTCAAGGTCAGGTCAAACACCTGAAATCGGGCTTTCAGTAGCATGGACTTAAGGACTTCGCAATGGGCGCCTCTCGCCATAAACTCTGTCAAAACGGTGCACAATCCATCTTATAAGGCCTACAAGAGTGTCAGCTCCATGTAGGGGTCAGTCAAGCATAGGTCAGGGTCAAGGTCAGGTCAACCGGGTAGGCACATATCCCCGAAAATCAAAACTGATATTCGCAGCCTGTGACACATGTTTTATAGGTAATTTGGGGCGTAGAACACGATGGTGACATTCATTTTATTATATGTGCACGTGTTTGTCTCAAAAAGTTCAATTTAATAAATTCATGTATCATGATCGTGAAGTAGTCACGAAAAATTGCCAAGATTCAGTTCAAGATTATGGAAAATGCGGAACGATAATCAATAATCGAAGATAGCCATTTGATTGACCATGTTATTGGCAGTCTAATGGCGTTTACGGCATGTCTGTATGTTTATTCTGTGATTTTATATGATTTTTTGAACATATGCCGTTTTTGGTCGAAAACTCAGAAATCATGACGTCACTAAAACCTCGATATCTCAAAAATTTTCCGACCGATTTTTTTGAAACTTTGTCACAATAAACTTCAATCAATTCCCTACAGGTACCCAAAATTTGGCGCGCCTGCGGCGCGCCGTTTTTATGCTATGGCCCGGCGAAAAAAGTGGGGGCGTTTAACGCCCCCCCCAGCAACTCGCGGGATATTGGCTACATTCTAGTCACGTGACCTTCGAATTATTGTGACCCTGACCGGTCAAGGGGTGTACGGAGGTCATTTCCGGGGTAGTACCCAGCGCGCGCGGACCAGGTGTCCAGGATGGCGAAACTGCAGAGCAAATCGTCCCGCAGCGGGGCAGTCGGCATGGTTGCCGGTGGCATGACCCACGGCCAGGTCGCCGAGGTACTGGGCATGAGTTGCCGCACGATTTGGCGCTGGTTATCACGCGACAGAAGCGGATAGACGCCTGGGAACAAGCTAGGTCGCGGCAGGAAGACTTCCGCCAGCCGCGTATAGCGCAGATAGTCATCGCGAAGTGCGGAGCTAAAGATGGGCTTATCCACAAGGAAACTGGCAAGGAGGCTGATTGCCAACAGTCATCCAGTCTTCAAATTGATAATCCATCGGTACCGGAGGATGTCTCTAATGCTGAAGCCCAACAAGCCACGTTTCCAGCCGAAAACTTCTGCTGAACATGTCCAGGACCATTTTTTAACAAGTCGGCGACCCGGCTCATCGAGCTAGAACGACGAAGGACTGGTACAGATCGAATTTCCCAGCATTCTGGGAGAAGGACAAATGGCCGGTGAATAGCCCCGACCTGTCGCCGATAGAAAATCTTTGGGCGATCGTCCTGTAAGAGGTGAGCAAAACGGCGCCAGGATAACCTGAACGCACGCTGACCAGGAACGTTCGATCTGTGGTCCAAGATCAGTCCACAGAAGCTAGACATGTTGATGTCTGATGTCCCGGACCGTATGCTTGCCCACATCAGGGAGAAGGCGTGATGCATATGTAAGAAAAGCGCGTCTCTCATGTTTGTTATTTTCATGAAATTGACGCTGGAAAGGTGTGACATTATTTTTGGGACATCCTGTATAGAGAAGTCTGGTCCCATGCATTACAGTGGGTGTCAAAGTTTCGTTACGGTCAGGTCAAGGTCTTTGACCTTTGATGACCTTGGTTTACTTTTCGAACTTTGCATGTTTCTAGGGTAGGTTTTGGAGCTGATTTTGAAATTAGAACCCATTTGAACATTTACGAAGTAGTTTTGGTGCCTTGATACGATGCTGTGGTTGACACCTACTATGGATAGCGGGCAGGACGCCAACTGACCTGACCTGACCTGACTCGACCTGGCCTAAATACGTGAGGGTACATCAATTGTAACCAAAGCTTATATGAGATTCGTGATCAGCACGTCGGAAATAATACATGATAACCTCACTTTGTTTTAGGTCCCGATTTTCCGACTGAAGTTCCCAACTTTCCTGACTTTTGGGTCATGGACCTGACCTGAAAGGTCAACAAATGACCTAAAAATTGGGTACCATCGGCTTCCTCTCGTCACGGGCAACGCGCTCGTTTTTAGGTGAAGCCGTTGCTCGATCAGCGGCCGAACGGCAAGGACCCCCCCCCCCCCGCGCGCTATACTTACCTACGTTAGCAGCTGGGACATTCCACGATAGATCGTACCACTTTTTCCAATTTGACACCCTCATCTCTCGAAATTTGACGAGAATTGGTCTCAGGGGTAATCAGGGGCTCTGAATCCACCTGTAACAATTTCAGGCTTATCAGATAAGCATTTTTTGAGTTATGGATCTTGCTTTGCAGCGCTAAGTTTGGCGGGCTGTAACTCTAAGACGGATTATTCAAATGCCAAATGTTATGTAAAATTGAACTTGCAATGAAACAGAGATTAATATGTATTTTTGAAATTTCGAAAATACGCTTTTTTATATATGACATATCGAGTTTTCTTTCATTTGTATTTTTTGGACTTAGGAACCATTTTTTATTTCTTTAAAAAAATATTTGGCTCATTGTTAAGAAGTATGCAAAAATTAGGAAGGTGTTCTTTCTATAAACGTATTTATTTTACGTCACGATAATGGTTTCGAATAGTGATTTCGGGAGGGGAGCTTACAAATGGCGTGGTAGAGCTGCCTAGTGACATTACGGGCTACTGAAATTTCAATTGAAGTCTGAGTCATCTGAAAAAAAGGAAAAGAGGGTTCATCCAACCCTCTTTCCTATAAGCGCGAGGGTGAAAAAGGCTGTTTGGATCTGACATTGTTTTGGACGCCAATGACCATAGCTGTCCGAGATAAAAGTTATAGGACGCATACATGGTGTCCTCCAGAGGTCTCACAACTTGTATATCTGGGAATTTTTTAAGGTTACATGAGGCCAGGTCGGTCGCGCGACATCACTGTTCTAAATCAATAGGGAAATATAAAAACTGTTATTTTGGCTCCGAGAATGATCTCAAACTATGTCACGTAAATTGTGTCGTGATTTCATGCACTCCTTGCAAAGTCCAATGCTTCACTTTTGCATTGTTAACCTTCCAGGCGGTGGGGAGGGGGCATTTTTTTGCCCCCCCCCCCTTTATTTTTTTCGATATATCTCGAGAACCGCTGCGCCGATCGTCACCAAACTTTCGGTACCCTCCCGGGAGCAGCTAGCGCACATGGTGACCAAAAATTTTTTCCAAAGGCTATGATAGGTTGGCCGCTAATGACGTCAGAGTGACGTCATTTTTGCCATTTTCGACCCAAAAAAAGGTTTCGCGGGAAGAGCTGTCAGGCCTACAGCTTTAGAGATATAGAAAAATGTTTCAGACATAAAAGGTGTAGAATCAAAAGGGCTACAAAACAGCTATTTCGGTTTTTCGAATTTTTTGGATTTTGACCCCCAAAAATAAAACAATAGGTTTTTTTAATATAATAGCAAAAAAATTCCAAAAAGTTTTTTGAATTTCGAAAAAACCGGAATATATGTGATAGCCCCTACCGCCTTCTACCTACATACCAAATTTGAGACCGATACCTCTTTTTTTGGCCAAGTTATAGCGAAAAAACTGTTCAAAATTGATGACGTCAAATTTTCAAACTCAATTTTTAACAATTCTAGACCCCGTAGCGCAAAACCAAGACCACCATTAGACTCCCCGTGACGAGCTGCATCGAATCGATGCCCATTTTATGCAAAATATCAACTTTGAAATTTGACCTTTTTTGACCTGACCTTGACCTGACCTCCACCAGAAAGTGACCTAAACCGTACGTGATGGTCTTATAACCAACACCATTGAGTTGGAAATGAAAAACTGGCCATAAAACATGCATCGCATAACCTTAGTAAAGTTGGGCTCATGTGGTGACCCTTGGTGACCTTTGGTGACCTGACCTGTGACCTGACCTGGTATGACCAGTGACCTCTAATAGCAACATATGTACTAGACAACTGACGCTTTATCGCTGATTTTCGACAAAATGCGTTTTACTCGGTGTTATAGCGCTTTCCCTAGAAGCCCCGTGAACGGTGAAACATTTTATCTTTGACCTGACCTGTGACGTCATCGGTGACCCTGAGGTCAATGAAATTTAGTTTCCCTCGACAAATTTGACAGGGCTATCTAACGCCGTTTGAATTTTCCGGATCCGTCCAGTAGTTTCGGAGATACGGGGGGGGGGGGCAAAAAAGTGCCCCCCCCCCACCGCGCGGAAGGTGGCTGGTAGGCCCACCGCCTGCCGGGTTAACCTTGCGTGACGTCATTTATGACGTCATTTGGGTCGTACGAGTCTTTCGTCAATAACTCCCGATCAAATGGAGCTAGAGAGTCGCGAAAGCCACCAATGGACTCGGGAAGACCTTCCGAATCGAATGATATGCCATATGATACCCTTTGCCCAGCTTCGTGACCTGAGGGGCTCTGACCTGACCTTGACCCGAGGTCAACTACTTAAGTTGACCTCACCCTAGCAAAAAGTATACCATTCGATGCACCTGATCTAGGCGAACACAATGATGCCGAAATCGCGGCTCTGCGGCCATTTTTTGTGCGAAGTTATTTGCTTAAAGCCGAACCCGTAACTTCAGTCACTTGACCTGACCTCAGACGCTACCGGTTAACCTGAGACCTTAAAATCGGATTCGGGTACCAATCGCTGCGACTTGTAACGGCACACATGCTCGTTTTTTTTTTTCCGCGAGGCTCTAGCTCTATTAGAAGCGAAACGGCGTGCTGGGGTCGTATCAACCCCTCCGAAACCCATTTTGTTTGCGGGAAAATGAGGAACTTTTAGAAAGAACACCTTTCTAATTTTTTACATGTCGATTAGCAATGACATGAAATTTATTTTGAAAAATAAAAATGTGCAAAAATTTTGATCCCAAAAGTTATTAATGGCAAATGAAAAAAGATTGAGGTTTTTGCTCAACACTGAAATTTTTTCTTTGGAATTTTTAAATAGTAATATTAATTTGTGATTCATCGCAAGCTTAGTATAGTGTTGTTTACTTTTTGTTGGTTGCGTAACCCGTTCTTGAGTTATAGGCCATCAAACTCACCGTTACAAACCGAAGTTTAAAAAATGTAATGCAATATAACTAAAAAAAGTTTTGATCTGAGAAGTCTGATATTTTGCCAGGCGTCTTTGGGGCCTATGATTACCCCTAGGACCGATTTTCATTAAAATCTGAGAGATGAGGGTGACGGGCCTGGTGCGATCTACCGTGGAATGCCCCAGCTGGCAAAACACCAATACGGGCGAGGATTAAAGAACACGGTCCTTGCCCGCAACTGTTCACTAAAAGAAGGGTACAGAAAAATAATGCATATCTTTTGTTAGGGAGTGTTAACCCTACTGTGCATTTGGCGCCTCCCCCCTCGACGCGCTGCTGAGCGCGCCTCTTCGGGCCGCCTCCCGCTGAACGCGCCGCTGCGACCGACGGCGCGGGGTCACGGCCGCTACCGGGGGCAGCGGGCATTCGGAACCGGGGAGCCGCCACGCTGTGTGCTGCTGTTGCTGAGCTGCTTGTGGAAGCTCCAATACATATCAAATGGAGACGCTGCCTTTCGACCTAACACTATTATATTGAAGACCCGAAAGTTAATCTGGCGCATCACTTATCTTTGTCTTAGGCATAGGATGATCAAGAATCGGGGACCACCTTCTACCACCTAAACCATAGCCGGCCGAGTGGGTGCCGCTCCCCCCATAGATTTTTCTGCGATAGCTCCAAACACGCTGGCGATGGAGAGCTGAAACTGTGCATACCTGACCTTTGATTCAAGTCGGAGCTTCTGACACCAACCGCATTTTCGGGTCAGGTCAGGTTACTAACCTATGACGTCATAAGTGAACATCTGCACGGTCTTCAGATGTCGCAACTTGCAACGCCCTCACTGCCAGAGAAGCTTTCACAGGGAGATGAAACTTTCAGGACCTGGTATCCATTAGGAGTCTCACAACTTGTATATCTCGGATTTTTCCTAAATGTCATATGAGGTCAGGTCATTTTCGTGATATCACCATTAGGTATAAGTCAATGGGGAAAAATGGAAACTACTATTTTAGCGCCAGGAACGATCTCAAATTATCTCAACCATACGGAATCGTGATTTCATGCAATCCTTGCAAGTTTCGATGCTTAACTTTTGCATTGTTGACCTTGCGTGATGCCATTTATGACGTCACCAGGGTCATCAGAGTTTTTCGTCAATAACTCCTGAATACGTTGAGCTAGCGAGTCGGGAAAGCCACCAATGGACTTGGAAAGACCGGCCGAATCGAATGATACGCAACATGACCTCCTTCGACCAAGTTCGTGACCCGGGGAGGCTCTGGCCTGACCGTGACCCGAGGTCAACACCCAAAGTTGACCTCACCCAAACAAGAAGTATACCATTCGACGCGCCTGAGTAGGGCGAACTTGATGCTGTCAAAGTCGCGGCTCTGCGATCATTTTTCGAAGTTATTGGCCAAAAACCGAACCCGTACCTTAGGTCACTTGACCTAACCTCATAGGTCACCAGTTGACTTGAGACCTTGAAATCGGGTACCATTCGCTGCGCCTCGTAACGGCGCACACGCTCCTTTTTCCGCGACGCTCCAGCTCCAACAGGGGCGAAACAGCGAGAGGGGTCATACTCGCCCCCCCCCCCCCGGCGGGCGCATATGTAAAAAACCAATAGGTCCGGCGAGGGTTAATAGTCTCCAGGGGCTAGCAAGCTCAAAAGCGACAGACTTTAAAAAAAAAAACTTGAGAACAGAGAAGTTGAGCGCATCTCAAGCTCTACGGCCTTTGCCTACACTACATTGACGGCGCTCATATATGAGCTCTCTTATGTCTCTACAGTCTTTGTTGATGTTCATAGGATTCACGAAAGAGGATCCATGATTCATGCTGTATTCGCGGTGCTTAGTGCTCCCGCACGCCCCCAATAAAAAATCGTTAACGAATTCCTGCTGGACACTTGGGTCCTGTTTCAGGACAAGTCGCTTCCCCCGCTGCCAGGGTTTGGCGCTTCGGTTTCCATAGAGACAAAAGCAAAATTGCCAAGTTTGCATGCGTGTCCATGGAAGCCTATACGCCAATGCCTGGCCGTGGTGGCTAGTGGCATACCGTGATGCACCTTTGGACAGGCTTGACAAACCTCAACGTTTGAACACCGACTGAACGTGATAATTACACCAGAGGACGGGTCCCTCACCGTCTCGACACTGGTGGCTGGGGCGTCCTCTCAGAACCGAGACAGGCAAGGACTGGCCATTGGTCCTGACGGCGTACGTTCCATACTCAGTACTCATTTCATTGAAAGCCTGCTATGGTACACGACTCATTGTCGATGGTGTGATATCGATCTGTGCCCTGGAAACCATGTCTGCTCAGATGTCAAATATGTAAAAACGTGCATCAGGCATAACAAAGGATTTCATTACACGATAACCATGAGTGTCCACTGCCCAAACATTCATTTGGTGATTGGTAAATGTCCCACTAGGGGAGGGGGAGTGATATAAGCTAACCTTTATCCTTCGCCCGTATTGGTGTTTTGCTAGCCACGGACGTCTACCTGAGGGGGGAGGGTCCGTTGGACCCCCTTGCCGTTTCGCCCCTGATCGAGCTAGAGCTTCGCAGAAAATAACGAGCGTGCTGCCCATGACGAGAGGAAGCCGATGATACCCAATTTTAACCCATTTATGCCCAGGAATATTGACCATCATGAAAATCGATGAAATCAAGATATGTTACGCTTCTACCAGGGCATTGCATGGAATCGAAAATAATTTTTGCCGGCAGCAAAAGTTTTTCGAGAAAAAACGTAAAAAACGTGCGTTGCGAAATCGCAACGAAGGGCACACCGGGCGCCATCAGCGTTGCGAAAACGCAACGACGGGCACATCAGACGGACATAAAGTACACTAAACCGCCGTATATGCTAGTTTGTTTTAACATATATTTCACCAACTGTTGAAAAATATTGCTTGAGAATGCGGAACCGACATCCCTCATGCTTTATTACCCGTCTAAGAGCCTCAATGAGGGAGCATAACTTAAGGGTTCGCGAACGGGTAGATGGCAGCAAACGGTCATTATCAACAACAATTGTCCATTTAAAGTACCTAGTGGTCGGCACGTACCCTGGGCGGTGCTTTCTTTTTGGAAGTTAGACAGAGCCATTAGCCCATTACCCTCTCATATGAGAACCCCAAACTGAAAACAATTTAACCGAGGATTGGGAGTAAACCAGTGCCTCGCCTAAGCGCCTATCCGCAATACCATTGTTAACCACCCTCCTAGGAGTAAAGACAAATTCAAATGCAGGGTAGTCCTGCCCACTCTTAGCAAAAAATGAACCTATCCGGCTTTCACAAATTACCCGCGTAAGGCGTAGCGCGTCATAACAACTCGGCTTGAAGTGTCTCCCAGGACCCATTTATCACTTTTACACCTAATTAAAATTTTCATTGTCCCACTCTCAGCGACCTTCACACTTGTAACCTCTTTCTCGAGACAATGCCAGGGCAGACTGGTGATTCGACGCAGTTCACAGTTTCCAAGTGTTCCGTCAATCCGTCCTTTCCATCTTCAGGATAGTAGAATCCTTCTCCTTCATGCATCAACCCCTGTTTCGAGCTGGACGAGCAACTATATCGCATTCGAGCAGCTCACATAGGAGCACAGGTCTGTATAAGCCGGATACAGAAAGTGCTTGGGAAGCTGGTTCATGGGTGCCTGGATGGATGGGCTCAGCCTCGACGATTCACCATGCCCGCTCAGACCAATGTTTTCCGTAATTCCAATAATGCTTCCAGCTCTAAAATGGTCTAATTAGACAAAAGGCCTACCCTCAGTAAACAAACAAGCAATGCTTCACATCAACCACCTTATCAATCCGTGCAAACCATGAATTCTAAAAATGAACTATTATTTTCCAGACGCCCTCATCACCCCTGCCGAAGGGGTGACGGTCTGTTGCCCCCCCCCCCCCGAGGGGGCATATCCCACATTGCCGACTCTGGGAGTTATCTTTTCTAACTTAAGGGCCAGCGGATTGTATCCAAAGAATGACAATGCCTATCTGTCGTCTGATACTAGACTACGTACCCATTATTTAGTACAAAGTAGATCCAATTTTCAAAGTACCTCGCTATCTCTCAGCTCCGTTAGCATCGCCGACCGTTTGATGCAGGTTCTTTTCCTACATGCAATTTTCAGATGCTCGAAAACCCATTGCTTAGTGAACAGCCCGATAATCTGCGAGAGAAAAAGAAATGAGTGTTTGATAGCTGTTTAAGTGAGTTAATGTGAAACGTGTCGCAACATTCACGTGCAAATGCACCTTGCACTTTACATACCTACACATCCCTCACGACTACAAAACGAGAGGGAGGGAGGGAGGGAGAGAGAGAGAGAGAGAGAGAGAGAGAGAGAGAGAGAGAGAGAGAGAGAGAGAGAGAGAGAGAGAGGGAGGGAGGGAAGGAGAGAGAGTTGGGGGAGCGTGGAAGAGAGGGAGGAAGATTGGGGAGAGAAGGAAAGAACCCACAGCGTACCACAGAGTGAAGTCTATTTGATGTTCCTATACTTCCGCTGCCCTGCCAATTTGCCCCTCGTTGCGTTTTCGCAACACCCCTGTCTTTCCGATGTGCCCAACGTTGCGTTACCGCAACACGACTGTAGTCATATTTGAAAATAGTCACAAACCCTATTTGCAGCAGAATTTGTTAATAAAATGCATATTCTAGCTATTGTAGGGACTCTGCAGAATATGTTCACACATTATTCATTACGATATAATTAATCACTTAATCTACTTATTCTGGTTTTCGTGACGTCATCACTGACGGAACCTACGACTTCCCTCTGGGAGCTCTGGACGGTAAGTTACCGGCCGCACAGACTTGTAACTGCGTAGCATCATGCGCGCAACCATGCTAAACGCGCTGAAACTTGTCTCATCGGTGAGACGCCATTATACACTTCTCAAGATTTGATCACGTCGACGCTTGCTTGTGTTGCGAAAACGCAACGAAGGGCGTAAATGGGTTAATGTCCTAGGTCATTGGTTGACCTTCCAGGTTAGGTCAGTGACCCAAAAGTCGGGGAAATCGGGACCTATTAGAACGTCGTAATGTGTGACTGCCATGTTTTTTTTCGCGATGCTGATCACGAATATTATATTAGTTTTGATCAAAGACGATGTCTTCATGCATTTAGGCCACGTCGGGTCAGGTCAGGTCAGGCCAACCAGTAGGGATCCTGCCGGGTATTCGTAATAGGTGTCAACTGCCTCTGACAGCTTCGTAACGTGTGACGAAGGCACCAAAACTACTAAGTAAATGTTCAAGTGGTTGCTGAATTCGACTTCAGCTCCACAAACTACCCTCGAAACAAATAAAACTCGAAAAGTGAACCGAGGTCATCAAAGGTCAATGACCTAACCTGACCTTCAGGTGACCTTGACGTCCACCCTTATGCATGGGAACAACATCATATCACATTTTTGAACGCTTGGAACCACGAAAGACTGCAAACCTGCGGCTAATGCGAGCCGACATACGCCGAATCGTGATTCCGGCCAAACATGGTTTCGAAGAGTAGGTCACAGGTCAAAAGTTAGTTGGGTCAGGGTCATGAATTTTTTAGGGTAGGCGTAAAATTGATAAATACTGAAAGTTTCGTCGCGATCGGCTGCTTTTTACGCGAGTTATTCGCGGAAAACCGACGGTGGGGGGAGGGGTCCGTTCGACCCCCTATACGGGCGAGGGCTAGCTAACTAAGATATCTTCTGTTACGAATTTCATTATCTTTGTCAGTGCTTTAACCCGCGCCCCGTTGGGCTCTGCCGAGCAACGCGCCCCGTTGGGGGGGGGGGCATTTTGCCCCCCCCCCCTAAGATCTCGAGAACCACGCAACGTAGCGACAAGCGGCAAACGGTGTTGGATAGCCCTATCAGGGAACTACCTTGTGACCCAATTTTATTGACCTAGGTCAAACCGATGACGTCACAGGTCAGGTCAAAGGTCCAATTTTCACCGTTTACAGGCATTTCAAGAAATGCGTTGTAAAATCGAGTAAAATGCATTTCATTGAAAATCATCGATGGGGAAATGTTCTTCAAACACATATTTTGCTAGTTGAGGTCACTGATACCAGGTCAGGTCACTGAGGTCAGGTCACTGGGGGGTCACAATATGAAAGTGTCGTGTGATACATGTTTTATGGTCCATTTTACATGACAAATGCGATTATGTGGGTCAGGCAGCCTTTGGGGCCAGCTTAGGTCACGTTTTGGTCAAGGTCAGGTCAAGGTCAGGTCAAGGTCAGGTCAAATAAGGTCAAATTTCAAAGTTAATATTTTTGCATAAAATGGGTATCGAATCGATGCAGCTCGTCACGGGGAGTTCAATGGTGGTCTTTGTTTTGCCGTACGAGGTCTAGAATCGCTAAAAATTGAGTTCAAAAATTTGACGTCATCATTTTTGAACAGTTTTTTCGCTATAACTTGGCCAAAAAACGAGATATCGATCTGAAATTTGGTATGTATATAGAAGAGCGCAGGGACTATCACATATATTCCGGTTTTTTCGAAATTCGGAAACTTTTTGATTTTTTTTTAGTTTTTCTAAAAAAATCAATTTTTTGAAAATTTTTGGGTCAAAAACCCAAAATTTTGAAAATCCGAGATAGCAGTTTTGTAGCGCCGCTTTTTGTCTATTAGACCATATAAAGAACTTTGAAATTGCTTGATAACTGTAGATTTGGTGAGCGTTTCAAGATTGCATGTTTTTTGCTCATTTTTGCTCGAACATGACCTCAGTTTGACCTCAATAACTCCTGACCTGAGGTGACCTAAGACTTGAAATTTGGTGTGAAGGTGTCAAATTGATGCCCGGAAAGGTACTGAAAATTTGGCGGCGCTGCGCACCGCCGTTTTCTTGCTATTCAGGAAAAACCACAGGGGGGGGGGCAAAATGGCCCCCCCCCCCAACGGGGCGAGGGTTAAGCGTTATTTTATTCAAGGCGATAATTTCGGTTCTATTCTTCTGGAAGTGCCTTTAACATTTTACCTATCTTCTGAACAAAATATGTTACTTCACGTGGCTGCTCTCGCAGTGCATAATTTATACGCTTAGCCTTTTCCAAGTGCAAACATCTATAACCTTGGTTCAGACGCAAAAATACTGTCATCTGTTTCGGCCTGTTTTTGGCTGTTTTAGATATTTTGGTTATGTATCACTTTAGTTTTATTTTCAAGTCGAATTAATTTACAATGCATGTCCACAGTCCAAGACGACTGAAAGCGTCTAATATATGTCCCTAAAGTTGACGACGTCGCCAGCGACTTTTTCAGCGACGAAAACCAGAAGGTAAAAATTGGACCATGAGGGTCATGAAAATCGAACCCATTCTCCCCTAACCCATGACCTTCAAAGTCAAATTCAAGGTCAATGGACAGGGAGCTGAAAGCCACTAAATAATATTTCGATTCAGGACCCAGCGCTACCAGATTTTGAGGATTTCCGCAAATCTGTTGGATTTCGAACTCCCAATTGCGGACAAATTTGGGCTTTGGAGGATTTTCAATTCTGGAGGAAAAGCTGGAGAATTGGCCGCCCGATGAGAAAATTCGATTTAATGGGAAAATTACAACACATACAGAGGCAAATTCACCCCATCCAGCGTCACCTAATCTGTAAAGACAGCACATGTCACCGCCCTTTATCAACTTGAGACTGGAATGTCTCAGTCTGATATCTACGAATGTCATGGTGACAATCCGCCACACTCGTACACTTCGTAGACCACTGTCCATGTGTGACGGTACCGAACAGCAACAGCTCACCTTGGCCTATGAAGACTAAAATTTACAGTTAGCATGTGTATTTTCACTGTTGGCTGAAGTAACGTACAATATTCCACTCATTTTCAGATAAATCCCCCTAACCTATCCCCCTGTCTGATCACGCGATCACAGGTTATTGGGGAATTTGGAGGCCACAGTTTACCGTGTCGAACAAAGGCGAAAGTCCCGCTTACCTAAACTTCAACCAACCGCAGACCACGGAGTTTCATATTACCGATCGAGCGCTCGAACCCGGGCTGACCTCCAGGAGCGACGGGCGCTCTACCAATTGAGCCAAGGCCCTCTAACCAGGTATGGACATCGGCCAATCGGGGCGAATCACGGCCGGCGGGAGGATGACGTCATCGGCCCATACTCCGCCGACTCCGCCCACCCACGGCAGCGAAACTGAATGGGGTTTGCGTCAATTGTTTCGTGATCGATTTTATCCAACTGGAATGCAATAAACGTTCAGCGGCCTCTTAACCGTTTGACTCAATATCCTTGCAACCTTTCAACAGCAAAAAATTGCAGCCAACTTTCTCTATTTTGCAGTCGGTGCCGACGGTACCGACTGCTGTACCTAAGCCGTGGGCCCGACCGTAGCAAACGGGTAGACAGAAACTAGGTGACCAAAACACAAAACCAGCTGTTTTGTACACGATCATTAGCATGTCATAGGTTGATATAAATGCCAAGCTATGCACAATGCACATTCGTGGCTAGACAGCATAGAAGTTAGAACCAAAAATACTGTCAACAAAATACTGTCAACTACTGAGTTCAAGCGTGGATCCAGCTTGGAGTTGGGGAGGGGGAGGGGGCAACTGTTCATCGACGGCGGACACAGTGACTGTGTGGAACTCATTGTAGTTTTGGTTATCGGCTCGGGAACGGTCGACGGCACTGTGCTGCTGCTAGGTGCCTCCTCAGTCGTTTGACGGGGCTCTGGAGCACCTGCTAAGCTTTGACTAACCGCTGCGGCTCCGGTGCCATCGGCTCAGAGACCAACAGGCTGTACCGGCCGGAACTGATCGGCGATTCTGATTATGTTAGGCTGATTAAGTGATTCTGTTAGTGCGGGAGAGGCAGATGGAGCCTGGCCGGTGGGTTCTGCCTCAACGCGGGGCTGATGGGGTAAGGTGCAGCCCATATACAAAAAAAGTAAAAGCGTTGGAAATATCGCTTCACAAAGTCAGAGCATTTAGTATGGAAACGCTATGGCCCTAGGAACTGAATGTCGTGGCGAATTTCGATGCAACCAAATTTCGGCGGGGACTTGCATCCACCTGCCGCTGGTCAGCCGTGCCACGGACGCTCTGGACTTGTCACTGCCGGTGCTGGCCGAGCTGGCCGCGCTCTGGGCCGACTGCGCCGGGCCACTGCGGCCATGGTGCCCGACCTGAACCAGTAGTAGCTGACGCCGGGGCGGCGCTCGGCGAGGCCGGTGCTAGTCGGAGATGGGGCCGCTGCCGGCTGCGGTGTCGCGCGGTGCAGCTGCTCGGCACGCTGGCCACGCCGCCGCCACCGGCTTGATGGCAGACAGCTTGCAGGCGCAGCTGGCCGCCTGGAGTCAGCGGCCTGTGCTTGAGCTGGCCATGCCATTCGGCATTCGCTGACATGAAGATCAGCCAGTGACCGTATACATTCCTGCCGCGTGTCGTCCAGCTGGCGCTCAGCTCCGGCAACGCGGAGCTAAGACCTCCGGGCTCCGCGTGCCAGCTTGCTGAAAGCCTGACCGCGTTCACACTAGGTGAACCGCTTGCTACACGGCGCTATCACGAATAAGGCATTTACGCGATAATAACCAGTTCAGAAGTCTTGTACTTACGCAAAAAGCTGAACGAAGGGGTCCAAATGGGTGAATTCCAGATAAAAAGGTCAAATTAGGACAATTAGGTCACGCTGGGTCATTTCAGGTCACAAAGGTCACTTTAGGTCACCTCAGGTCACCCTGGGTCAGGTCAGGTCACAGAGGTCACCCAGGGTCACGATGGGTCAGGCCAAGTCACAGAGGTCCCCTTAAGTCGCAATGGGTTGGATCACATTGGTCAGGGCTATCATGGGCCGATGACGTCATTCCTGCTCATCAGCTGGCTACAACATCGCCCTATGGCACAGCATTACGGTGTCACCCCCCTGAATTGAGCTACAGTTATCACTGGTCGACTCAGTGATTAATTAAGTGCTCCCGACTATACAGTTGCTGACGCCGCCGAATAAATTGTGCTGAAATGTAATTGTTTAACACCGAGTTTTACAAAGCTGCAGTCTGCTATGGTTTTAAACATGCATATAATTACACTGTTTTGAAGACTCCAATCTAGAGGATTGTGCCCAAGGTTTCTAATGGAATTTGGAGGAATCTGGAGGATTTTTGCAGCTAATCTGGAGGATTCCGTCTTCCCCATCTGGCAGCACTGATTCAGGTTCGGTTTTTGGCTGTTTTCCTCGCTAAAACACGTGCTTGTTCGAAAAACATACTTGGAGCCGGAGTCCTTTTGAAAAAAAGATCTTTAGTTACGCGGTTGCTTTCACACTTCCATATCGTCGCAACGCGAAGGAATGGAAAAGTGAAACTTTGCACACACATGCTTGAATAGGTAATCGCAGTGGTGCCAAAACTTAATGTTGGTTTCATATGAAAAGACGTCACAAGTAACATCAAATGTCAAGTTATAGAATGGCAAATTATGCTTTTTCTTCTCAGCGTTTTTTTTTTTTGTCAACTCGACTAGATTGAGCTAGAAAGTCAGGAAAGGCTTTATTGTAATCACAATTACCTAACAAATCGAATGATATGCAGTTCGATCCCCTCGTCTAGTGTCCTGAGTCCTGACCTTACCGGACTTGACCCGGATCGGGATTGACCTCAGTTTGTGGTCACCAAGTTTGACCTTTTCTCCCAAACTAAATGCATATCATTCGACGCGGTTTTCCATGATGAACACGATCAGGGGGTTACTGTTCTATGCTGCCACATAGGGAGGGCTCAGGAGACAGATGACGTCACGGGGTGTCAAGGTTTTGTCGATTTTTATGACTGCTGTTCAGTAAATTATCTTTTAGGCTCTAAGGGAGCCTAAAAGGTTAACATCAAACTGCCTTAGAGTATACAATCCTCGGAAGATTAATATTGGCGAAGATTGGTAGACAGTCACCCTCTGACGTCATCTGTCAACGTCACCTATGTAAACAAACGGCTAACCATTCTACCTCCTATATACGGCCTTGAACACGATGATACCCGAAGTTCTGCTCTGCGACCATTTTTGTCAGTCATTTGCCAAACACAAAGACCCGACGTTAAGGTCATTGACCTAACTTCCGAAGTCACGGAGTGACCTGTGACCTTACATTTGGGTGTCATTCGCCGCGTCTCGTGACGGCCGACACGCTCGTTGTTATCACGAAGCTCTAGCTCAATTAGGGGTGAAATGGCGAGGGGAAAACGCACCATATCAGGAAACTGAAATACTTTTGTGACGTCACGGTGATCTTAAAAACCATATCTACCCAACTATCTTCGAATATTGCCTAGGCATTCATTTGAAGCTCTACCAAGTTCATTTGTCATCCGGTTCCGGAGCTAGCACGCAAAACGTAAAGGGGAGGGCAATTATTATGCCCCCTCCCCAGCGCCCGCCGGGTTAAGTATAGGATTCAAATATGCACTTATTCCACTGACTAACACACCTTGTTGTCGAAACGTCTGGCTGGTAGGATTTGCTCATTGTTGTTACCGCCTGTTAATAACTATCTCGGTTACTATGATATATTAAAAGAACACATTTATGTTTTACCGGGCACCCTGTACTAAGTATTGCAGCCCTTTTTTCATCATATCTTTCCGCTTCTTGGTAGGCTACTTTTGATCTGCGCAATTTATCTGTTCATGATTTTTTTTCGTCATCTCGCTTGCTTCAGTCATACTGCTCAGTCATGAGGCATTTGCCGTCTGTGCCGTCTACCGAATCTACCTGGATGACATTTTGATTCAAATACTTCCTTCTCGAGGCGGCAAAAGACAACAGCGACTGCAGGTTCTCTCGTGGCGTATTGCCCGCAGATGTGAACGGGATTAGGTGTTCACAGAAGAAGTACCCATGGCGACATCGATGATTGTCACCGCAAGTCCATCTGAATCCAAGGACCATTCCAGGATGAGAACATTATGTCATTTTCAAGTAATCAAAGTTCTGATCTGGCAAGTCCGATGGCCTCCGAACACGTCGGGATTGGAGAGCGATGGAGCGATAACACACACACACACACACACACACATATATATATATATATATATATATATATATATATATATATATATATATATATATATATATATATATATATATATATATATATATATATATATATATATATATATATATATATATATATATATATATATATATGTTACATGGAGTTTGAGAAATCCGTGAGTTTGCAAACTCCCTAGTGAGTTTGCAAACTTCCTGACCCATCAGTGACTTTGCAAACTCACTAGGGAGTTTGCAAATTCACTAGGGAGTTTGCAAACTCACTGACCGGTCAGGGAGTTAAAGAAATTCCAGAGCGATTGGGCCAAATAAAATCAAATGTGTAAGATGAGGGTGGCATACGTGCCGGCCGTGATGTTAAAACAAAAGCGACTAACGTGGTACGGCCTATATAACCGTCGTACGCTGACAAAAAGCTTACAGATCCTTCATTGTTTTACCGAAAAAGATGCTACTCGCGGCTATATGTAAAGGGGAGGTTCGGAGCAACGTGCTCCTCCGTTCCGTCGTTTCCATCTTCGGAATCAGGATACTGAAATCCTTCTCGTCCACGCCGAAACCCCCACTCCGGGCTGGACAGGCACCTTTATCTCATGCGGGCTGCTCCCTTGGAGCGGCACCGCTGCTCCCGAGGGAGCGCACTCCGTAGCCGGGTGCAAAGAGTGCTTGGGGGGCTGGTCGGTCTGTCAATTCGGACGGGCTCAGCCCCGGCGACTCTGCATATAGGGTGTCTGCCCAGACCAATGTCTCCCCCTATAATTCCTATCATTCGTCCGGCTCTGAAATGGTCTTGTCAGACCGAAAGGGCCTAACCCAACAAAACAAAAACAAACAAGCAGCGTGCGGCAGTCGCAGCTGGGCTGGCTGCCAGCAGCGCCGGCTCTCGATGACACGTCTATGGCGGAGTGGGAATGGGCGTGAATTGATGCGTGTGCCTGTACTTTAGCATAAGTGACCAACAGTGAGCTGTTTCTTCTTTGATATATTTAGCCTGACTCTGGAATAGCCACACTGAGTGGAACGGGTCTAACTGGGACGTGAACTAAATAAATGTATAACTAAATAGAGCGGCGGTACATGCATGGGTAAATCACTGAGCAGTTTAAAATAAAAAAGGTATTTATGGTGTGCATTTGATCTATAAGCTTTTTGTCAGCGTGCGAGGCCTTAGAGCTAGCCTCCTTTGCTTTAACATCACGGACGGCGCGTATGCCACCCACATGCTGCACACTTGTTTTTATTTGGTCCAATCACTCTGAAATTTCTCAAACTCCCTGACCGGTCAGTGAGTTTGCAAACTCCCTAGTGAATTTGTAAACTCCCTAGTGAGTTTGTAAACTCCCTAGTGAGTTTGCAAACTCACTGATGGGTCAGGGAGTGACCTCAAGGTCATCATGTATATCATTCGATGCGCCTTGACGAGCTGAACACGATGAGACCATCCGCGCGGCTCTATCTTGTTCCTGTGAGGAGGATTAGCAAAAAACCCTTTGGTGACCCTTGATGACGTCACATGACCTTACAGTTGCCCAAGAGCAAAAAAGGCCTCAAGGTAGTCAAGGTTGATCGTATCTGAAGTCATTCGTGGTATATTAGGCCATTCCGACGCGATTTAGTGGTAAAAACAGGCGATTTTTCTCCCATTGACTTATAATTAATGGGAAGGTCAAGAAATTGACCTGACCTTAGGTCATAGATATCAAAATTCCGAGATATGCAACGTGTAGCTACTAATGACTCTGCTAATGACTTTGTTACATCCTGCGACTTTCATAGGCCTCTGTCATCTACTGTAGCTCTGACACGGTGATAAAGTTCAAAAAAGTGATTTGACTAGCGCTCCGTGTGCCGAGCGCGGCGCTAGTCGCCCGCTCCCCACCCGTGGACACCCTCCCCCCCCCCCCGCCGCCACCGGCTCGGGAGGTTGGGTCATTCAAAGTGGCCTTGTGACCTGCTTGCACACAATGTGTAAAATTGATAAGGGAAAATTCATGCCAAATTTCGCGCCGCAGTTTTTGCGCATACTCACGAAAAACCTCAGGGGAGAGGTTAACCGCTTCCCCCCCCCCCCACCCCGTCGGTACGCCGGTTAAACGTAACGCGCAACAGTGCGGGGAATCCATCAAGCGCGACTGTGGAAGGACTGCTAAATTTGAGTCACCGAAGCAATTGACATCCTCGTCCATTCCCAAAGTCAATTGGTTCGGTGACTTTCAAGTTATAGCAGGCCCTTCCTCGGTCAGGCTTGATGGATCCACCGGTACTTTGCGTGATACTTTCTAGACTCACTGTAAATGAAAGCCCAACTACCGCAAACAACTGCCTCGAAGAAATGGACGCTCCGTTGCAGAACGTCACTCACGCTTGTTACTTGCATCACGTATCGTGCTTCTGTGTGCGAGGAGCATTATACTGCAGACGTGCCTCGCGTGCGGTTTCTGCGGCCAGCATCATAAAGGTGGTGTTCATTGCAAACACTGTATTAACACGGTTAAAACACGTCCGCGCCGCCACTCAGAATCACCATCAGAACCAGAATGACGCGCGCACACGGCGCCCGACCCAACGCCGGGTCGTGCCGCCCCGAGGCGGCCAATCAGCGGTCGCCAACGGGCGCCGCCGCGGGCGGCCCACGTCACGGAACATAGTGGCGCGGCGGCGGCTGCGCTCAGCAGCGGCAGCCAGCGCCCAGCAGCGGCCGAGCCAATGCACAGTGGGGATTTTTCCGATCTAGCGCCTATTAATTCAAGAAATCTTTTTTTGGATTTTTGTTTATTTTTTGTGTCAGTGGGGCTAAGAAATGTCTGAATTTTTCATATATGGCATTGTTTTATCTGTAAGTCTACAGCAAAACTAGGAAAAATGCGCCCAAAGTTCACACTCATGCGTGATTACTCAATGGGCTCAGCAAGGCCCGAAAGTATAGCTCAATTTCATTGTCCTGTCCTGTTGGTTTTAATCTTGCGAGGTCTTAAAGTTGCATATCGTCTGAAAGGCACCTTTATTAGGAATGGAATGGCAAACAGAAAGTATGCCACAACCTTACTAAGGTCACAAAAATGCCCTTTACAAAAAACCCTTACAGACACCATATTAAAGGAATGGTATTCTAAATAAATGCAGGAAATCAACAATGTTCTCCACACTTTTCCACTCCGAAATATATCCTATCGAATTCGCCACTTTCTCCTGCACAAGACAACGCCTAGTTTGGCTGCCGAAACTTGCCTGAACACGGAATATTCACATTAGTTAGAGTATCTTAACACCCCACTCGAGGAGCGCTAGGGCAAACAGCACGATATAGGTATGTTCCGGACATAGGCGAATAATTTTACTTCGTGATTTATATGATGCATATTTTCTGAGACACATTCATTAAGAATAGGATGACAAGCGTAAATTATACATACCGTAACCTTATTAACCATCGCACTTGTGGGGAGGGGGAGGGGGAAGGGGTCGGTTAAAACCCCATGGTTTTCCGCAAATTACTCGCGCAAAAAGCGGCCGATCGCGCCGAAACTTTCGGTGCCCTCGAGATCATCAATATTACATCTAACCTAAAAATTTCATGACTCTGACCCAACTGACCTTTGACCTGTGGCATATTTCTCGAGACCATGTTTGGCCGGAATCGCGATTCGGCGTATGCCAGCTCACATTATCCGCGGTTTCCAGTCTTTTTGTGGTTTTAAACGTTCAAATATGTGAAATGATGTTGGTGCCATGCATAATGGTGGGTGGCAAGGTCACGTGAAGGTCAAGTCAAGGTCATTGACCTTTTGATGACCTTGGTTCACTTTTTCGAGTTTTACTTGTTTCTAGGGTAGTTTTTGGTGCTGATTTCGATTTTAGCAGCCATTTGAATATTTACGAAGTAGTTCTGGTGCCTTCGTTCCATGCTACGAAGCTATCAGTAGTAGGTGACACTTCTATGGATGGCCGGCAGGACGCCTACTAGTTGATCTAACCTGACCTGACCCGACCTGGCCTAAATGCATAAAGACATCGTCTGTGATCAAAACTAACATGAAATTCGTGATCAGCACCCCAAAATTCCCCGTAACACCCTAGCTTTGCGAAGTTTCAAGAGGTCTCGATTTCCCAACTTTAGTTGGGTCATTAAACTGACTTGGAAAGTCAGCTTATGACCTTGGACTTTGAAATTGGATATATTCGGCCTCATTTCGTCATAGGCAGCACGCTTGACTTTTCCGCGAAGCTCTAGCTTGATCAGGGGCCAAACGGCTGAGCGGGGGGTCCAATTGAACCCCCTATACTATGTTGATTATGCACATTTACAGGTAAAATTCTCACCAGGACACACCAGCCAATATATGTGCACAATCTGGCTACAATTCTACCTATGGTTTGCCCTCTACGAATAAATACGTGCTAGATCGGAAAAATCCCCACTGTGCAATGGGCTGAGGACACTCGTAGCCCCCTTACAATACTTAATAACTGAAATGGTCACCGCCACTTTTGCGCTTACACCCAAATGCTGACATATTGCTGAACTAATTAATCCCCATCGCACACCTCCCGACCTATAGATGAAATAATGAACATATTTGTGTCAATATTAGGGAAAACATAGGACAATATTTAGTGGCGCTTTTCCAGTTCCCCATTTTGCAACCTTGAATTTGACCTTGAAGTTGGACGTTTATGACAATGGTTTTCGACGTGCGGCTAGAACTTTGCACGCCTACATTTTGGTACCACAGTTTTGAAAATCGGACAATATTTTATGGCACTTTTTCAGTTCCCTGTCCTTTGACCTTAACCCGCGCCCCACTGGGGTCTGCGTATAACACGCCCTACTGGGGGGGGGGGGGGGCTATTCATAGCCCCCCTCCTAACTCCGAAACTACTGGGCCGATCGTCAAAATTCAAACGGCGTCTGATAGCCCCGGAAAAACTGTCGAGCGAAACCTAATTTCATTGACCTCAAGGTCACCGATGACGTCACAGGTCAGGTCAAAGTAAAAATTATTAGCATTTTGGCTTCTTCACGTTTTGGGCTCTGGCCGCCGTCTTACAAGTCAGATCAGGCTCATTTTTGGTTCACACACTCGTGAACAGATGCTCTAGATACTCTAAGGGTACCAAACTTGTACTTTGATTTTCAGGTCAAGGTCAGGTCATCACAGGTCACGAAAATATATCATCCGTCGGTCACGTGACACATGTTTTATGGTCCATTTAGGCCAAACATTTCGAATTTAATGTCGTCTGTGTCATTCGAGGTCATTTTGAGCCAAATTTAGCTCAGGTCAGGTCACTTTCAGGTCAAAAAAGGTCAAATTTTGAAGTTAAAATTTTTCAACAACAAGGTGTCTATTGGATGCAGTTTGAGCTCAGGAACACGATGGTGCTATTTTTATTGGCGTACGATGTCAAATTCGTGCTGAAAATTGATTTGAAAAATTAATAATTGTTATTTTTTGCAATAATGCGTATAACTTGGCCATTTTGGAAGATATTTAGCTAAAACTTGTTAGAGTTAGCCATAATAATGCTTTCTATCACAAATATTCCGGTTTTTTCGAAAAGTCAAAAAGTTTTTGAAAAAAAATATAAAAATGTAAATTTTGAATTTTATTTTATAAAATTTTCGGAATTTTCAAAATTTCGAAACTCCGAGATAGCAGTTTGATAGCGCAGTCTATTCTGAGTCCTCTCATGCAAAGAAATTGGATCTAGCTTAAAAACTGAGCTCTTGGGAGCGATTGCCGTGGTTCAATGTTTTGCGTCGAAATCGGCCGAACATGACGTCACTCTGACGTCATTTCCGGCCGATCTATGGTAGGTACGAAGTTCAAATTTTGACACAAGGTGTCAAATTGATGCAGCCGAAGGTACTGAAAGTTTGGCGTCGATACGTCAAGCGGTTTGGAAGTTATTGCAGAAAAACGGGAGGGGGCTATAAATAGCCCCCCCCCCCCAGTGGGGCGCGGGTTAAATTTGACCTTGAAGTTTGACATTGATTAAAATGGTTCTCGATGTGCGGCTAAAACTTTGCACGCGGTGCATATTGGTGCCAAAATTTTGAAAATCGGGCAATATTTAATGGCACTTTTCAAGTTCCCCGTACTCATTGACCTTGAATTTGACCTCGAAGTTTGACCTTGATGAAAATGTTTTGAAATGTGCGTCTGGAACTTTGCACGCGCAACCTACATTTTGGTGCCAAAATTTTATAAATCGAACGATATTTAGTGTCACTTCTTCATTTCCCTGTCTTTTGGCTTTGATTATGACCTTGGAGTTTGACCTTGATTAAATTGGTTTTCATTGTGCGGCTAGAACTTCGCAAGCGCTACATGTTGGTGCCAAAATTTTGAAAATCGGACATTATTTAGTGGCACTTTTTCAGTTCCCCGTCCCTTTGCCCTGAATTTGACATTGAAGGCCAATGTTTAGGGGAGAATGAGTTCTATTTTCATGATTCTTGTGGTCCAATTGACCTTCTACGCGGTTTGGCTAAAATCGGTTTTCGTCGCTGGAAAACTCGCTGGAGACGTCGCCAACTTCACGGACCTGTCTAATATTGCATGCGCTATACCCTCTCCTGTATTCCTCCAATATATTTTAAATTAACCGCGAAATTGTAGGTATTTAGCTTGATATTTTTTTTCTGCATACGCCAATACACTCCTTGTCATTTTTTTTAAACGTCTAATAGTTACTTGACTTTTTGCCACGACATTTTCGCTAGAAACTCCCAAACTTCAGTTCCATCCCTGGTATGGAAAAGTTCTTACGTTAACATTACCTTTAAGTCTATTGAAAGGACTTCACTAAGAGCCACCTCAAGAGAAGCAGTAAAAAGCACTAATATTTGCGTCGCCTGCCTGCCGTGCGTCACAGTTCTCTTACTGTTCGACAATGGCCTTTATGTGCGCCGCTGAAGGCACATTCTGTGCGTCTCCGCAGTCAGTCGGTGACGGCGTCCTGTTTTAGCCGAACAAAGCCGACGTGTTTGCCCAGACGCGACGCCATTGTTTCCCCTCTCTATCTTTGTGTGTGAGTGTTGTGAGCAAGGCTATTGAACGGTCGTCAAGTTAGGTGTGAGTGAATCCTAATCTATAATCTAAAATTCGGAGTCAGGCGAGCCCCTCCGATTTGGACCAAACTTGGTCAGTGGATAGGACGTAACGTCCTGATTACGATGCACCCAAAATCTAGGCTCGGCCCGCTATATTTACGAAGTTACGGATGTTTGAATTTCAAGGTCATTCGGGCCAGCCCCTGCGATTTCCGTCAACATTGGTGTACGGACACTCTAGATGCTCCTCATTACAAATATCACATAGTTTAACCCGCGCCCCGCTGGGCTATTCAGCCATACGCGCCCTGTTGGGGGGGGGGGGGGCAGATTCTGCCCCCCCCTGTCTAACTTCCGAACCGATGGTCGTAGAAAGACGGGGAAAACGGCAATCGAAAGCTCTCAACAAGGCGGATCTTAAGAGCCCAAATTTTTTTGCTTAAGTAGGTCAGAGGTCAGGTCAAGGTCAGGTCAAGGGTACAAAATGCAAGTTTCTACAGTATCGGCCTTGCACCGTAGTTGCCGAAGAATGGACTGAGACTGATTGCCCAAAACGTGTTCTTAGAGTACCAAGACAATATTCGTTGCACACAATGTCATTCAAAGGTCAAGGTCAAGGTCAGGTCAGGTCAGGTCAGGTCACCAAAAACAAAATATAGAAAAGGGCATGTGCGACACATGTTTTATGGGTCATTTTACTCATGGAATTCAATAGGCACACTCAATAAGTGATATGGACCACCT